>NC_141894.1:16094722-16424444 GCF_030686135.1 Camelina sativa | reverse complement strand
CGTGAATTGGGCAACTCACGAGTATTCGTTTACTTACAACAATCAGCTGGTTAACTTGGTGGGGGATACTGAGTTACAGTTGGCTGGCTGTGCTCTCCAAGGACCTTCTCCTTTTCTTGAGGATGCTGCTTTTGGTCAATTTCATGCTCATGAGGTGAATTCTGATCAGACGTTGGCTCTTCCACGGGTTGTTGATGAGGTGTTACAACAGTTTGACTCTGTTTTTGTGGAACCTACGGGGTTGCCTCCCTTACGTGGCAGAGAGCATGCCATTAATCTAGTTGCGGGTGTGACTGCGGTCAGTGTCAGACCTTATCGATATCCCCATGCTCAAAAGGAGATTATGGAGAGGTTGGTTCGAGAAATGTTGCAGGCAGGGACGATACGACCAAGTAGGAGCCCGTTTTCGAGTCCTGTGCTGTTGGTAAAGAAAAAAGATGCGAGTTGGAGATTTTGTGTTGACTACCGTGCTCTTAACCAAGCTACTATTCCAGATAAGTTTCCTATACCAATGATTGATCAATTGTTAGATGAACTGGATGGTGCTATCATTTTTTCCAAGCTGGATTTGAGAGCAGGTTATCATCAGATCAGAATGAAGGAGAGTGATGTAGAAAAGACTGCTTTCCGTACTCATGATGGGCATTACGAGTTTTTAGTTATGCCATTTGGCCTAACTAATGCTCCGGCCACCTTCCAGGCTTTGATGAATGAGCTTTTCCGTCCTTACTTGCGAAAGTTCATTCTCGTGTTTTTTGATGATATACTGATTTACAGTGCCTCGCTGGAGGAACATGTGGAGCATCTGTCGGTAGTTTTGAAGATTTTTGTTGAACATCAGTTGTTTGCTAACCGGAAGAAATGTTCTTTTGCTCAGTCCCGCGTTGATTACTTGGGTCATCTTATCTCAGCTTCTGGCGTGTCTACAGATCCTTCTAAGACCGCGGCTATGATGAAATGGCCTACTCCGGGTTCTGTCAAGGAATTACGAGGGTTTTTGGGACTGACGGGTTACTACCGATGTTTTGTTCGAGGTTATGGCGTTATTGCTCGTCCATTAACGGAGTTGTTGCGTAAAGATATGTTTGAGTGGAGTGCGAAGGCACAGCTCGCATTTGAAGCTTTGAAGGAGGCTATGTCTTCAGCCCCGGTTTTGGCTTTACCGAACTTTGCTAAGACGTTTGTGGTGGAGGCTGATGCCTCTGGGTATGGACTTGGTGCTGTGCTTATGCAAGACAGGCGCCCGATTGCTTTTTTCAGTGTTGGTTTGACACCTCGTGAACAACTTAAGCCCGTATATGAACGTGAATTGATGGCTATCGTTCTCGCGGTTCAGAAGTGGAAACATTACCTGATGGGGCGTCGTTTTACAGTGCACACGGATCAAAAGAGTCTCAAGTTTTTACTAGAGCAACGTGAGGTTACAATGGATTATCAACGGTGGTTGACTAAGCTGTTACCTTATGATTTCGAAATTGTTTATAAGGCGGGGGTTGATAATAAAGCTGCTGACGGGTTATCTCGCATTCTGCATTCTACGGGTTCGGTGTCCGCAATGGACTTGTTTGCTATCACCGTTCCTTCCGTAATTCAGATGCAAGACATTTTTAAGGAGATTGAGGAAGATGTAGAAATCCAGCGTCGTATTCGCGAGTTTGACTCTCTGAAGATGGCTTCGCGTGGTTTTGAAGTGAAGGATGGTAAGCTTTGGTTTAAGACTAAGTTGGTGATTCCTCCTACCTCGAAGTTTATTCCTTTGATCCTCGACGTGTTTCATAACAGTCAATTTGGGGGTCATTCCGGCGTGTTAAAGACGGTGAAGCGGATACAATTATCTTTCTACTGGCCTGGGATGCTTCGGATGGTGAGGAAGTATGTCTCGGAGTGTGCCATTTGTCAGACTCACAAAAGTTCTACTTTGTCTCCTGCGGGGTTGTTGCAACCCTTGCCTATTCCGCAGGCCGTGTGGTCCGATGTGAATATGGATTTTGTCGAAGGCTTACCAGCGTCTCAGGGGTTCAATGCGATACTGGTCGTGGTGGATCGCTTGAGTAAGTATGGCCACTTCATTGCCCTGAAACATCCCTTCTCTGCTTCTGATGTGGCTCAAAAGTTCGTTGCGGAGATTGTGCGTTTACATGGATTTCCTGCTTCTATCGTTTCGGACCGTGACCGGATCTTTTTGAGTCATTTTTGGAAGGAAAGTTTTAAGCTTGCTGGTACGAAGTTGAAGTATAGTACTGCGTTTCATCCGCAGACGGATGGTCAGACGGAGGTTCTTAATAGGTGTATGGAGTCTTACTTACGTTGCTTTGCGTCTGCCCATCCTCGCACTTGGTACAAGTTTTTATCTTGGGCGGAGCTATGGTACAATACGTCCTATCATACGGCGTTGAAGGCTACTACTTTCAAGGTTTTATATGGCCGTGATCCTCCTGCCCTGTTGCATTATGAACCTCTTTCTACTCAGAATTGCGAACTGGAGAAAATGTTGCAGGAACGTGACCGAATGTTGGAGGATATTAAGGGTCATCTTGTGCATGCTCAGCAACTTATGAAGAATAACGCGGATAAACACAGGCGGGATGTTGAGTTTGCTGTTGACTCGTGGGTGTATTTGAAGTTGCGACCTTATCGACAACATTCGGTGGTGAAGAGAATTTGTCAGAAGCTGTCTGCTAAATACTTTGGTCCTTTTCGGGTGCTGGCACGTTTTGGAAAGTCTGCGTATAAGTTGCAGTTGCCGGCGGAGTCGAAGATCCACCCTGTTTTTCACGTTTCTCAGTTGAAACAGGTGTTGGGTGTGCATCACCAGGTGTTGCCGCTTCCGGACTCATTTTCGGATGCTGGTGAGTTGGTTTTGGCACCTGCAGCTGTCTTGGAGACTCGTTATAACGATCAGGGGGTGTGGGAGGCGTTGGTTTCGTGGCAGGGTCTTCCGGAACATGAGAACTCGTGGGAACCTGTGCGGGCGCTGCAGCAGGAGTTTCCCGACTTAAAGCTTGAGGACAAGCTTGGTGTTGCAGGGGGGGGTATTGATAAGCTCCATCGTGTGTACGTGCGTAAGAAGAAGCCACGTGAGACTGGCACGTGCGAGGAGAGTTGAGAAGTTGGATAAGGAAGACAAAAGGAATAAATATCTGCAACTAATTGTTTACAGTTAGAGAGTATAAAGTCTTCTTCCTCTCATTCATAAACATTTCGGGGGGTGTATTGAACTTGATATTTTAGGAGATTTAGTGAGATTTTAATATTTTAGAATTGTGAGAGATTTGAGTGTAATTTTAGGAGATTTGGTTATTAAATTTGGGATTTTAGGATTTGATGAGATTTGAGTTTTGAGATTTTTGAGATTTGATTATTGAATTTTAGGTGATTTTGATATGTAAAAATAAAAAAAAATAGCAACTTGGAATGTCATTGATTAATTTACGTAAGCTTCTTTCATACTTTGATTAATTTAAGAAGAAAAATAGACATTGGTCATGTTCTTTTTCCAATCGTTGGTGAAGCAACTGCGACACAAATAAAAGGCCCAAGATGATATGCATTTCGAAAAAATAAAGAGCTGTCACTGTTAACCAAAAAGTGAGGTTCGTAAAAAAATTAATCTCATATGAAGAAACTGCAGCTCTCATGAGATATAAACCGGTTACAATGATGACACTGAACACTATAAATATTCCTCATGAGCATGATGACTACACGATCAAAGAGAAACTCATTTTGCCAATGAGTGTTTAAAGTAGTTGGAAATTAATCAACGATGGTTTGTTTAGCACATCCACAAGAAAATGAAGTTGTTGATCTGTTTTATTCTCTCGTGAAATATTGAATTGTTGACGATATGTAATGCAGCAGCAGCAGAAGAATGAATGTCTCAAGTTGTTACCAACCGTCGCCGACTCGCCGTTGTCGGAAGCTCCGCTGCGGAGGTGGCTGAGACATCTGATTTTGATACATATTGGGTCGGTCTTTTAGTGAAACAGAGCACGCCTTTTCAGGCAGATCCTTCATTGGAGACAATGTTGGTGTTGAATCTTCTTCGGTTATATCGTCGTCGTCTTAATCATCTTCAAGCCGTGACGGTGAAGACTGAGGTGTTTCAAACGGTGTGGTTTGTTTACTTGTAGCTTCGTTTGAGTAAATTGGGTTTGATATGTAGATGAAGTTATCAACAGAAGAAGCTGTGGTTTCTTGAATCAGATCAAGAGAAGCTTGTAAAGATGGTTCATGGTGAAAATGGGTTTTGTTTGGAGTTTGAAGAACGCATGTGCAAAGAGGATTGGATAAAGAATCGATGTTAGATGATGGTGACGGAGAAGGTTCGTTACTTGTGGTAGAGATGGATTGGTTGAGAGTTGTGGTGGTCGTGGCGCCGCCGGCAGTTGAGACCGTAGTAGTGATGGGGAGGCCGAGAGAATTGTGACGACGCCGGCAGAGTAAGAGAGAGCAGTAGAGAGTTGCACTTATAAAAAAAAAAATTGCAGTAGATGTTGAACTCCTATTAAAAAGAATATTTTCTTTCAAAATTTCACCATTTAGGATGGGATTTTGTAAGACATATTTTTTAACTAGAAATATTAGAAAAGTATCCTAAAATCCCATTCTGTAGCTTTTTATAAAAAATTGTGATTTTTTGAATAACAGTAGATTTGAGTTGAGATTTATAAATTATTGATTGAATAACAAGAGATTCTAAATGATTTTTATAAATTTCATATTCAATAACATAGGATTTCAGATGATTTTTAAAAATCATCAATTAAATAACAGGAGATTTTAGAATATTCCAAAATCTCTTAAAATATCAAGTTCAATACACCCCCCTTCATGTATGTGGTGTATAACTTTCTCCTGCGTGAGAACTTAAGAGAGATAGCGAAGGAGAATATGATGCTCTAAGCTTCTCTTTGTATACCGATACATTTACAGAGTAATATTCAGAGTATTATTCAGATCCACAACCTTGTTCTAACATTGTAAGTTATATCTCTCCTCTCCTTCTTTTAGCCAAAGATAACCCGAATTGGTTCATTCTCTTTGAACCAACAAATTGTAATATTGGAGCCTCCCTGATTGCAACTAGTGTAACGTTAGACGCTAGGTTAAATTCTTATGTTGCTATTGGCTCTCCTGTGTGATTAAAAGGTTTCTTTGAAAATGAGAAGAGGCTCATGTTAGACTCCTGCACCTTTCGATAATATTTTGGTCTCTTACTCTTCCAGCCTTCTATAATTCTATATTTTTGCTCCCTACAATCATGGGTAGGTTTTTTGTTTTTTCCTCCTCCAAATTGTATTTTTATATTATTACAGATAGATAGGTAATATCTTTTTAGTATTTTAAGATTGGAAAATCACCAAGTCTTTTTCTGGTTCTTTTGCGGTGACCATGCTCTTGATCACTGTATTTCTTGGTTTGCTCCCCTCTTCCGTCATCCTTGACTTTTTGTTTTTCCGGAATTATAAACCTTATTTCTTTCTTAGCTATATTAACCCTCTGCCCTCCTTCTTTTCACCTCTGTTCCTTTTCTTTCTTCTGAGCACACCATCTTATTCCCATTATGGCTCATGAATTATGGGATGATCTCCAATACATGGTCTTGGGTCGGGATGACCCTGAACTTTTCATACCTCATACTGCTTATGCTAGAGTTTTGGCTACGAACAGACTAAGCCTGATTGGGAAACCCCTGAACCCGAGAGACTAATCGCTGAGGCGTGTGATCCAGGACTTACCACGTCGTTGGGGTTTAGCTTCGACAGTTCATGGCCGTATTCTGGATGACAGCTTTGTTCAGTTTCGTTTTCATCAACAAGCGGATTTGGTCTCGGTGCCGCGGGAGCAACCTTGGTTGTATAATGATTGGTTTGTGGTGCTCCAAAGATGGGAAGACTTCCCCGGCGAGGAATTTCTCACTTTTATCGACCTCTGGGTTCAGTTAAGAGGAATTCCTTTGCCTTATGTTTCTGAAAGGACTGTCAGCTTCATAGCTAACACTTTAGGGGATGTTGTTGAACTCGGCTTCAATGAAGAAACTACAGATCAAATTGCTTTTCTCCGGGTTAAAGTAAGGATTGTCTTTACAGATAGAATCCGTTTCTTTAGACGTGTTCGTTTTCAATCTGGTGAATGAGCAATAATTGGCTTCAAGTATGAGAAAGTTAAGAAAATCTGCAGTAACTGCAGTCGAATAAATCATCACACCAGTTATTGTCCCTTTCTAGTTCCTCCAGTTAACCCTGCAGATGATGATGATGAGCTTGTGGTTCCTGTTTGGGAGGAAGGTCAAAACTCCAATAACCATAGTCGTGAAGCGGAGGAACATCACTCTGAGAGTTCTGCTATTTCATCATACTCGCCTATATCTCATCCGACTCGACCCCATTCGCCTCTACACAATGAAGCAGGCATCGCTTTTGTGCACCCTATACGCAAATTGTTTGATACCAAGGAGTCCACGGGTTCCAACTCAGAACAAGGTGTCCAAGCTCAACCCAGGTTCGAGGTTGGGGAGAGCTCCAAAAAGGGTCAACTTTCGAAAGTAAACAGGTTTCGATCGGTGTGCTCCCTTACTTTATTCTAATTCATGAGGGGTCAGACGAGAAACACTCGCTCTCGTAGTAAGGGTCCTGGAGTCAAGTTTTACCTGATACTTTCAGACCCTCATTGATTGTCTTTACCCTGATGTTAGATTTCAGAGATAGCTGGTTTTGGTCTTTGAAAAGATCTTGGTTGTTTAAGTTTCCTTTAGTTGTTTACAAGTTCTCAGAATAATGGCCTTGTATAGTTCTAGTTGCGTTAGTAGTTTTTGGTGATAGCTATTTTGGAAAGATAGAAGACACAAAAGAGAAATATGCTGCTCTTCTGCTGACTGCTTTCTGGCGCTGTTCGGTTACTAATTCTCTGAAGGATACAGATGATGTATAAGAACAGATCATAACCCAAGCATATGATGTAAGCTCTAAGATCAACTACAGTCTCAGATTGGAGGTGTGATCTTATTGTGAGAGTTATGATGTCTCCATGTTTCTTAACATTTTGTATCGGTTTGCATTAGTAACTGATTATGTTGTTTCTAATCTTGTATCTTAATTCTCAGCAGTTTGGTTGTAATATTAGTGGAATTTCCACTGTTGTATTATGGGATACCTTCTGTTATATAAAATGAAACTTCAAAGAAAAGAAAAAAAGATAACAAACTTCATAGTTCATAGCAACAACAACCCAGAAAAAAAAACATCTTTCCATGTGAAACAAAAGAAATTGCATAGAAACCATTACTTAGTATACAATGAGCGACTTAACAAGGCTCAAAATGACATTTACATAAATACCAAACAATCCTAAGGCTCTCGGGTTTTCAGCAAAACCTTTTCCCTTTGCATCAGCCTGGTTCTGACCCGAGAGATATCATAGCACCTAAAGACAAAACCGGTTTCAGTAATAACAAAGGTTTCTACAACCAGAAAACCCAATGATTTTATATTTAATTTTACCAAAGCTTATCGCGGATGATTTCCACTTGATCTAGGACGTCCAAATCTTCGTCTTCTTCTTGGAACATGAGTAGAAGCATCGCCTCCATCGTTCTGCAAACGCAACTCTTCATCATCATTGTTATTATGTTCATCTTGTAGACCCAATAGATTCTCTCCCCAAAGGTACCGTCTATCTGAAGAACGGCGATGATTCCTCCATGCTCTTGACCTGTGAGATCTTGACCCACCGCCACTGCCACTACCACCACCACTAGAACCTCCATTGTCAAGAGACCCAATCATCTGAAACAATACCAATGTGGTCCACAGGTCGCTCCCACCATTTCCTGCTGCTTCCCTCTCACCCGGGAACCTATCTCCGTTTTCTATAACATAATCTCCTACTACAACAGCACCAGGCATGGCAGAACGTATTGCACTGACTATATCTCCATACTCCCTCTGGTTCTCAAGCCGCCTCCAAGCTCTCTCTCTTGATGGATCAGTGTCTGAAGGACGAGTTGTTGGGTGTATCCTTCTGGCATGGCGGCGGAGATCTTGGTAGATGCCAGTAAATGAGCAAGACTCTCGAGAGCAACTTCGGTTCTTGAGATCAAGATACGTTCTTACTTCTTCTACAACCTTCCATCCTAAAACAGTACCCCGGCATAGAGGACATTTCAAATTTGAGATATCTTCAGACGGTTCTTCTTCCTCCTCCACTCTTCTTCTCCTCCTCAGAGATTCAGAATCCCCCGCAGAGCCTCGGTGAAAACTGCTTCGACTGGCTGTGCCATGTTCGTATTGGGATTCATTGTTGTATTCCCTTGAAGACAAGTTTGCCTCGGGAGAAGGGTCGTTTGGTGATTCAGAGTGCAGTTTCTTAAACCTGTCGAGGCAATTGGAATGACGGTAACTGGTATCACAGATGTAGGACCTGCAACCTTTGTCATGAGAGCTGCACAGCAGTAGAACAGCATTATGTGGGTGATCCATACAAACAGGACATGAAACCTCATCCAGTTCTTTGTGAAGAGCATGAACATCTGACTCGGTACTTAATTTTCGCTTTACACCAGCCATCTTGTAAGCACTGTGTAAGCTACTCACGCATCGAGAAAGTTAGAAACACTGAATTGAGGTTTAAAAATACTAATGTTTTGTTTAGTCAAATAGGGAAAATTTCAAGACAAATCTCAAATCAAGCAAGTAGCAGCAAAAACAAATCAACAACATATTGAAGACCAAAAATTGTATGTAACACCATATATGATTCTCATGTCACATCACCAAAAACAGAAGCTATAGATATCTTAAACTGAGTCATAGTCATGAAACTAGCACAAAAACTAAGACAACCAGAATAATCTTTATATATCAAAAGAAGCAATAAGCTTACCGCAGGAGAGCAATCTTATGAGCAGCCTGTTGAAAATTCTACTTTCTTACTATTTATTTGATCGCCTGAACTTTTTTTAACTTTACGACAAAGATCACTTGTTAAATTGCTGAGCAAATGCAACCACCAACGAAGTAAACAGTTTCAAAAAGAGAAAATCCTTGAGGGACGACACCAAATTCGGCATAAATAACTTAAATCACTACTCGTTAATCCGCAGTTGTCCTAAAACCTGCATTAACATTATCGCATACCATTAAACACATGGTTGATCCATACATAATAACTATATACAATAAAACACTGTCAAGTTAGTAATCAAGTAAACTAATTGCATCAACATGGAAAAAAAAAGAAACTGGAACCCTAACCTTCAGACATTGGATTAGCAAAGAAATCAGGAAAAAAAAAAAAAAAAAACCCCAGGCTTCCACTACAATACCCTAAAAACCGAGATTTAGACAAATCCACATCATCAGAGTTCATTACAAAACCATAGACGAATTGACAGGTTTTGGCTTAAATAAGAAACTTTTCTAACTTTTATAATTCCCAAAGTTCAAAACAACAACAACAACACGAATCCAACTTTAATCATAAGTAACATCTGGAATCTAAGACAAAAAATCAGATTCTCTTATCCCTTATAAATTAACCCTAAAAACCCTCCAAATCAAAAATACCCAAATCTCATGTCAAAATTCACAAAAAAAAAAAAAATTCAAAGACAATCGAAGGCAAATATAGTAATCATCAAAAACATATAAATCAAAATTTCAAGCACAAAAGTGAATCAATCGATCAATTAAACGTACAAAAACAAGATCAAATAAAAATCGGGTAAGAACAAAAAAATAAAGACGAGGAAAATTACAAATTGGAAATTGTTAGGAGTTGTATGTTCGTCTCCCAAGGATTCGATTTAGGGTTGATTCGCTTTCTCTCTAATTGAGAGATTGGGATGGTGAACGATGGTGAGATTTATTAGGGGAAACTGGGTTAGGCGAAACAAAGGACAATCGATGATTTCTCCACTTATTTATTATTATGGTTATCCCAAAAACATTAGCACTTGCGTATTTATATTTTTATAATATTATTTTTATCCCACATTATTTTAAATCCAAGCAATTACAAAAAAAAAGAACTGTTTTATTTTTCCTTCCAAAAAGAACCATTCAAATGACGTATCTTTGCAAATTTACCCTGAAGTTAAAAACAATGCGTATTTAACCCACAAAATCAAACTTAAAAAGTTATATTAGTTATATCATATTACTTTGGTTTTCAAAATTAGTAACTCACATTATTGCGACACGTGTCAATTTTATCATATAATCATAAGAAAATTTAAAATTTAAACAATTTAAAAATTATAAAATGATAAATTTAATATGTATATGAAGAAATAATGCTAATTCTACAAGAAAAAGGATAATTAAATCTTAATACTATTAAAAATGAAGTACATTTTGAAAAGGTCCAAAATCTTAATAATACATGTAACTGCTTTAAATTCTATCAATATTTTTTTAACACCTACAAACTATATTAATTTGTGAAAGGCTAATATAAATAAGAGTAATTCTCATAAACGCCACTAAAATAAGTTTTTTCAAAAATATCATATTTTAGTTTTTTTCCAAAAGTACCATTAAATATATTTTTCAAAAATATCAGAAAATTGAGCAAAACTTTTAATATTAAAAATTAATCCCTAAGTCCTATTTATTAAACCCTACCCCCTAATTAAAACTATATCCTAAAACTAAAATTGTCATTTGTCAGCCCAAACCTTAAAAATCAAAATTTTATGTTTGTATTTTGGGAAAAAAAAAATGTTAAGTGTGGTATTTTGATGAATTCCTCTAAGGGAAGAATCATTAACAAAAAAACAGAAAAGTTTGATATAGTAAACTTCTCCCTTTGTTCTATTTTATAAGATCTTTTAGTTAAAAGCACAAAGTTTCTTTTTTGTTAACCAAACATATATTAGAAGATAATATTATTTTTATTATCACAAAAGCACAAAGTTTAAAGAACTATAAATTTATTCTTATTTTTACATAACATAATATTGAATTCGTTTCGTCGCCGCAAGTACTTGCGGCTGCATCAGCCGCAGCTATTATTGTTCGTTTGGTTGCCGCAGGTACTTGTGGCATGACGCTGCGACAAACGCAGCTTCTGATTTTGAACGTCGATTAGATGCGGATTAAAAAAGTTGTGTTTGCTGCTGCCGCAGCCGCTGCCGCAGCCGCCAGCGTCAACAAAACGAACAAACCCATTATTTAATATTTATTTAAAAGATTTTAACCAATTAGACAAAAAAAACTGCAAAATACCATTGGTCATAATATACTAAATAAACATAAATTATGTATAGGTATTTGAAAAGATCTTATAAATTGGAACAAAAAAAAGGTAAATGATTTTACAATTTAGAATAGAGAAAGTAGATGTATAAGTATTCTGACATCCGTAGCAGCATTTTATTCTCGACTAAAATTACGATGACATTTATTATTGTTTTAAAAAAATATATATATATATATATATATATATATATATATATATATATATATATTTTTAGTTTTTTGTTACAAGGATTTTAATTTTATATATTATTATTATAATTTTAAAATTTTAAAATCAGCTTTCAAATTTTATTTTATTTTGCCAACTGGCATTAAGTACTAATTACGAAATATGTATTTTTTATAAGCCAAACTGTCCTTATAGAGTTTCTTTATTATAGTGACAAAAATAGAGGACTATTAGAGATGCTCTTTAATTACATAAGATTTGATATTTGGAGGAGGTTTTGGCTAAATAAAATTGCATACTGTCTTATTTACGAAACGACATCGTACAATTCGCGCCTCTTTGAGAGAGAAAGAGAGAGATGAGTAGTTTGCTTCTGAAGACGTTAACGAAGAAGGAAGAGATCGATCGGATCATCAGAGACACCATTGATGAAGTTCTTGTCCTACGATTCGGTCGTTGCACCGACACCGTTTGTCTTCAGCATGATGATATTGTATGCTTTTCTCTCTGAATCAAATACTCTCTAATTTCAATTAATCAAAACCCCTAATTTTTGAATTTTTTTTTTTCTCTTTCAGCTTGCGAAATCAGTGACAGATGTTTCGAAATTCGCTAAAGTAGCTTTGGTTGATGTTGATTCAGAGGATGTTCAAGTGTACGTCAAGTACTTTGACATCACTTGGTTCCCTTCGACGGTCTTCTTCTTCAATGCTCATCACATGAAATTGGATTCTGGGTAATTAATTAATTAATTGTTCTAGAAGCAGATTAAGACCGGTTTAGGTGTGGTTTGGATGGTTTAATTTAATTCTGGTTTTGGTTTATATTGCAGAACTGCGGATCATACCAAATGGGTTGGTGCGTTTCACATAAAACAAGACTTTATTGATGTTGTTGAGGTAACCAGAACCAATTCAATTTCATCTAGTTCGTAAAAAAAGTTTATAGAATTGTTACTAATTCAAATCCTCTGTTTGTGTATAGGTAATATACAGAGGAGCAATGAAGGGGAAGATGATTGTTCAATGTCCTGTACCGCCAGAGAGAATACCAAAGTATAACCTCTTGTACAAGGATGTGTAAAAGAAGAAACTACATTACAATGCAAAATCTGTTTCTTTCTTCTCATCCTTTTTATGCTGGCAGTAATATTTACATTGAGATTTACATATATGTTTTTTTTTTTTGTACACAATTGAAGAATGAGAATAAAATATGCGGGTTTTCGATTGAAAACATATGTGAAAGTGTCCATCGTTTCTTGGTTTCTGATGTTTGATGAAGTCAGGGTTTATTTTCTCTTCTTTTGCTTTTTGTGACGAGATCCATTGACATGGTCCGAAGTCGGGATGTTATCTCGGTGAATGGAGGTCGGGAATCTGGATCTACGGACCAGCATTGTTCCATTAGATTCTTCCAATCCGCAGAACATGTTTTTGGTATGGGAGGTCGAAGTGTGTTCTTTACGATCCCGCCTTAGTTTAAAAAAGTTGAAATAGATGAGCAAAAAGAGTGGTTACTGTTTTGAGGTAAGTGAAACTGAAAGATAGTTTTGAACATACCAATGATTGCTCCATAGTGCATGTCCGCATAGGGTTCCTCTCCAGTTAGAATCTCCCACAGTGAGATCCCATATGAAAAAACATCGACCTGTTGTTCAGATCGGAAAGGTTATGAGTTGTGTATTCCAAATGGAAGATCAAAGTCTAATTAGGATAGTGATTCAATTTAATTTACTTTCTCAGAAACCCGGGTGCTGCTTCCGTTCAAGAGTTCTGGAGCCATCCATGGAAGTGTTCCTCTCACTCCCCCAGATACCAATGTGTTACGTTTGATTCTAGATAAGCCAAGATCTCCCACCTGCAGAAATCAGGATATGAGGTTTAAGTAATGGATTGTTGGAGCAACAATGGATATACGATTTTCATCAAAAATGTTACCTTGCATATAGGGCGTTGTGGATCCCTTAGATTGACTAGTAAGTTCTCGCATTTGAGATCAAAGTGAACAATGTTCTTCGAGTGCAAATACTCCATGCCAAATGCAGCATCCATCGCAATTATTATCTTTTTCCGAAAATCAAGCAATCTGCATTGGCATTCTTGTGCTGATTAGGTCTCTTTCAGGTTGGGAATGCAAAGGGAATTGCAGTAATACCTGTCCTTTTTAATAAGAGCATGCCTGAGTGACCCATTCACCATAAACTCTGTTACAGTTGCCAAAGTTCCCCCAGTTCCATCAGGGACTATACCGTAGAATGCAACTACATTTGGGTGATGAAGATTTGAGAGTATCTGTGCTTCCCTCCAGAAATCTTTGGTCTGATGATAAAGCAAAACAATGTAAGCGTCATATTTGATAAAGTGATGCCACACCTCATAGGCTCATACAAGGAAACACTCGGGACCGTTCTCTACTGGGTTGGTTTGCTGGACAAGCATAGTTATGTACGTCCAGACTCCAGAGCAGGACTTCAAATGCAGCAATGAGATTAACGAAACAAAAGATTTGAAGACTAACCAAGCGTTCTTGTTCAGATGATCTCCCTGCAAAGCAGCTTTTTCTTATTCTCTTTATCGCAACATCCGTCCCTCGCCATGTTCCATGGTAGACAGTTCCATATGTCCCGGATCCCAGTTCTGTTAGGTCTTCAAGATCTGCGTTCTTTATTATCTGAAGGTTTATAATGAGTAATGAGTTAAACAAGAGAATCGGTTTCTGCATGAAGTCTTGTTTAAAGAAGAAGCAACAGAAACGTTGTTTAACACAACGCCTCAGATTAGCATTCCCGATTTTCCAAAGTCATGTGATTACTCAATTTCCTAAGTATCAAGGCAGAGTACCTGCAAGCCATAAACACTGGCTTCCATTTCAACAAAGAGTGTGTCTTTGAAACTGTTCTCTTTCTCGCCCGTATTTGCTTCAGCTTCCTGTCAACAAGTGACAATAATGAGAAGAAAAAAACGAGCCTCTCTTAACTTATATTATACGCTTGCAAACACGTAAAATCACTACCTCAGAAAGGAATACTGTATCATCGCTGTTCATTTTTGCGTGTGGAATGCTTTGTGGTGAATCTTCCCTTTCGACAGATAGTATCTTCAAATCGTAAGTGTCGCTCACTGTGGCTGGCGCTGGCTGATTCAAATCCATGCTTGGGATTCTCACATGGCCTAACACACCTTCTCCTCCTGTTCTCTGCAGGTCAGTTATTACTGTTAGAATCATGATAAAGGATAATCATTTATTAGGACAAATATAAAGTAGAATCTGGGTTTTTGCAATACTCACATTGTTTTGTGTTAAATCAAATTCCAAGATCCCAGTGTCATCACCAATCTTCCTGTTTTCTGATTCAGAGGCAATGCTGAACAAGAAATTATCATCAGAGCCTGCTCTCTTATTTAAAAACATCCCTGAAACTTCCAAATTCCTTTCCCGAGCAGCACGAGATTCAGGTTCCTCATTTGGGACATTAGCTGCAATCCCCTCCTCCAAAGAAATTAGATTAGCAGATGAGGTTCCAGCTATCAAACGCTCATTATCTTGCTTTATTTGCTTCCATGGATCAACAACCGCTGAAGTTTGGTATCCATATGTAGGCAAAGTCTTACCGTCCATGTCAGTAGGCGTTGCTTTTGTCCCCAAAACTTTTCCTCCTAGATGAAAAATCGTGTCATTGTACCCTCCTTGATTTTTAGTTTCCTGATTTAGATAAATCTCATCGTAATGATTGCCTGCAGCAGAAATGTCTATGTGCAATGTCTTGTTTTCACCGGATAGTCCTGGTCCTCCTGGCCTTGGGGAAAATTTAAACATGGTCTCTCCTCCTTCAGTGGACTTCATATCCAGTATATCACTTTGTGTACGACGGTCAGCTAGATCATTATTCCTATGCACCTGCACTGACTTTTCTTCTGTTTGTTTCTTTGTAAAGTTCAAAGTTGAAGATGGGCTTTGTCTCTCTTGTGAAAAGTAACTAGAATGTCCACCATTAATCTCCAGTGTAGAGTCTGAGTACGAGTGTGGGATCCCCAAGCAAGAATCATTTGAGTTTGTAGACCCAGAGAAGGAGACCTTAGATTCCTCTGGCATGCTCGCTTTATCGCTGTAGACCCTTCCATTATTCGCAGACCTCTCAGGGTTAAAGCAAAGTGTATCAACATGGCTAGAACTGGGAGTCACAAGCTTTTCATTGAAGCCATTCTGGAATTGCATTCCATATAGGTTCTCTGCCTCATGCTTGTTAGGCTGACAGTTTACTGAAGGCAGTGGTCGCTGTTGATGATATTTGGAATCAATCGCCTCAAAGCTAGGTGTGTCTGGTTGAGCTGGGCTG
Organism: Camelina sativa; assembly: GCF_030686135.1. Lineage (NCBI taxonomy): Eukaryota > Viridiplantae > Streptophyta > Magnoliopsida > Brassicales > Brassicaceae > Camelina > Camelina sativa. The sequence goes on along the minus strand of NC_141894.1, from coordinate 16,408,675 downwards.
AAGGAATTATTGCTCTCGGAGCTGGAGTTGTTTCCAGGGAATTGTGAGTATACACCATTTGAATCCCTTTGCTGGAATGGTGAAGGAGAAACAGGAGGTGATGGATAGGTAGGCATGTTATATTGAACTCCATTGAAAAGAGGATTAGGGTGCATAGTAGCAGTATCCAGTCTGAGCATCTGTCCCGGTGCTTGTTTACGGAAACTTGGAATGCGATCCAAATTGTTTACATGATAACGTGTATCACCCACTAAAGTCTGACCAACAACAGCATTAGAATTTATAGCTGCAGCATATTGGCTATCAGGAGTGGTCTGCTGAACCTTTCTTTCAGGCTCCCCTATAGGAATCAGGAACAGACGTGGCCTTTGTGAACCCTCGAGCCTTTCTAGTCCATTGTACTCTTCAATCATATTCTGAAGATCCTCGTCTGATGATACTGATATTAGGGAGTCAAGCTCATCCCCTGGAAGCTGATACTTGATTGAATGAGGTTGTTGGCATATAGCTGAAGTCTTCTTCTTGAGTTCTTCCCAAGAAAGGTTCTTGCGGATAGAAATGATATGAGTCTCTCCTCCTACGTATTTAAGTTTCTCATCAGTGGATCTTGGCATAATCCTCCCACCAAAGCTGCAAAGAAACTTAACTTTTCCGAATCTATCGAAATCTCCTACTCCTCCTCCTCCACCAGTATAGTTGTTGGACTGAACACGCTCTGGTAAGAATGCACAAGGCGCAGACCTCCCCGTGACATCTCCTCGGTTGGAATTTATTTCACCAAAAGCTTTCCTAGTTATAACTTCGTTTTCACCACCTACATTGTGGTAAGCACTAAAATGAGGCACATAACCATTCTCAACCCGTATAGAAGAAGACCTCGGGTCTCGTCCAAAATCATAAGCATCAGAAGAAGGACATTCAGATTCAATCCTCCTCAGTTCATGAAACCGAGCAGCAGCACTGTCATATCCCGGTAGGTGATTCTGATGATAGTAAAGGTCCCCACCAAATCTATTCCCATCGTTATGAGTTTTCCCTGAAACGATAGGAGATTGGACAGGAGTATGATGATGATCCTTGAGAAACTCCATGGAAAACTCTTCCCCAGTCTGAAGTGAAACGTTTTTATTCACATTTCTTCTCTCAGCCAAGACAGCTGCTTGTTCCGCGTTTTGCCTAGCCCATCTATCTGACATAGTAGTTGACTGACGTTCTCTCTATCACAAACAAAAAGCTAAGAGTTTTTGTGATATAAACCTCCTCTGACTCTTAGCTGTCATTAAACAAACCGCAGAACAGAGAAAGAAGAAGCTGTGAAAACAAGTAAAAGCCAAACAGTAGTGATGAAGAATCAAGATCTTCAGTTCAGAAATATCTTTGCACCTGAAAACATCATTGAAGGAGAGAATAATAATTCATTAGACACATCACAGACAAGGAAATTAGTAGCAAACCATACACCTGCATGTGGTGGCATTCTCATATTATATAATAAGAAAAAGAAAGAGACAACACTTACTATGTTTTGTTAAAAGAGAGAGAACACCCCTGCATCAATTATGGCCAGCCCGAAAGCTAAAACAGCCAGCTCAAAACTTCACGTGTAGGACCTGTAAAGATTACTATATATATATATATATATTAACAACAAAATACTCTTATCCATCATCATAAGTATCACCAGCAGCATCGTCACATTAAACTTTGTCACGTTAAAACCCAAAACCAAAAAGGAGGAAAAAAATGAATCATGAAACAACAAAAGCAACAGCCGAATTCAAAATTAAGATTGATAAAGTTGCATCATCTAGAAAAAGTTTCAATCACTTGAAAAAACCATAATAATTTAGAAATTAACGTCAGCTAAAACTCCGATTTATCAATTTCGAACCAAAACAGATCGCAATTTCCACATTCTCTAAAACGAGGAGGAACAGAGGAATGTGAAAAGAATAAAAAAAATTCCCAAACACGATCGTCAGATTCTCGAGGATTTGATGGTGCAATGCTAATTCCGAAACGATCGGGGGATGATAAAAAGTTACCTTCACATTCGAACTGAGGAAGGTCGGAGAATCGAGGGGGGGGGGGGGGGGGGAACAAAAAAAAAAAAAAAGAGGAGAATCGAAGAAAAGAGAAGAAAACGGAAGAAACGAGGGAGGAGGAGGAGGAGGATAGAGGGTGGTGGTAAAGCAGTTTTGCTGCTGGGGAGCGAAGAAGATCCAACCTTTCCCGAGAATTAAGCGCCATCGAACTTTACCGGAACTTCCGCTGTTTAATGTCTTTTCAAAAAAAACTTCTTCGCTTTTCAGGGGAGAGAGAGAGCGAGATTCATTTTTTTTTTGGAGACGATTCTAAAACAACGTCGTATTGTGTTTCCTGAATTCATCATAATGATCCGGCCCATATTATAGGCTTTCCCGGCCCAAACTTTGTGATTTCAAGTGTGGTATTGTGGAAGTGGAAGTGGAAGTGGAAGTGGTTCAATTGAATCAATGCATTGTTTGTCAATAGTGTTAAAAGAGGAAGTGACTTTGAAGTTTGAAGTAGACTTGTTAGTGATAATTTTTTTTTATGGTTACTTGAACTTAATAAAATGTAATGTGTTAGTGAATCTTATGTTTTTGAGAAATGAAGACATGAGAAGAATTCATTGAAGAATACGTCTAATACTATGGAAGTTTCTCGTGGAAAAATAGTACATCAGCTTGGCATTGTTTGAATTTTTAAGAAATGTATTAGGTATTGTTGGAATTAATAAAGAAACAAAAAATGAAAAAGTTCACTTACAACATTCTTTTTTTGCACTTTTTTAATTATATTTTTTTTGATAACTCAGCGAAAATACAGTCGATAGATAGACTCTCTTTTAAGATGATAGAGCTACAAGTTTTCACTTTTCATCCTTCGTTTATGTGTCAATGAGAATAAAGTTGTTTAATCTATTTAATATTTTTTTTCTTCTATAGCTAATTTTCATCATTAGCGAAAAAATCTAAACAATAGTCTACATGACCGAAGAATTATAAAAAAATTTCGATAATATACTCAAACATGTCAACGTCTACCAGCTTAGATATATGTTACGTACTCAACCGCAGTCAGACATCATTATCATTGCTTGCACTGAAGATGTTTAATCTATTTATTAGAAACCAAAAATGTATGATTTATAATTTTGTTAACAATCTATATAATATATCTTAGTTTCTTCTTATTGCAAATATCTTCTTATTTTTAATACAAGTTTGTTTTCGTTAGGATGGATTAGACCATCTCTGTTAATTATTTTTTATGGGTGTCTTAAAAATTTTTATAATTAACTGTAATATTATTTAATTATGGGTGTCTTAAAAGTGGGCAAAAAAGGTTTCTAAGTGTCTACTTAAACACTTTTGCTCACCTTTAAAACATCCACAATTAAATTGTATCAAAATTAATTATAAAAAAATTATTAGTGGAGATGGTCTTAGAGACCAATTTGTGGTAAGAACTTATGGGTCATATGATGGATTAGTTTACCTTGTTCAATCAATTTTTAACTAGTTTCAAATTAAAAATATTTGTTAACAGTTTGTCTTTATGGATGTAAATATGGTTGGCAGTTGTTTCTGCTGAGCTTGTGAGTGTTGTGCGATACATCCTCTTCATGACACATAATATACCAAATATTCTGCTCAAGACTTAGTTGATGTTACTAGACCTAGTTTGCGTTCTGTGTCTAGGGGGACACCATTTTTGCTACCAGTGTCATGTGAGAAAAAAATGGTTTGCAGTATGTCTGTGAGACGGGAATTAAAAATGCTGAAGCACGCTGTTTGATAGCAGTTGCGAAAAAGATGCAAGGCCACAAATATTCTTCAAACCCAGGATATATTGGTGGGGTGGTAACATTAAAAACACTTGAAGACACCTTTCAAGTAATAAAGACCAATCCAATGGCTGCAAGTATTCTTATATTTGAACCTTAATACTCAAACATCAAGAATGTAAGTGGAAAATATGCAAATTCTTCGTCTAACATATTAATTTCCATTATATTAATTCATACATATGTTAATTATGCAGAGAATCTATCGAGTGCTACTTCTCGAATTTCAAGTTATAGGAGATGCATGTTGTGAACATTACTGGTTGGAAAGAAGAATATGGTGAGAAGTTTCTTTGGGTCAGATCAGGTTACGGTGCAAAACTTGGAGTTGATGGATGTTTGAAAGTTTCAGTGGGAATGCGTCTCACTGATGGTAAATATGGTGCGTTTATTAATCCTCCATTTCCACTTCTCACTGTTTTTGTATATCCAACCTCATTGTATCGTCAAGAGGAAGTAAGGAGAAGGGAGGAAGACCATCGTTAAATTTATAACACATTTTAGTAAACTCTCAAGTTGTTGAAGAGATCATTGCACTTGAATAAGTCACTGTACTTCTGGAAAACTCTACCAATAATCGTGTTGAGGTGGCTGTTGGATTCGCGATAAAATGTGGTGTGATGCTGCGAGACAGTTAGACCAAAAGGATTATGTTGGTGAGAAATCCGGTTTATTGTATCGAGAAACATTAGACTGTTTGGGATTTCCCAACTAACCCTCCAATTTATTGTTAGAATTTTGATTCCAACAGAGTAAGAAAGCAAGAGAAAAAAAACAGAGTATGAATATATCCCAATCTTGTATCGATTGTGATAAAGAATATTTTGTGTTATAAGAAACTCAGCGAAAGAAAGAACTTTTTATTAATCTTAAACTATGGTTTTACATCCACGATAGAATAAGTTTATATAGGAAGCAAACAGACACAACATGTGAATAGTTGTGTATTGTGGTTCTATAATCAAATGACACAACTTAATCTAAAAGTCACGACTCTTAATTATTAAACTTAACATAAACTCAATTATTGATCAACACTCCCCCTTAATTGAGTTTCAGTCTCACTCCAAGCTTCCTCCTTAGTTCTTCAAACCTTATGACGTTGAGTGCTTTTGTAAGGAGATCGGCAAGCTGCACTTCTCCTTGGCAGTACTTGAGTTGAATAAGTCTCTTGTGTTTCGCTTCTCGCACACAGTGATATTTAATCTCAATTTGTTTCGTTCTTCGATGTTGCACTGGATTTTTTTCTATCGCAATGGCTGACTTGTTGTCGTAGTAGATAGGAAAACTGTCTTTAGACTCAAATCCAATATCACTCAACAGTCTTTGTAACCAAATACCTTGATTTGCTGCTGCGCACACTGCGATATACTCCACATCCGCAGTAGACTGAGCCACTATTTGCTGCTTACTTGATTGCCAAGAAAACACAGCAGATCCAAGAGTAAAATTGTACCCAGACGTACTCTTCTTGTCTTCATTAGAGCCTCCCCAATCGCTATCTGAGTAACCATACAACTCTGGTTTTTCAACGCTTGTAAACTGAACTCCAAAGTGAGATGTGCCTTTGACATACCTTAAGACTCTCTTCACTTCTTGGTAGTGCTTCATGAGTGGTGCAGTCATGTATCACGAGAGATAAGAACTTGCAAACATCAGGTCTAGCCTTGATGCACAGAGATATAATAGCTCACCAACGATGCTTCTGAACTTTTTTGGTTCACCATATTCTTCATCATTCTCAATCTTCTTGTCGTTTGGTGTAAGTGGGGAACTTACACTCTTACTCTCTTTCATGCCAAACTTCTCAATGAGTTTACATGCATATTTTTCTTGTGACAGAAAAATTCCATGATCATCTTGAATTATTTCCATTCCAAGAAAATAATTCAACAACCCTGTCATCTCAAACTCCAATTTCATGTCTTCCTTGAAATTTTCAATGAGTTGAGAATTGTTGCCAGTGATCACTAAGTCGTCGACGTAGAGACTCAAGATCATGATATCCTTGTATTTCTTCATCACATACAAAGCTGCATCATTCATGCTTTTTTGAAAACCACAGTTGAGAAAATATGAATCGATTCTCCCATACCAAGCCAAGCCCTTGGGGCTTGTTTCAAGTCATATAATGCTTTTCGCAACCGTAGAACTTTATATTCTTCACCTTCGACTACAAACCCAGGTGGTTGTAAAACATAGATCTCCTCTTTAAGGTCTCCATTAAGAAATGCCGACTTCACGTCCATTTGATAGAGTTTCCACTTCATTTATGCCGCAAGAGCGATAATGGCACGAACGAATTGTGTCATGTCTTGACATTGGTGCAAACGTTTCAAGATAATCAACATCATATTCTTGAGAAAAAACCCTTGCAACTAACCTTACTTTATACTTGACTGGATTTCCATTTGCATTTGTCTTGATACGATATATCCATTTGACACCAACGACATTCTTCTTCTCCGGTTTATCCACAAGTAGTCATGTTCCATTCTTTTCTATCATCTTTATTTCCTCTTTCATGGCTTCTCTCCATTCTCTGATCTCTGAAGCTTCATCATACGTTTGTGGCTCCTCCGACACAAGAAAGCACACTTCACTTGCTTGAGCTTCTTCTTGTTGAGTCACCTTTGGTGTAATTTGGACTAGAAGTTTCTTGAACTTGCTCCGTGCATGGCGTACATGGCTCTGTATGTGGCTCTTGATTTGTAAGGGGAGAGACAAAATTCCTTTTGAGTTATTCATGTCTTTCCCAATCCCATTTTCTTCCATCTAAAAAATGCACGTCTCTTGATATCTCCACATTTTCATTATTTAAAATGAAAATTCTGTACCCTTTTGATTGGTTGCTACAACCAATAAAAATTCCATGTTTGGCCTTCACGTCTCATTTTCTTTGTTTTTCATGGGGCACATGAACAAAGCATAAAATTCCAAAAATCTTCAATTGTCCAACTACTGGTTTATGACCACTCCATTTTTCAATCGGTGTGATGTCATCTTCAATGGCTTTTGTTGGTAAATGATTATGCATATAAGCCAACGTATACACCGCCTCTGCCCACAGATTATGTGGTAAACCTAGCCCTGTAATCATGGTTCTTGCCATCTCCACAAGTGATCGATTTTTACATTATGCAACACCATTTTTCTGAGGTGAATATGGCACCATTACTTGTCTCTCGATGCCACATTCTTGACAAAAGTTGTTGAATTCACTTAAAGTAAATTCTCCACCTCCATCAGATCATAGCTTTTTAATTTGACATCCAGATTGAGTCTCCACTAAAGCTTTGAACTTCTGAAACATTGAGAAGACTGCAGACTTGTTCTTTTGAATATATACCCAACACATGTGAGTATAATCATCTACGAACAGTAAGACGTACCAATTTCCATCAAGTGAAACGATCTCAAGTTCTTTTGGTCCGCACACGTTGGTGTGAACAATCTCAAGTTTCTCCCTCGTTCTTGTTTGAGACTCCGTCGGAAACACATCTCTTGCTTGTTTCCCAAGTTTGCATGTTCCACACACTTCTTTGTTGACTTGTAACGTTGGTAATCAAGTTACCATTCTTTTCTTCTGCATTTGTTGTAGTTTTGAGTTTCCCACATGACCAAATCTTCTATGCCATATATCCACTGTTGCTTGCTCACTCGTACGCATCGCCATTTCTTGTGATGGATTCCATTTGACTGGAAAAAACTTTTTCTTCATTCGTACCTCCATAATCTTCCTTCCCATGGGATCTAAGATTATGCACAGCTTGTTCTCAAACATCACACGATTTCCAAGATAAAATTTGCAGAACACTGATCAGATTCTTCTCTAAACCCAACACCAAGAACACGTCTTTTATAACTCGCTTTCCTCAGTTTGTCATGACAGTAATATCTCCTTTGTCGACCTTCATGACAATTTCTCCGTTTCCAACTCTTATTGGAACCTTGATATTTCTATCAAGTCTTGTGAAGTAACTTTCTTCTTTTGTCATATGGTTTGTACAACCATTGTCGACCAACCAAACGTCTTCTTTCTTGGGTGTTAAATTTTCTTCACTTCCACTAAAGAGCATATGAACTCCATCATCTTCATCTTCATCTTCAAAGCTCATGTGTGCCCTTTCATACCTCTTAGGCTGACACTCCCTTGAACCATGACCACATTTGCCACACTTGTAGCATATCATCTTGTTTCTTAGATCTTTTCCTTGATCTTCATTCTGAGGTTTCTCCCAGCAATAAGTCTTTGTATGATTATCTCTTTTATAGAAGCTACACCATCTTTTGCCTTTCCCTTGATACCCATGGATTTGGTTATTGAATGACTTGTTCTAACACTAAATGACTTGTTTTATGTATCTTGTAAAGTGGTCAACAAATATAACATTATATGACGAAGATTTTGAACGTTTGGATGGCTTAAATGTGAGTGTCAGCCAGACAAGAGGGTTTGAAGCATAGAAAAGCAGAGATTTTGTTTGCGGATGGCAACTCCTTACCATGAATTTGGAGCAAGAGATTTTGAAGTTTTGAATTAGAGATGCGTGCTCAAATATCATGATAATATTGTGAAATATGAATTGTAGATTTTAATTAAAAAGAAGTAGGAATTTATAGATACAGCAAATCATGAAATCTAGCAAAGAGACAAGTCAAGACGTACGAATACCAAAGAGGCAAGTCAAAGGCTGCAAATGGTTGCATGGTTGAAGTGATTGAACAGGTTGAAAAAAATTATTCAACCAATTTTCACCATTTGCATTGTAAAGGTTGAAGAGGTTGGAAAAAACTATTCAGCCCGTTCAACCCAAAAAGTTGAAAAAATAAACTAATCTTACAGCAAAAATCTTCAACTTGTTCAACCACTATTTTGGAGATGAATGAGTTGAATATTATTCAACCCAATTTTGTTCAACCATTTTTTCAATTTGATATATTTTCCTCTAAACTCTGTTACAAAGTAAAAGAACAATACTTGGGTTCACCCCTAGGGGTGAACCTCTCCATTCACCCCCTAATAAAATAAGGCAATAAAATCTTTATACATTATTATAAAATTAAAAAACTTAACCGCACTTTAATAAACCCAAACCGACATATATAAAATCTAAACCCTAACCATCTCATTTGTGAACCCAAACCGTATATAATTTCGTTCTACTTATAAAATCTAAACCCTAACCATCTTATTTGTGAACCCAAACCGACATATAATTTCGTTCTAATTGTGAAATCTAAACCCTAACATCTCATTTGTGAACCCAAACCGACATATTATTTTGTTCTACTTGTAAAATCTAAACCCTAACTATCTCATTTGTGAACCCAAACCGACATATAATTTCGTTCTAATTGTAAAATCTAAACCCTAACCACCTCATTTGTAAACCCAAACCGACATATAATTTCGTTTTAATTGTAAAATCTAAACCCTAACCACTTCATTTGTAAACCCAAACCGACATAATTTTATTCTAAGTGTAAAAATCTAAACCAAGCCAATATTTAACTTTCTTTAATTAAAAGTATACAGAATTTGTTTCCTTAATTTGGTTTGCTTTTTAATTTAATTTAAATTTATTTTTGAAATAAAATATTAGATGGAAGATTCTGATTGGCTGAGAGAAGAGGGGGTGAATGGAGAAGTTCACCCCTAGGAGTGAACCTAAGTATTTTTCAAAGTAAAATATTTTCCAACCCTTCCTCTATATCTCACTGTTGGACATAAAAAAGGGAGAGTGCTAGTTTTACACAGAAAAGATTATGGCTCAATGATGACACATCCAAGCATGCTCAAAATTTGTGTGACTTGAAAGAATATTATATTTTGAACAACAAATTATTGTATTTGCAACTCCAAAACAGTATTTAGTGATTCAATTACTAGATTACTTGAGACAATGAAGTTCGATATTTTATAAACCTAAACAATGGATTCGGAGGATAAGAGTTGTATAGAGTTGTCAAGGAAATCATCCATCTTCAGTGTGGGACGAACTTAATCAATATAATATGGCATCACGATTCACGAGAATTAAGTAAAGCAAACACTAAGGAAACAAATAATGAGATTTTTTTTAGTTTAATAGTATGAAAAAATAAAGATTTAACAAAAAATTTGTAGAAAAAATTCCACATGGAAAAGGCTCAAACGCAAAAGCCCGAAAGCCAAACAAAACTGCCAAGGACAATTGTGAAGGCAACTTCTGCTACACGCAGATGTTGGAGAACACAATTACTCCGATATCTGAGGTTTCTTCGCCTTCCGTCTACGTCTTCGTGACTTCCCATTACTCGGAGGTGGCGTAACATCCTGTGAGCTCTCGCTAGGAGAAGTATTGTCCTTCGAAACCTCATCAGAATTGAGACCATCTTCAGAGATCTTGCAATCCTCATCGTCATTCTTGGCCGCTACGTTCTCCTCCTCAGCTTCCTCCTTACGTTCCTAGAAAAGTGGAAAAAATAGGTTTAGATTTATTATGGTATACGATATGCGGCGGCTAAAACTCTTAAAACACAACAAGTTAATACGTACCTTTTGCTGTTTCTTTTTCTTAGCAGGGACGCTAGTCTCTTCTGGAACGACATCGGAGGGAGGAGGAATGCGAAGCTTTAAGAGTTCATCGATAAGGGCGGTGACGATTGGCTTCGAACGGAGGATCTCTACTTGATCCTTGTTTAGGGTTTTCCCCTGAGAGATCGACTCTTCCAGCCCAACAATTTTGTTGTATTTCTTGCGGTGAGCACGGAGACGCTTGCTGATGAGAGCAACGACTGGTCCTTCTGTGGCGGCCATGGTGTCTAAGAAAGATAACAAACGGCGGAGCAAGAGAACGAAGAAATAGGATGAAGGTTAGGGTTTTTTTCTCTTCTTAATTGATATCGGATGGGATACGATCTAAACTAGACACCACATCGACATATATATAGTAGAGACCTTAGGTCTCTCTATACTATATTTTGGAACATTCGAGATCTTTCTATAAAGTTAGAGACAAATTTCCATTATAATTTTTACTAAAAAAAAAAAAAAAAAACAATTTCCATTATATTAATTATTGACAAATATTTAAGGTATCTCTATAATGTAATTTGGATCATTCTAGATCTTTGTATAGTTATTTCCATATATCATTGTTGCATCTTCTTTTTTACATATCTTTGTGAATCTTAACATTTTCGTTATAAGTTTGGAATACTTAATCTTTTATTATTGTTAATACTAAAAGGAAATACTTGTATTTGTCCTATATGTAATTTGTTAAGAATCAGTGAGAAAGAACAATTCATATTTAAATTTCTACATCTTTGACACGAAATATAAATATATATATATATATATAATTTTGTTTCGTACAATTTATCTTTTTATTTATTTTAAATATGATTTATTATTCTATCCAAGAGTCCATACAAAAAGTTTCCGTGATTAGGTGACTCATATAAATTGGAAATAAATAAAATTATTGAGACTAATGTAAATTATTAATATAATGATCATTTCTTTTGTATTTTAATAACAAAATATATTTTATATTTAATTTTGTTTCCTCTAATTTATCTTTTTATTTATTTTAAATATGATTTATTATTCTATCCAAGAGTCCATACAAAAAGTTTATGTGATTAGGTGAGTCATATAAATTGGAAATTAATACATTTATTGAGACTAGTGTAATTTATTAATATAATGATCATTTCTTTTGTATTTTAATAACAAAAGGTTTCAATTTTCTTATTTTTATAGGTTGCTTTTCTGTTTTCTAAGAATCTTAATATAAAATATTATTATATTTTTAATATATAATTAATAAGATAACTAATTACATATATTCTTTTGCTTGCATATCTTTTCTGTTGAAAACAGATTTTATTAACTTAAACATTCAGTACAAAGAAGATGTTGTAGCCAGAATGACTGGGTTACAACTTACAAACCAGAATAGAAATTAGCATGAGAACAATCGAGCTAATTAGCTAGATGATGGAGCTAATTAGCTAGATGATGAGCTACGATATTACACGATTGTCTTGTAAAACTGAATCGTATGGATAAGAAATTTGACGCCCAATAATGTATATATATGATGAAGTAGGTTTGCTATCGCACATTTGTTTGAATCCATTGATTATTTTGGTTAAGACTATACCGATTTGAAGCTTCGGTTCCAAGTTTGTTAAATAGCCGCTAGTAATTAAGGCTTCTATCTCAGCTTCCAAAGGTGAAGAGGCGTGATTGATGCACTTGGAATCCCTTGATGATCTCAAATAAACCATCCATCTACGTAGCTTGTTGCGTTTGCATATCATAAACATGCGTCAAAATTACATTTCATATACGGAAAATTTGGTTCTCCCACCTTGCACTCAAAAACCAGACCGAAATCACAGAAGCCGAGAGGACCAGAGAAATCAAAAGCAAAACAGTCGATGGCAGTACCCCCTTCTCAGGATGGTCGGACCACCCTGGTAAACTCTCAGAAAGGAAAGGCTGCTCATCAGGGTGGAGGTTTGGGAACTGATAGAAGAAGACCTCCTAGAAGTCCAGACCTAAAAGGAGTTGCCTCCAGAAAGCAGCATGTGCTTAGGATTTCTTCTTCTCCTAAGAAACAAGTGGTCTCTAAACGTCAATAAGATACTGTTGTCCCTCGGTTTGAGGTGTTTCCTTCTGTTGTCAGTAAGAAGTCTGCTGTTAATCCAGGTTCGGTGGGGTCCCAGAAACCACCCAGTACTCAGATATGAATACAATTGCCTGGAACTGTCAAGGAGCTCAAGCTTACTTGACAATCGAGCACCTACGGGAGCTTAGGAGATGTTTTTTTCCCGATTTCTTTTTTCTTTCTGAAACAAAAAACAAATTTTCTTTTATGCAAGATATTCAATTTCATTTTGGTTATGATAGATTATTTACAGTAGAGCCCTCCAGTAGAAGTGGAGGACTTGCCTTGTTCTATATGAATTCTTCTGCAGTTACTATTCTTTTTTCTAATGACCGTCTGATAGATGTTGAGACAACGATTGAAGGGCACAAGGTTTTCATAACCTTTGTGTATGGAGATCCGGTAGTGTCATGCCGTGATAATGCATGGGAAAGGCTAACAAGAATGAGTACAACAAGAGTAGGAGCGTGGTTCATGATTGGCGACTTTAACGAGATCACAGGGAACCATGAGAAGCGAGGAGGTCGACGAAGGCCAGATAGCTCCTTTATCTCTTTCAATACTATGCTAGCAAGTTGTGGAATGATTGAATTCCCTTTCAAAGGCAACCAACTCTCATGGGTAGGGCGTCATAGTAATGTTAAAGTCCAATGCCGCCTGGATAGAGCGGTTGGCAATGAGGATTGGCATACCCTGTTTTCCCACACTGATGTGGAGTATCTAAAGCTATGGGGGTCTGATCATCGGCCGGTGTTGGCTCGTATCCGGTCCCGAGTGAGGAGAACTAAAAAGAGTTTCAAATTTGAATTTGATAAGAGATGTCTTGGGAAGGAAGGTTTTAAAGAAGTAGTGGTGGACGGCTGAATACAGCCAAACTCGGAGGAGGAGATTGATATCCATGATCGTATTGTAGCTTGTCGTAAAGCCATCTCATCCTGGAAGCGAAACAACCAACCTAACTCGGTGAAGCTTATCGAAGATCTGAAAACAAAATTAGATGAGGCTCAATGTAATGATCTCACTACGTCAGAGGAGGAGTTAGCTTTAAAATGGCAATTATGCTCAGCAATCCGAGATGAAGAAATTTATTGGAAGCAAAAAAGCAGAGCTACTTGGATGCGCGAGGGGGATCAAAATACTAAGTATTTCCATGCCACAACCAAACAGAGAAGAGCAAGAAACCGGATCATCAGCCTGAAAGATAATTATGGTAACCTGGTGGAAACGGAGGAAGGTATTGAACTTGTTGCTTCTACATATTTCAGAATCTGTTTACAGAATCAGATATATCAGAACAGGCGGAAGCCCTCCGGTATGTTACCGAGCGAGTATCTCTTGAACAGAATGCTGCTCTTACTCGACCTTTCTCTGATTCTGAAATTAAGAAAGCTCTCTTCAGCATCAATCCAGATAAGGCTCCTGGCCCAGACGGGATGACGAGCCTCTTCTATCAAAAATTCTGGGATTCACTTGGGCAGGATCTTATAAAGATGGTGAAAGAGTTTTATGATACAGGCACTTTCGACCCGAGGCTGAATCAAACCAACATCTGTTTGATACCAGAGAATGAGCGACCCAGAGAAATGAAGGAGTTTAGACCAATCAGTTTGTGCAATGTCAGCTACAAAATCATATCAAAGGTGTTATGCAATCGGCTCAAAAAATCACTCCCGAAGATGATCTCGGAGACTCAATCAGCCTTTATGGCTAGACGGCTTATTACTGACAACATCCTGTTAGCACAAGAAAATTTCCATGCCTTACGAACTAATCCAATCTGTAAGTCTAAATTTGTGGCGATAAAAACAGATATGAGCAAGGCATACGATAGAGTGGAATGGTCCTTCTTAGAAGCTCTAATGAGGAAACTTGGTTTCTGTGACAAATGGATAGGTTGGATAACAAGCTGCATCTCTTCTGTTTCATATCAAATCCTCATTAATGGAGAGGCAAAAGGGAACATCACCCCTTCTAGAGGCCTGCGTCAAGGAGATCCACTATCCCCTTTCCTCTTTATAATATGTACAGAGGCTCTTATCTCGCAGCTCAAAGGTGCAGAGGAGGGCCAGATTTCAGGTCTGAAAATTGCTCAGGGAAGTCCCCCGGTTTCACACTTACTATTTGCTGACGATAGTCTTTTCTTCTGCAAAGCAGAAATCCTGCAGTGTGCAGAGTTGTTGAAGATTATTAATACTTATGGAAATGCCTCAGGACAACGCTTAAACATGGATAAATCTGCAATCCTGTTCGGGAACAAAGTGCCTCGTCAAGTAAAGTCTGATATTAAGAATGCGATTGGTATCTCTAAGGACGGTGGGATGGGGATGTACCTTGGACTACCGGAGAAAATCTGTGGTTCTAAGCAGCAGGTTTTCTCCTTCGTACAAGAAAGACTGCTTAATAAGACCAACGCTTGGTCTGCAAGACTTCTTTCACAAGGTGGCCGAGAGGTGTTGGTAAAGTCAGTCGCGCAAGCTCTTCCAACTTATGTCATGTCTTGCTTTCTCTTACCGAACAACATCCTCAATAAGCTACGCGGAGCAATCTCAAAGTTCTGGTGGAGTACTAAAGGAAACAACTGTGGTCTGCATTGGATAGCATGGGACAAGATTTGTATCCCGCAATCAAAAGGAGGGCTGGGCTTCAGAGATCTTAAGGCCTTTAATCTAGCTCTTCTAGCTAAACAGGTTTGGCGCCTACTTCGCTTCCCGGACTCCCTCTTGTGTAGAGTGCTGAAAGGTCGATATTTTAGATACTCGAACCCCTTAGAGGTTAACTCAGCCAACTCCCCGTCTTTCGGGTGGAAAAGTATGATGGCTGCAAAGGAACTACTTTCGGATGGCATTAGGAAGAACATCCGCTCTGGTTTTAATACAAAATTTTGGAGCGATAAGTGGATCCCGACAATACCCGCTCGGCCAGCAGTACAAAAAGACATTGACATTCCACGAGATCCTCACTTGTACGTCAACCATCTCATTGATTTTGAGACAAAATGCTGGAAGGTAGAGAGGTTGGGAGAGTTGTTTGATCCAGCGGATATACCTTTAATCCTAGGACATAAGCCTAGTAGGGTTTTTGATGTGGATGACTATGTTTGGGTTCATACAAAGTCGGGTCAATACACTGTCAAGTCGGGATACCTACTAGCGATACAACAAAAACAGGAGGAAACTTAGTATTTGGAGCCGAGCACAACAGCCCTTAAAAATCATGTGTGGAAGCTGCGGACATCTAAGAAGACTAAACATTTCTTATGGCAAGCTTTATCTGGATGTGTTTCTACCTGTAGCCGTCTTGCGGATAGACACTGCAGAACTGATCGTTGTTGTGCATGCTATGGGGCAGAGGAGGAGTCTATTAACCATGTTTTGTTCGACTGTCCTCCCGCTGCTCAGGTTTTGGCCCTATCGGGCTTAACAACAACTCCAGGAGTCTTCCCGTGTCAAGCTCTTTTCACTAACTTTGACTTCCTGTTTTGGCGAGCAAAAGAGCTAGGTACGGAGGAGGAACAGCTTCACAGCTTCCCTTGGGTTGCCTGGTACATCTGGAAAGCGAGAAACGACAAGGTCTTTAACAATAAGGATGTTCCACCGCTAGATACTCTACAACTTGCGGTTTCAGAATCATAGCTCTGGAAGCTAGCCAACTGGTGGAAGAGACCAAAGCTGTGGACGAGACGCCGGTCCACCAACTAGAGATGGAGGATACAACGCTCCCTCAGGGTGTCTTGTCCTGCAAAGTGGATGGCTCATGGAAAAAAGAAGACTCGGTGACGGGTATTAGCTCGGGTTGTAAGGTATTGATCAGCCCATCTGTGGTCTAAAGGAAATACCCTGTGCGTTATCACCTCTTCATGCGGAATTAGAAGCTTTATGCTGGGCTATGGAAAGTGTTTTATCCCTGGGACATACAACAACTCACTTCGAAACAGACTGTCAGGAAATTCTCAGTGTGTTAGATGAATCTAAGGATTGGCCAGTGTTTGCATCAGAACTCGATCTACTGCGATCATATCAAAAGAGGTTTTCTTTTTTCTCTATCAGCTACATCCCTAGACTGTTTAATGTCTGTGCCGACTGCCTTGCAAAGGCAGCTCGAGTACGAGGTAGTTTATTCTCCCATGTAAGCCCGCAGGTTCCGGGTTGGTTAGCTGTTGAGGCTAACCTTTTAGAACTGGCTTAATAAAATATGAAGTTTTTGAGGTAAAAAAAAATATATATATATATATACGGAAAATTTGGTCATAACTTGTCTTGAAGACAATTTTGTGTGCTCACAAAAAAAAATGCATTTTGATTTATTCTTTGATTTTATCTCGTGCATTTAGTATTCTTTTGTATGAACTTTCACCAATTTTATTGAAAAAAAGTTATTCTTACTGTTCTAGGAGTTGTGTCTATTTCACGACTCCAATAGATCTTTACTCCCAACCCTTGTCACCAAACATGAAACTCATGTCTGCTCATGTACTGTCCATGTCAAACCGGCTACAAAACGTGTGTGGTTAATGTCCATAGACATGGCTCTTATGTGAGAGAGAACCCACCAGTTATGTTACGGTTTGACAGTGTGACAACCCGTCCCATTGACCCCACTAGCCCACTGCTAGCTTGCCCCCATAGGCCCGAAGCTGGCCCTGCAGGGCATCGATCCTAACCCCTCACTGGGCAAATGGAACTATTCATCCAAATCCACAGTAGGTTATTGGTGCGCTAGGCGTTCCTCGAACCCTGGTCCCCACCCTTTAACAACCTTCCCAATAACAGGGAAGGTTGTCCTGTGGGAAGGTTGTTAAAGGGTGGGGACCAGGGTTCGAAGAACGTCTGGCGCACCAATAACCTACTATGGATTTGGATGAATAGTTCCATTTGCCCAGTGAGGGGTTAGGATCGATACCCTGCAGGGCCAGCTTCGGGCCTATGGGGGCAAGCTAGCAGTGGGCTAGTGGGGTCAACGGGACGGGTTGTCACATATGCAGGTCAATTGGTGACAGCTTGTCCTGTGGGAAGGTTGTTAAAGGGTGGGGACCAGGGTTCGAGGAACGCCTGGCACACCAATAACCTACTGTGGATTTGGGTGAATAGTTCCATTTGCCCAGTGAGGGGTTAGGATCGATGCTCTGCAGGGCCAGCTTCGGGCCTATGGGGGCAAGCTAGCAGTGGGCTAGTGGGGTCAACGGGACAGGTTGTCACATAAAAATCGATTTTTATTGTAACAACCCGTCCCGTGGACCCCACTAGCCCCCCGCTAGCTGCTCCAACGGACTGTCTGTGGTCCCCGCTAGCCCACTGCTAGCCGTCCCAACAGACCCCAAGCTGGCCCTAACCTATCACTGTGGAAATCCAAATCCACCAGTAGGTTATTGGTACGCCAGACGTTCCTTGAACCCTGGTCCTCACCTTTTAACAACCTTCCCACAGGACAAGTTGCCACCAATTGATCTGCAGGGCCAGCTTGGGGTCCGTTGGGACGGCTAGCAGTGGGCTAGCGGGGACCACGGACAGTCTGTTGGGGCAGCTAGCGGGGGGCTAGTGGGGTCCACGGGACGGGTTGTTACAGACAGTTATCTTGTTTGTATCATGATGATAGCTTCAAAGGAAGCTCTTATTGCTCCAAAGTTCAAAAAGGTTCTTGAGATGGTTTATGCACTACTTCGAGTAGCTCCACTCATGCCGGCACGAAGCATAACTGCAACCAACTTATCAACGTCATAGTCTCTGTTTGACAATGACCATTGTGTCTACCATGGATATACTCATGGAAGATCCTTCAGCAAACCTTGATCTCTCATGGGTCAAACTGCTTTCTAGCATCTGTCCTAAAGCTCTTTTGGATCCTTTGTTGAATTATGTTACCTATCTTTGAATGGTATTGGGGAATACCTCTTTTGCTTCTGTGTTAAACATTGGATCTTTGAATCCTACTCTATTGTACTTGGTATTGTGATGAATGAAATCAAGTATTTTGACAAAAAAAAAAAGTTTTTCTTATTTTCCAAATTCTCCAAAATAACCATTTGGGAAAGAGTTGTCGATTAGTGAGGTCTTGTGTATGATAGAAATTGAGAATATTGAATATGGTCTCTTCAAGATCATCGGAAGGATGATATGGAGTTGTATAAATGGAGTGTTCAAACTTTTGATTAAAATTGTAAAATCAGAAAGAACTGTGTGTGGATGTGCATAATGGTGCATCAACATCCTTCTGGTTTGATAAATGGAGTTCGATAGGCTGTTTACATGACTTACTGGGAGACAGGGGTTTCATCGATCTTGGTATCACAAAATCAAACACTGTGGCTGACGTAATGGATATGCAGAGGAGACGGAAGCATCGGTTACCTATATTAATAGCTGTAGAGGAAGAGATTCAGAAACAGAATCTACGTCGTTCTTGTGACCATGACATCCCTCTGTGGAAAGGTAAACACGACTGTTACCGCAACAGCTTTTCAACCAAAGATACCTGGCAACATATTCATGCCCCCCACCCACAACTGGATGATTTCAAAGTCATTTGGTTCCCACAAGCTACTCCAAAGTACGCCTTTCTCACCTGGTTGGCAATTAAAAACAGACTCGCTACGGGGGAAAAACTACAACAGTGGAACCCTCAGGCAGACGCAAGGTGCATTCTCTGCAATCACTCGCTAGAAATGAGAGAACATCTCTTCTTTGAATGTCACTATACGCAACTGGTGTGGGAAAGTTTAGCTGAAAAGCTACTTGCAGATAAATACACAGGTCGCTGGAAAGATGTCATCTCCCTTCTTGCGGGTAATACACTGGATAAAACTCTGAAGCTAATTCTCGGTTATACTTTCCAAACAACCATTCACTCGGTTTGGAGGGAAAGAAACAGTCGACGCCATGGAGAATCCCCCTTGACAGCAGAGCATCTGATCAAACTAATAGACAAGAATGTCCGGAACCGTCTTAGTACACTTCAAGGTAGTTTCGCCACAACCATCCAAGTTTGGTTTGCAGCTAGGTTCTACTGAATGTATTCTCTTTTAAAATGTTTTAAAGTTTCTACCACAAATTTTGTAAAACGTTTATTTTCTTTTGAATATAATTTAACATTAAATTAAAAAAAAAAAAAAAAAAAAAACTGTGTGTGAATTAATTATTAGATATCCATCGGAATAAATACAAACTATAGATTTAAGGAATTGACGAAAAAAGTATAGCAGCTATAATCCAGTAGATCATTACTATAATCCAGTGAATGATTATCAAATAAAGTTAATCGAAGTAATGTTCATGTGTCTTGATTAACGGTGATAACCGGCCGGCCATGTGGCTTGTCTTATGTGCAAAAGTCAATGCCAAAACAAATGTGCTTCGAGTAATGCCCTCCTTAAACTTCCCACCTTTTCCATATATTATATTCTTTTAGTGTGATTCTATATTTCTATCTATACACATTTTTCTACTAATTAATAAACTGCATAGATTGATTTCCCTTGTTTGCCCAAAAAAAAAATATTGATTTCCCTCAAATCAAATTTCGAGTTACATTATTTTTCAGGGTCCTTGTAATTTATGTAAATGTAACCATCCAGTTGTTCCTTCAAAAGTTCTTTATGTCATAGATTTCGATTTTTTTTCTTTGAGCATCAATAAGTTTACATGCACATGGGTGCACAAATGATATGCTTACAATATATATAAGTCCGCGTGATACTGAGTTTGCTTATATAAATTTATCCATAATGAGATGTCTTTTCCTGATATGAAGCTACCAATAATATGATTATTAGCTAGTGATAATACTCGTACGACATATGGATGCAATGGCTGTATATATATTGTATGAAACTTTAAGAAGTCAGCTTGATTTTCTATTATTAATGAAATAAGATTGAAGTAGATAGCTAGCGACATGTATAATATGTAATATAGACCTCAATTTTTTTTCATAAATTACTTCATTGGTCTAAGTCATAATTACTAAATAAAAGCGATGCTAAAAGTTCGTGTAAACTACATTATATGTGATATACATATTGCAAAGTTTAACTGATTAAAAAAAAAAAGTTTAACTGATATTATCTTGGTTTCTCTATGGTAAGATTCCGACCACAATGGCACATGTGTTCTTTTGATTTTTCATTCGTAGTTCCTCCAAAGACTAGACATTGCAGATAGTTAGATATTTAATATATATTTGGAGTTTATGGTTGGCATAATAATTTATCGTTTCGAACTAAACGTGCATGTACTCATCCTAGAATTCTATTCGAGTACAACATCTATATAAAAACTTAGATTTAATTCATAGAAATTGACTTTACGTATTTGCCAAAATCACATGCTTAATAATCAGTTTGATGATGAGCGCCATTTCATCAATATGTAATTTCGTCTACATGGGTATATGCATTGTACTTACTAATCATGCAAATACGTTTATACCTTAATCTTTAACAACAAACAAGACATGCAAATACATTAATAAATGCATGGCATTATCCATAACCACGACGTCAAACCTAATATTATAAATCGGTACCTAACCTCAAAATTTCTCAAGTCGGCGTTTTGATTGAAACTAGAGAATAATTAATATACATGCAACATTAAACATATAATATAGCAAGCATGAAAATATAGACGTGGTTTCCATGCAATTTGTAGTACTCGAAAGGCCGAAACACCGACCAATAAAAAAAAACTTATAATTATTGTTTGGGCAAAATTAATCGATTCGTTTAAAGACTACGGAAACAAGAAACATATATTGAATAGTTGCTTTTATTAACAAAATCTCGAGCTCAAATACAAGAATTCAAGGCACAGCGAATCAATCTATAAACCCTAGCCGCATTCTAGAGTTGAGTCGTGTGTTTTGTGTTTTAGGTCTCTTGTTTTGTTCTCGATGATCCCTCTCATGGAAGCTGCTCTCCTTTTATATAGAGATCCTTTATCCTAATCCCTTAGGATTTGTTTTGGGCTTGCCGACTCTATCTATGATAGGATCGGTCACGAGATTCTTAGCCCATTAGTAAAGTTGGTCTCGTTATGTAAATAACTATTAGTAATCTAATATACTCGTTATGTAAATAACTATTAGTAATCTAATATAGTATAATATATGTAAATTTATGCCCAGCGGTTAAAGATTCATAATAGATAACGTGATCATTGTTACACTGTAAACATTTTAAAGTATAAGAATGGCCGCATCTTCGAAAATTAATTTGGGCTTAGTTCAAAATAGTTATCAAATAAATTATCTTATTATAAACAAACTTCTTAAGTTGTGTGTTTGGATTAAAATTAAAGCATTCACCATAAATTTTAAGAGAAAATATAAAATTTGATATAGATTTTTTATTAATAATTTATAATCCATAATATGATAAAAGGAATTCTTTATCTATTGTACTAAATTAGGAAAATGAATTAATTTCTGCATAAATATATATATATATATATATAAATTTACGATGAAAAAAGTCTTAATTGTGGTAAATGATTCTTTGCTAATATAATTGAAGCAATAATATTATGCATCCGTTTTACTAATTAACTGAGATATTAAACTAATTATTCTGATTATAGTGATTGAGAATTTGAAAGTTTTAATGTACTTGTACATCTAGATTTTTAGGAGTATTATTGCTAATTAGCATGTACAGTTGAGAGTTAAAACTGTTTTCAATTGAAGAGTGTTGTTTTAACATTATTTTTGTTTAAAAAAAAGTGTCATTTTGTATTCTTTTAAATGAAATATTAGCCGCATGTGGTTACTTCTGTAAATCATTCCTACCCCAATTGGCTCACTTGAGCTGATCTAATTCGATATTGTTGTCAAAAAAAAAAAAAATTAAATGAAATATTAGCATTTGTAAATTAATTGAAAATATTTTTGAAGCTAATTAACGTGTATATATATATATATTAAATGTCCATTAACTAAAACAGATAATTTTTATAAAAAAAATTATCAAGATTTTTTATTAGTATAGCAGTTTGGTAAGAAAGAACTAACCGGGAAAGTGGTTACATACCTCCCAAAATTTGGTTAAGGCTAAAAAATAAAGTCAAAACAATGTGATTCAACCATATATATCACGGAAGACGACAGTTAATAAACGCCGTTAAATGAAACTGATCCCACCGTACGAGAAATCTTAACGTCAAGTGGAATAATAATAATAATAGTTAACGGAGTTAAGCTGCTTCTTCCTACCTTCGTTGCTTGCCTATATATAAAGATGTGATTTCATCTTCAGCTTCTTCAACTTAGATCTCTCTCTCTCCCCTCCTACATTTGTCTCCATTAAGAACAAAGGAGAGAGAGCTTCAATATATCCAACAATGGCGGTCTTCAATAGCAGAAGCTTCTTAGCTCTCTCAGCAACTCTAATCATTCTAGCACTATGTGTAAATGCATCAACAATGTAAACCTTCGAGCATTTCGAAACTTTCCAAATCTATCTACTAGTTAAAGGGGAGAAGTAACATTTGTCTCTACATTTTTTTTTTGTTTACAGGGCAAACGAAACAGAGGAGCCCAAGTCTCATAGCTCGAGTAATTCATCAACGGCTAATAGGTAAGTCTTTTAAACTTCCTAGTCAATCTCAGCCGTTCAGATTTAATCAACGAAAATGCTAATACGACCTCGTTTTGAAATTGCTCTGTTTTTTTCAGGTTATCTAACGACGACGGTGCATGGAACGAACATGCCGTTAAAAACCCAGAAGACGTAGCTGCAATGGTCGACATGTAAGATCTCTCTCCCTTTATAAATATGTTTTTTTAAATATAAATAGCAGTTAATAATAAGACATTTTTATTTCACTTTCATATTAATAACCCCTTCAGATAGTCAAACGTTGTGTTTCCCTTAAAAGTATTAAGTTACATAAAATAACAATAAAAATTTGCACCTATAATTTTCCCATAAATGTTTTTATTCTATATCTCTAATTTTAGAAAGAAAACCTCGTTTTAGTGTTATAGCACAACTTGGGTTTTATATGCGACACAGACACGCCGTGATCGCCATTTAAAGCGCCTCTCTCCTCGCTATTTTTTTCCTCACCCCACCGACGCAATTTCTTTTTTTTTTGTTTGTAATAAATGTTTACACATTTTTGTTGTATAAAGTTTTCTTCTACTAACATTTATTTTAAAAACATTACAAAAATAGAAAATTATAAAGGTGTCCGTATGGTTCCGTATCATATGGTTACATTAATTACACCACATGGTTAGCTTCTTCCACTCCTCCACGTGACTTCAAGGGCTTTAATGTGAAATCAAAACATTTACGGGTTAATTTGATAACAAGTTTAAAATTAAGTTCTCTTTCTGTTATTTCTTTAATATAACAGGACGATTAAGAACAGTACAGAGCGGAGGAGGTTAGGATTCTTCTCATGCGCCACCGGGAACCCAATCGACGACTGTTGGAGATGTGATCGGAACTGGCATCTCCGTCGTAAGCGACTCGCGAACTGCGCGATTGGATTCGGTCGTAACGCAGTCGGAGGACGCGATGGTCGTTACTACGTCGTCACGGATCCGTCAGACCACGACGCGGTTAATCCTCGACCGGGAACGCTCCGTCACGCCGTGATCCAAGACCGTCCGCTATGGATCGTGTTCAAGCGCGACATGGTGATCACTCTGAGTCAGGAGCTAATCATGAACAGCTTCAAAACGATCGATGGACGTGGCGTGAACGTAGCGATTGCCGGCGGTGCTTGTATCACGATCCAGTTTGTGACGAACATTATCATCCATGGGATTAATATACATGATTGTAGAAGGACTGGTAACGCTATGGTTCGGAGCTCGCCGTCGCATTACGGGTGGAGGACTATGGCGGATGGTGATGCGATTTCGATATTTGGATCGAGTCATATTTGGATTGATCACAATTCGTTGTCTAATTGTGCTGATGGATTGGTTGATGCTATTATGGGATCTACTGCTATTACTATCTCCAATAACTATATGACTCACCACAACGAGGTTTGCTTCCTTTGCCTGATTCTACTTTGCCTTACATTTACCAAATTTGCTGAGCTTCTGTGGAGATAGTGTCGTGAACTGAATTGTGTAGGTTGTGGTGAAGATGGCTAGTGTGTTTTTGTCTTTTGATCTTTAGCTTAATAGCTGCCGAGACAATGGACTTTTTCATAAGTTGAGAAGAGTTTTTATTGATGGGAATGGCAGGTTATGTTGATGGGGCATAGTGATTCATACACCAGAGACAAGATGATGCAAGTGACCATAGCATATAACCATTTTGGGGAAGGGCTTATACAGAGAATGCCGAGGTTCTTGTCTTCATCCGTTTCCAATGATTGTGTTTGCTACAGAAGACAAGAGTGCTGATGCTTTTGCTGTTATTTTCAGGTGTAGACATGGTTATTTCCATGTTGTAAACAATGATTACACTCACTGGGTAATGTATGCAATTGGTGGAAGTGCTAACCCTACCATTAACAGCCAAGGCAATCGGTTCCTTGCCCCTGGAAACCCTTTTGCCAAAGAGGTATACCATAAGTTCTCTCTTTGATCAATCTTAGTTAATTGAAGTAGGACAGATGGATCTAAATGCAATATTTTGATTTAATAGGTGACGAAGAGGGTGGGTTCATGGCAAGGGGAATGGAAGCAATGGAACTGGAGATCGCAGGGAGACCAAATGCTCAACGGTGCCTACTTCACTAGATCTGGAGCTGCTGCTCCTGCAAGCTATGCCAGAGCATCTAGTTTGGGAGCTAAACCAGCTTCAGTTGTAAGTATGCTTACCTACAGCTCCGGTGCCCTTAAATGCAGGTATGGTATGCGGTGTTAGTTAATTGTATAATCCTCAAACCCAAGACCAAAGAGGATACTGACTAGCTCAGGGAAACAAAAGAAGAAAAATAATTTGTTTTCTTCGTTCCCGTCTTTTACATATCATTGTCTCTTTTTTTTTTTTTTTCGTTTCTCTTCCTTCTCTTCCTTCTCTTTTACCATCTTAGACTCGTCTCTGCTTCAAATCGTCAACCTGGGCCAGCTTTGATGAGCTTCAGTGTTGTTCGACTCCAAATTGTAGTACAGTGCATCATTCTTCTTCTTCTTAATCCTCATTACTCATTTGGTGTATCATCATGTATCATATATTCTTCTATCAATATAATTACTTTGAACTGCTTCTGTTACACCATTCTCATCAACAAATATAGATTAAAATCAAAATCAAAATGGTTTCTTGCCAATGAAACAAATGCAAATAGCCAACTAAAGTAAGAAATTACAAACAAACAAAAAACTTGTAGAAGATAGATTGACTCAAAATGGAGTTTCGGCGTCGCTCCTGGTTTCTGTTGGGCTGTACAATGCGGATCTATTCCTCGGTCTGTTCTCTTCCAACTGCTTCACAACCTCTTCCATGGTGGGTCTAACTGTTGTAACAGGAGCACAACATCCCATTGCCAGCTTCAATGCATGAACCAAACCTTCTTCCATGGGGCTCCTAATTCCTTTCATTGCCTCCAAGTCAAAAACCTCCATTGTCGTCTCTTCCAACACCGCAGCTTTAACCAAAGAAGGCAGATCCACATATTCATTACCGTTCCTTCCACTCTTTCCCGGTTTCTTACCCATCAGTATCTCCAAGAGAAGGATCCCAAAGGCGTAAACATCACTCCTTGGATTGCACTTCTTCATCTTGTGAAGTTCAGGTGCTTTGTACCCGTCGGATTTCGCCTGCGAAACGATCTCATCGGCTACTGCCTGTACCATTATCTTGTCAAGTCCAAACTCAGTGAGCCTTGCAAAGAAAAAGTCGTCCACAAGCACATTCTTTGACCTAATATTTCCATGGATGACAGGAACTTCTTGTCCGGTATGAAGATAAGCAAGTCCTCTCGCTATGCCAAGTGCAATCTTGTGTCTCCTGGCCCAATTCAGAGGTGGCTTTCCAGGTTTACTTTCTGCACATCATTCAAACAACAAACTTCAACATACGAATAACTAAAAAAATCAAAGCAAGAAGGACTTGTAACAAGATGATAAAATGGGAAGAAGATGGATAAAGAAAGCAAATACCGTGCAACAAATCATGTAAACTTATGTTGGGAAGATAGTCATAGATGAGAAGCTTTTCTCCTCTTTTCCCCTGATAGAAAGCTCTCAAAGGAACCAAATTCTCATGCCGAATACGTCCCAATTGCCTTATAACAGGCAGACAAGAACTTCTATCCTTGCAAGTACCTTCTCTCAACAGCCTCAAAGCAATATTCCCTCCATCACTAAGCTTTGCCTTATATACTGTACCATAGCTAGTCTTCTCCATAACTTGTCCCGTTGCATTCAAAACATCATCCAATGTCAGATTCTCACCACCTTGGAACACTATTAACTTCCCTTCACCGCCTTCTTTTTCACCGATCTCATCTTCTTCATCACCTTCTTCCATATCATCTTCACTCTCTATACTACTCTTTCTTTTCTTGTTCTGCAAATACCCTATTAACAACGAGGCCACAACAACAGCTCCAGACATTAAACCAATCACCAGACCAGCAACAGCACCTGGACTCAACCTAGAGGAGCCAAGACAAGGTTTCAAAGGCAAACCACAAAGGCTAGGACTGTTCCCTTCGAAAGATTCTGCTCCAAACTTTGATTCACCAAAATCTGGTAACATCCCACTGAAGTTATTGTGAGAAAGATTGATGCTTTCTAGTTGTAACACAGCTAAACCCTCAGGAACAAGACCCTCAAAGACATTATTTGAAAGATCAAGTGACTTCAGACCTTTAAACCTAGTTATATACTCAGGGAACTCACCAGAGAACTTATTACCACCCAAATCAAGAACTTGGAGATTACCACAAGTCGAATTTGGCAAAGCAGGCTCAGGCAAGACCCCAGACAAGTTATTACCGTGAATCTTGAAAGAGACAAGCTTATCACAGAGGTTCCAAATCGAAGGAGGCAAAACCCCAGATAGGGTGTTACCACTCAAATCAACATCAGAGAGAGAAGAAGTGTAACCAAGCTCAAGTGGGATTGACCCACTTAAAGAGTTGATGTTGAGGAACACACTTTGAAGCATAGAGAACCCACCAATCTCCCTAGGGAGTGAGCCAGTGAGATTAGCAGAAGGAAGCTGAAGAGAGAGAAGGTGAAGAGAAGAGTCGTTGAAGAGAGAGCTGTTAGTCCATTGTGGTGAAGACAGGTCACTACTACACTGAAGAGGAGACCCATCTGCAAATACCCATTTCACCCCTCTCCATTGACAAACCGGAACAGATGTATTCCAAGAAGACAACAGTAAGCTCTCACTGCTTCCTTGTAGTGAAGGCTTGATCTTTCCTAAAAGAAGCTTCACATCAGTAGAGCCAGAGAGAGATGTTCCACAATGACAGTGAAGAATCAACACAAAGAAGAAAGAAACATGAAGAAATCTCAAAACTTCCATGCCCATTTCTCACAAAGAGAGAGAGAGAGAGGTTAGTGAAGGGAAAAAGGTAAGAACTTTGAGTTTCAAGGCTGCTCCTTTGTAGCAGAAAGAGAGTGTTGACTACTTTGGTCAATCATCTCACCGGCTATGATCCAAACTCAAACCGGATTGGTTCCTTACCGTCCGATTAATCCAAAAGTTGGAATCTTTATAATCAGAAAGTGTTAAACCGGATTGATTGCTTACCGTCGGATCAAAGAGTTTAAAGTGATGGACAAGAATGGTATAAATCTACTGATTACTCCTGAATTTATAAAGTTACTTTTCTTTATAACTTTAATTGATTAAACTATTAGCACGCTCAAATTCGGAATTAAGACTTTTTATCTCTGCCAAAATAATAAAAATGATGTTCTTTTTATCAAGTTGAAGTTCTTTTTTTCTGTAAATTGGTTCATAGGGTGTTTCATACTCCTTGAACCTTGTCCGTTGATGAGTTCATTGGGAGACATGAGATAAGTGAATGAACGGTTGATGATGGAGAAGGTGGAGGAGTCTTGGATAGTTGTGGTTTCTAGAAAGACAATTTGTTGGAAGTATATATACAGAAAATGCAGAGCCAATTTTTTTTTGAAAAATGGGAAATGTGAATACCTAAGTGAGAAGAAGTTTTGTTGTCTATGTCTTTTTGTGTATTGTTTTGCCTATTTCGAAATTTTCAAGGGTGGGGATCGAGCCAGAACCGGACAATGTTCAAAACATATTTTTAGATTAGGATTTTGACATTAAACAAGACAGAGTAATTTGTTTTATTGTTTAATTAACCCGCTCTATTTTTTTTTTTTTTGTGAAAAAAATAGAGTTTGTTTTCTTCAAATTAAGCATATGGATAGAAAAACAAAATCTAATTATCTCTCTGTTTTACAAAGAGAAATCAGGTTAAAGTTATATTTTGTTTTACAAAAAAAAATATTGTTTTGTATTTTTAACACAAAATTTATTAATTAAATATCAATTTTAAACTTACTATTCCACCTTATTATTAATTTAGGGGGGAAAATGATGAATGATTTGCAAAACAACTAGCTTGTTCCCTTTACAGACTACAACTACCACTACAAATCTGTTTTAAGTCAGAGCAGATTCAAAAAAATTGTTGTAATGCTATCGAGTTTGGCTTTTAGTAATATAGAATTGTTTGAATCCCGGTTAAAAAACAATTATCTTTTATTTTGACCTTGTTGGATTTAGTCTAATCAGACTACATTTTACATAATTAGAAAACATATATGTTTGGAAGTCGGAAAATTATTTATTGTTGTATTGCATCTCTAAGGGTGACTACACAATTTCGAATCTCAATCCTGTTGGAACTGTAAAACTAAAGACCACATAATTATAGAGCAATCCTGTGTATATTCTCAAGTCTCCAGATGTATATATATCTCATGCAACTATATAGAAGAAGACAGATGAAAACATGAGAAATCACTGATTAGATTACTGACTCAAATATGTCACGTCTTTATCAACATCTGAAACTATTCAACTACCACGCTCTGCTCCTTTTGCAATCAACTTCACTTTCATAAGATCAGATTATTCATCAACTCCACTTTTTGTTTTCTTTTCTTTCTCTATTCTATTTTATAAGTCATATGTTTTCAAGTTTTCAACCGTCTTACGGCGTTGTAGTAGGGCCTGAATTGAGAAAAGTGTGGTGTGGATATTTGGCACGGGTCAGATCAATCTTTTTTAATCTCTCCATTCATTAGGTAGTGTCCATTACTCATACAACAAATGAACAAACAGGGTTCAAGGCTTCAAGCTAACCAGATAAACAAGAGAATATAATAGAATCAAAAGTGGTAAACGAACAACTCTTCTTAGAATGTCCATAGCTTGTGGTTGTGGGCGTGTGTATAAAGGAGGCCTAGTTATTTTTTCTTATTAGGCCCATCATTTTTAAGTCTTAGCCTTTAAAGACATTTTTTTTTTTTAATCGGATTAAAGACATTTTTATATCTAAACTCTTGTAAACCCTTAATAGAAAAAGATCCCCATCCCAAACTCACCACTTTTGAGAAGATTCCAAATTGCTTTTAGGGAACTTTACTAGAATGGCTTAGAAAAGCTAAAAAAAAACTAGAATGTCATTTTATTTATCAAAATTTTAAATGACAACTGAATCCTTTGAAAGGTGTGTGAGGAAAAAAAAAAATAACAAGTATGCCATTAAAAAGCCATGCCACGTATGTGCTTCTTACACAAATGTTCGAAGTTTTTGGGAGGGAAAATTCCCGCTCAAATAATCGAAATGACGATAGACATATAATTTTCAATAGAGTTATATAAATTTTGGCAGACTTATTGGATAGAGTTTGATAATTAAATAGATTAAATTGGTAGAGATAGAATAGTGATGGCAGAGATAAATTTACTTGACGGAGTTATGGTTAGCGGTAGATATATTGGGTAGATTTATTATAATGATGATAGAATTAATATTTTTTGATAGAGATATTAGTACAATGGTGACAGATATATTATGTTTTTGTCGGGTGGCAGATTTGTTTGACAGATTTATGTACTCTTTATAGTAGACATATAAACGGAGATAGATTTATATGACAGATATAGTTATACGCGATGGTAGATATGTTCATATTGATAGACATAACTGAAAGTGATAGAGTTATAAGTTAATGTAGTGGTAGATATATTTCTTACTGAAATAACAAAAGTTAAGTAGAGTTAAGCATATAGATGTGATAGAGTTATTTAATTTATGACAAATTTATACTATTGATGTTTTAGGTCAAAATAAAGCATTTTGGAATATGCTGTGTTTTTTTTATTGGTTTATATACTATTTTAATTGATAATAATATTTAAAGACAACGTAGTGCAGTTCTTAAAGTCTTTTAAATGTGTATCATGACTATGGTTCGAAGCTTAGCGGTTGCCAAACATTGATTTTTTATAGCGAATTTTGACTTGGTCGTAGCGACTAACCTCTGCCTCCTCACCACCGTCACTATCCTCCAAAACCAGTTCAAACCAGATGGTATACATCAAAGCAGATTATTAAAAAATAACATTTTAGATCTTTTTTAATGTCAATTACATATCAAAGCAGATTCATGGCTTTGGATCTTTGTTGACGTCAATTACTATCCCCACTTCCGGCAAGAAAGATTTAAACTCATGAATCCACAACTGTTTCCAACTTTTTTTTTTTGCGAATTAAATCCGAGATCGAAGCATTTTTAAGTGGGTAAAATGGTGAATCTTTTGTAGAGGTTTAACAACATTTTCTACGGAATCTTGGGCCAATATAATCTAACAAAACAACAAAGATCCGGATCCAAGAACTTACCAGATCTTGCCTAGATCTGAAAGTTAGTTCGAGTGGAGGAGACAATAGTAGAAACAAAAGCCCTCTAAATTTCAGATCTTTAAATTTAAACAAAATAAATTTGCACAAAGATCCATCGGAGATGAAAACAAGACAAAGCCAACCACCGATGTCGGAAAAATAGCTGGCCATCAATGTTAATGGAACGAAGATCGACCGTAGACAAAGCAAGAAAAAACTGATTTTTTACTTTTTATTTGTTATTTATTTATTTTTCAATTGTAATGGCATGATAGTAAATAACGAAAAAACAAAATGCTCTATAGTCTTTTTCCAACTTATATGTGTTATTTGAGTAAAAGTTTGGTTGGATGTGTTATTTGAGTAAATGCACAACTTTTATGTGTTGTTTGAGTAATTTTCTCTTGCTTTTATTTCATTAATCTAATATGTCTTTCATGATTTTTTCTTTAGTTGTACTTTTAAATAAGTGTAAGTAATAATTCATTGATCGATATATTTAGAATGACTATTGCAATAAATGTTCAACTTGTGGAACATTTTCTGGACCAAATCCTCGAGAAGCAATATCTAACTTATAAAGATTTTCCCACCAAATCTCCTTCTTCTCTACATCGAGACGCTTGTTCCATTCATCAGCAATTGGATCCATAAAATCATCATCTTCATGTTGTTCCATGATGCGATGCAAAAGATCTTGCTGCTCCTCCAATAGTTCTAAGCTACTTATGATGTCATGTAAAGTACAATAAAACAAAGATTAAAATAATAAATTTAAATTTTTTTGCTAATAATCTACTAATAATGGTACCAACATCTTACCTTATCTGTTCCAAGTTTTTCGTTTATATCTCCAAGTGGATAACCTTTCATCAAAGAATCTTTGAGTTTTCTCTTGCACATCAATGGGCAGCCATCTCTAGTGCCTATTACCACTTCTTGATATTCTCTGGACAGCTGGGTAATGCACTCAAACGCCAAAACCTGTAAAATCTGTTACACAATCAAATATCTTAAAATCATAGAAAATAAACAGACTTATTAATTAGTCCTTATCTATTACCCTCAAGAGGAATTAGGAACCCTGGAAATAACATTTGATCTAGCACTTTGCCTTTGCAATGTTTCATCTCATGATATATCGTTTTGATATTGTCTTCAAAAGTCATTCGCCCCCATGGAAATGTTTCTACCGCTTTCAAATCACCCACTATCTTCAGAATGAAATGATATATGCTATCATACTTTTTCTTTCCTCTTATTACCTTGGCTAAGAATAAAAGGACAACCACTTGCAAGCAATCTCCATTGCATTTATACTTCATTGAATCTAGCTTCTCTTCCACATCCTTCACTGTAACATTTTTAGACCCAAAAACCCTTAAGCCAAAGTCAAATTTTCCATATGCCTTCTCATTAAATCCTAAATCATAGTCATGACAATCAAAACCAGTGATGAGAACATGTTCTCTCATTGAATAGCGTATGGGTACGCCATTCACTATGAACTAGCAAACTTTACGTTTCTCTATACGAGCAGTCCGTAATAGAAGCATCCACATTGCCATAACCTTATTATTTTTGTGCCTAGCCATGTGCCATATGTGTGCCTGAACTGCTTGTGTTTCTTAAACCATGCCTTTTTTAGATGGTTCGAGCTTCTCTAACATATGCGTACTAGCAATTTGACACCTTGATGAAATCTTGCCATGATTTTCATAGACGCTTTGATCACTAAAATATAACTTTGGTTCAATAGGTTGAGTGTCCTCCTCCGTATCCATCTCTGTTTCCTAAAATACAAACACAATTTTACAAAGAAATTAAGTGTCACAGCTAGGCCTGGGCACTAATACCCGTTACCCGTATTCGACCCGTTACTCGGCTCGTACCCGTCCTGAAAAAAAGGGTACCCGCAGCTTTAAGGTCGAGTAAAGGGTATTATAATTATATTACCCGTGAGTAAGGGACGAGTATAGGGTATTAGTTTAGTTTTCAATACCCGTCCCGTTACTTGGCCCTTTACCCGTTTTGCTACCCGACCCGTAAATATCCGTTAATATTTTGTATTATTATTATTATTTATTATTAATTTATAGAGTTAGAGTTAAAACCTAAGTTCAACTTAGCCTAACTGAATTAATATATTATTTTTATTTTCAAAATTCGTAATTTTATAATTTTTGGAACTATATATTGCATAAATTTATGAATTTTTCATTTTTTGGATTTCAAAAGATAAAATTATTATTGCGATTATTAATATTTTTTTATCGGGTACTCGTTTTCCGGGTAATAATAAAGGGTCGGGACGAGTAAAGGGTCAACTATTTTTTACCGGGTACCCGTTTCTCCGGGTACCCGTTATTTAAGGGTCGAGTATGAGTAATTTTTTCTGTTACCCGTTAGGGTCGGGACGAGTAAAGGGTCGGAGAAAATTCAAGGGTACCCGTTCCGTGCCCAGCCCTAGTCACAGCATAGTTGTACCTAGTTGTAATATATTGTACTAAACAAAACTAGAATCGGACCCGCGCTACAGCACGGGGGAATATTCTAATATTGTTGGAATAATTTTGTCAAAAACATATTAAAATAGAGTAATCGTTTATATTGGAGAAAATATGGATTTTATACAATTAAAAGGAACAAAAGAGAGTGAAGCATATAATCTGATGGGATATAAATATAATTAAATAATAATTTATTTATTGTCAAAAAGTATACAAACTTTTTATTGTTAAACCGACATCCGGTGGTGGGTCTATTCGGTGGAATTTTTAGAAAACCGACATTTGGGTCTATTCGGTTGTACAATGAGAAAACCGAATTTTCCTTAAACCGAATAACCTGATCCAGATGACCCGATTAAACCGAACGTTCATGGCTAGTTTATATATACTGAATTTTTAGTTTATGAATTTTAATTGCATTTTTTTAAAATATATTATACTAACTTGTAAGTAAATAAGATTGGGCTATATATTTAAAATGGTGTTTGTATAAAATATTGGGTTTGGGTCTAAATTTGGAGACATTTCCGATTTAGGCTTCGTTGGCCTTTTTGGTCAAATTTTTTATATTTTTCCTCCGTCTTGATATCCGAACAAACAAACTTTTTTTTCCACTTCTTCTTCCTCACCAAAAAACATCTTCCATCGTTTTGAACGACCATCTTTCATTCTCTCGACCTCAAATCCCTAAATTAGAGTTTTGATTCTCGAATTACACCGTATAATCAAATTCACTACTTCATTAATCCACCAAATCTATTTTCTGTAAAGTATTAAATCCGAAAAGGAGAGAAGCTGCAATTAGTTAAATCTATTCGGTGTTTATCAGTCGGAGAATTCAGTTTTGACCCATGAGTTTATCGAACGGACTAATTAATTCAATCGCCTTGGTAAGTTGATTATGATTCCGAATTGCTTTTTTTAGATTGTTTCAATTTTATAGGTATACTCTTTGTGTACAGCGTTTATAGGAATCTAATTACCATTCATATTGTTTTGTTCAATTCTAGGATATACAAATTGAGAAGTTTTGAAAACAGTACAGAAGATTATAACAAAAAAAAACAGTTAAATTAATGTGGCAAGTGAGTTCTTGGGAAGCTATAGTTCTTGGAAAATCTGGAATAAACAGACTCTCTACAGTCAACTCTTTCAATGGAAGCACTATAAAAAGGTCAGTTATTTAATTCTTTTGATGCTATATAGTTATTAGTATTCTTATTATGAAACATTCACTTAATAATATCGAAAGTATTAGTGAAACAAACAAAAACACTTTCACTTAAGATAGAAGAGAATATTTGAGCTTTAGATTAGAGCATTTAATTGAAAGATATTCCATCGTATATGAACATACTCGTGCAAGTTTTAGATGGATGACCGAATTTGAACAACTGCTGAAAAAAAAGAAATTGTCTTGTATTCAAACTATCTCAGTCGTAACCTGAGATTAGGACAACTATAAACTAGAGTTACAATATGAATGGAAAAATAAACAATCATTTCCAAAGTAAAGAGTGATTTACCTTGTTCCAAGCATCTACCACTTTGAAGGACCTCTTTGTAAAAGACATCAAAATTTTCTCCCCGTATAAGAAAGATGATCTTTAGTACTTGTGACTTTAGAGACGACTAAATAGAGGTTTTAAAATATATTTTTTAGAATATAAACAGTTTTTTTTACCAAAACAAAAGAATAATATAAACAGTTTTAATCAGTTGAATCGATTTAGTTTTGGTACTTTTGTGTTTTTAAGAACACATCTAAATGATTCTCTTTTGTGGAAGCAGAAGAAAGTAGTCGGAGAGCCAATTCTTCTTCTGGCTTATTTTCAAGAACATGTCATACTAAGACCTCTTTTGGTAACCTAACAAATAAATTGTTGAAGTACAAATTAGAAAACTTGTAGATCATCTATATTATATATGAATAATAATAATAAGAAAGAGTAGCTCATCTATATTATATTTCTATAGACTCACAATTGGTTTACTTGAATTCTCCAGCCTGTTTTGAATGGTTTAATGTACTGTAAATCTGTGATAGGCACGAGAGCGGCTGCCATTGAAGAAGGCTTGAAAGAATATAGAAAGGAGAAAGTTAAGAAGGTATGATGATTGAACCTTCGATTAGTATCATCGTATTTATAGGAAGTCGTCACGTATTGATAGTATAATTTAGGGTATATTCGTAATGTGGGATCGAAATCTTCGTAGTTAATTAGGTAATATATTATTAACAATGACTATATATAATGTAGGAGTAGTTAAGGATAGAAGTTGAATCAGATTTTGAATTAGGAATATATTACAAAACTAAAAATGCGTCTTAGTAAGATTTTGGAATATTATTAAAAGATTGATATCTGTCAAATTAAATAATTTAAGTAATTTAAGTTATGAGATTGAATAGCGTAATCAATGTATTTAATCGTTTGACTTGATAAGATTATAAGAATATAGACTAACTTATTTGCATCCCTTTTCTTTGCAGCCCATAATAGCCCATTATTCGTTTGACGGGAGCCGTTAGTAGGTCCGTCGAGAAAGTGATAATTCTGTTACAATATCCGATTAATAATTTCCGGGTTATTTCTAATTTTAAACCCAACCCATCATATTGAAATGTCTCATTTAACCTTAATGTCTTGTCTTCAGTCTAATTTCGAGAGGGGCATTTTCGTCTGAAATGCAAGTTGTACTTCTCTTTTACTATAATAGAGATAAAAGATTGATATACTAATTACCTCCTGGTCAGAGACATGTTTATGGTGGATAGGTGATGAATTCACCGGAGCAGATTCACCTACTTGATCTTCAACGACATCATCCACTAAATTTTCACCTTGTTTCTCCAATTGCTTTAGTCTTTCGGAGAATCTAATAGCGGGTGAGCTTGGAGTACCTCTTGCATTAGATCCTCCTATGGTTATAATTATTGGGATAGGTACCTACAACAACAAATTAAAATTAAACTTTAAAAAGAAGTCTCATTATTTACATAAAACTCACACAATCTCATTATTGAAAGCAACAAGAGATAAAAAAACAAACTGAACATACACACAAACACAAACTCACACAATCTCACAAACTCAATCCGACACAAACTCAAACTCACACAACCTCACAAACTCAAACTCTCACAATCTCACAAACTCAATCCAAACACAAACACAAACTCACATATTCTCATTATCAACATAAGTATAAGAAATATAATGCGTTTTTAACACATTTCACAAACACATTCCCAAACTCAGAACTCACAAAATTCATATCCTTATTCACACAATTCAAATATCTATATCCAACAATCAGTCGAAATTAGGGATCAAAAGAAAGAAACAAAAAGAATGGCTTACAATAACCGGCAGCTGAGAGGAAACGAACGGTGAAATTCGATTTCTCACGGTAGATTTCTCCAAAGAGAAGAAGAAAGGAGTTTGAGAGAAAAGAGAGGAATAAGACGAAAGAGTTTCGAGAGAAGAGAGAAGAAAAGAAGATGAAAACTGGAATCCAACGAGACTGATCCTCTTCTGTGCCGTTGACCCAAGTTGGAACCACCTAAGTCGGAGAAGAAGAAGACGAGGAAAAAAAAGAGAGAATGAAATTAGAAATTAGGGTTTCGAGATGGATCGAAGGATTTGAGGATTAAAAGATTTGAAATTAATATGGATATTCGAACTAATATGGATATTCGAACTAATATGGATCTAGATCCAAAATGGAGTCGGGTTTGTAATTATGTCAAAAATTCTAAATTTATTAGTCTTTTACTAATTATCTGAACAAAAATAAACATTAAAATATATATATGTTTTTTATTGGGAAAGTTACTAGATTAACCCAAATTAAGAGATTATTTACTAAACTAACTCCTAAAATATAAAGGTTAGTTGAGTTATTTTCATACCTAAAATACCATTTGTTGCTTTGTTAGGAAAAAATAAAATACCAAAATATCCTTAATGATTTTTTCCAGCAATAGGGACAAAAAAATCAAAAAATCTGCCGTAAGTTGTGACAGATTTATATGTTTGTAACAGATTTTATTTTCAATGGCAGATTTTCTTCGGCAGACTTATTTTAGTTGGTAGACTTATTCAAAATGGTTGCGACAGTTTTTCTTTTTTTCAGCAGATTTTTTTTTTCATGACAGATTTATTATTGACGACACAACAGACTTTCCTAATACATAACAAAAAAATTATAATTTGTGGCTGATTTTTTTTTGTAGTGGTTGCAGATTTTGTTAAAACGATGAAAATTTGTCATAACATGGCAGATTTGTTGATTAAAAAATAATTACTAGATTGACGTGTAATGATAACAAATTTATTTTTAGTTACAACAACATAAAATCTGCTGAGTGGTAGCAGATTTTTTATTGGAAAATAGAAATTGCTAGTTTGACCTACAGTGATAACATTGGTGTAGCATGTTATGGCAGATTTATTTTATGTTATGAAAGATTTTTTTTTTGTTTCCTGAAATTTGTCGTGTAATAACAGATTTATTACAGAGAAAAGTAATTGCTAGAATGACTTGACAGATTTATTTTATATTGTGACAGATTTATTTTATGTTTTAAGAGATGGTTTTATGTTATGACAGAATTTTTTCTTCTGAATTTTGTAATGAGAGGTATGGATTATATAATGACATATTTGTTTTCAAGTTGCATTCTGTTTTTTTCTACAATCACTCTTGAATATTTTTAAATTTCTGTCAATTTCATTGTTTAAAGGACATAAATTCATAATTGTTAGAAATGAAACAAACTTTATACAATATGGATTTGAGAATAATCTTATTGTAATTTATTCTGTTAATTGACTAATACGGAAAATAAGTTTGATCCATTAGTCTTTTGTAAATCAGCATTAGTGTTCAAAATAATTTTATCACTTGGCCATGTAATTTTTGACTCCAACAACTTCCCGAAGATAGTAAATATCAGAGCTAGACCTAAATACAGTTGATTCTGAGTAGACTTCACAAAAAAATGTGGGATTGATTTTGTTTGCCCATGCCGGAGAAGGGAGAGGTAGTGAGATGTGGAAAAAAAATGTTCGATTGATTTTGTTCTTTTTGTCTTATTTCCTTTTTCTTTTTTTTTTTTTTTTTTTTTTTTTTTTTTTTTGACAACTCTTATTTCCTTTTTCTATTTTTTATGATTAATAAAAAAAATCAAAACAAGATTTTTTGGTCATTATACAAAAATGTTGAGTTAATCTAGTTTTCCAATCGAATTGTGAGTTATTCTAGTTATTTTCCCTTAAATTTGTGTCTCGTCTATTTTCCCTTTTTTATTTGGGGCTAAATATAATGGAATTGGAGTAAAAGGGTCAGAGAATTAAAATCCCTCTATATCTCTCACCCAAATTCCCAATTTCAAAAAACAAAAGAAAACGATACACCCTCTCTACTTTCGCGAAAACCCTAATTTCATAGATCTGTTTTCTCTACAATCGCTTCTCTTCCGCTTCTAAATCTGAGGATCTACTGTCAAGTTTCTCCCTCAGAAACTCGCTACCATGGCTACCAAGCTCCCGCTTGAAACCAGCAACAACGCCAATGTCGCGAAACCTCGAGCCGCCGCCGCCGCCGCCGCCGAAAAGACGATCGAGGAAATGTATCAGAAGAAATCGCAGCTGGAACTCATCCTTCTCCGTCCTGATACCTACATCGGATCGATTAAGAAACACACCCAATCGCTTTGGGTGTATGAGGCTGAAGAGATGGTTTATCGTCCTGTTACCTACGTTCCTGGATTGTATAAGATCTTTGATGAGATTCTCGTGAACGCCGCCGATAACAAACAGAGAGATCCGTCGATGGATTCTGTTCAAGTTGTGATCGATGTTGAGAAGAATCTGATTAGTGTTTGTAACACTGGAGATGGAGTTCCTGTGGAGATTCATCAGGAAGAAGGTATCTATGTGCCTGAGATGATTTTTGGTCATTTGTTGACGAGTAGTAACTACGATGATAATGTGAAGAAGACTACTGGTGGAAGAAACGGTTATGGTGCTAAGCTTACTAATATCTTCTCTACTGAGTTCGTCATAGAGACTGCTGACGGGAAGAGACTCAAGAAGTATAAGCAGGTATTGATTCGTGTCTTGCTTCTGTGTTGTTGATTCGTTTAGGAACTGAAGTTTTACTGGTTGTTGTTTCATATCTCTGGCGTTTCGTTTAGGAACTCATTAACTAATACTGGTGATGATTTAGGTCTTTGAGGACAATATGGGGAAGAAGTCTGAACCAGTTATAACCAAGTGCAAGAAGAGTGAGAACTGGACGAAGGTTACATTCAAACCAGATTTGACGAAGTTTAACATGACTCAGTTGGAGAGCGATGTGGTTGCTTTAATGAGTAAACGAGTGTTTGATATTGCTGGATGTTTGGGGAAGTCTGTCAAAGTTGAGCTGAATGGCAAACGAATACCAGTCAAGTCATTCACTGACTATGTGGATTATTACCTAAATGCGGCTAACAAATCAAGGACTGAGCCTCTCCCAAGGTTTGTTCCCGTGATTTGCTATTGCTCAGTTCTAACAATTGTGTTTCTTGGAATGTATCTTTGATCTTTGGTGTTTTCTGTGATTAGGATGACTGAGAAAGTTAATGACAGATGGGAAATTTGTGTTAGCTTAAGTGATGGACAGTTTCAGCAGGTGTGTATACGTTTTTCTGTGTATTAGTATTACCTTTTTTCATATGAAGAATGAGTAAAGCCTTAACAACGTTTTCTGCTGCTATCAGGTCAGCTTCGTCAACTCCATAGCAACGATCAGGGGTGGTGATCATGTTGATTATGTGACGAGTCAGATCACAAACTATATTGTGGGTATTGTAAACAAAAAGAGTAAAACCGCTAACGTTAAGTCCCATAATGTGAAGAACCATCTGTGGGTGTTTGTCAATGCACTGATTGACAATCCTGCTTTTGATTCCCAAACAAAAGAAACTCTGACTCTTCGACAGAGCAGTTTCGGATCAAAATGTGAGCTTTCAAAAGATATTCTGAAGAAAGGTATGGTGTGCTTTACCTGTCTTTATTTTTTTGGATAAGTGATCTAACTGATTTTTAGAAGAGTGAGAATCCTTTTTTTCTTATATAGTGTTTGTTTTAGTGGAAAAATCTGGCGTAGTGGAGAATCTGCTTTCATGGGCCGATTTCAAGCAGAGCAAACAAGATGAACAAGATGGAGAAGCCATTGAACTTGCTTTCAGTGAAAAGAATACTGAAGACCCAAAAAATTGGCTTTGGAACTATGTGGTAAGTAGGATTTTGAGTTATCTGTTTTTCTGCTTATTACATCTGCCTATTCTGATTTCCTCTTTTCCATTCAGCCTGGCACTGATCTTGATCAGAGGGAACTGAAAGACACATACAGTGACTTCGTGAACAAAGAACTGATCGTGTTCCCGGATCTGGATCTTCAACGGTCAATTCCCTCAATGCTTGATGGGCTCATGCCCGGTCAGAGAAAGATACTTTTCTGTGCATTCAAAATTAACTTAGTTAATCCAATGAAGGTTGCCCAATTCGCTTGTTATGTATCGAAGAAATCAGCTTATCATCATGGCGAGCAGAGTCTTTCCAGCACTATCATAGGCATGGCACAGGATTACTTGGGCAGCAACAATATCAACTTACTTAAACTAAATGGCCAATTTGGTGCACGGGCTTCGGTAAGTATAGCTAATAGACCAACTGTTCTCATTAATCTATGCTTGTGCTCATCATAGTGTACCTAATTGTAGGGTGGAAAAGATGCAGCTAGTGCAAGATACATTGACACTGAACTCTCTCCTGTAACAAGGATCTTGTTTCCCAAGGATGATGATGTCCTACTTGATTAGTTGAACGAAGATGGGCAAAAGATAGAGCCAACTTGGTAATTCTTTCCCCTCCTTAATTGTTTTTTTTTTTTTCTCTTTTCAGACTAGTTAACTTAATATGTTAATGCTGGTTAGGTACATGCCCATAATTCCAACTGTACTTGTCAATGGCTCTGAAGGCATTGGAACTGGGGAGAGCATGTTCATACCGAACTACAACCCTAGAGATATTGTTGCTAACATAAGGCGTCGACTCAATGGTGAAAGTGTGGTTCCTATGGATCCTTGGTATAGAGGGTTTAAAGGAACTATTGTGAAAAATCCGTCCAAGGAAGGTGGTTGTACCTACACAACCACTGGTCTATATGAGAAAGTTGATGACACAACTATTAGCATTACGGAGCTGCCCATCAAAAGGTGGACTGATGATTATATACAATTCTTGCACTCATTAAAGACAGATAATGATGCCCCCTTTCTCCAGGTAGAATGCATGCTTTAATTAGAAACTAAACTAGTATTTTTTTATGCCGCTTTCTGAGTCGATCTTTTTTTCTGCAGGACGTCAGGTTATACAGTGACGCTACATCTGTGAGTCTTGACCTTAAATTGAGTGAAGAGAAGATGCTGAAGGCTCAAGAAGAGGGCTTTCTTGAGAAATTTAAACTCACCACGGAAATCTCTACAAGTAATATGCATCTCGTTGATAGAAATGGTGTTCTAAAGAAATATGAATCTCCAGAAAAAAGTAAGAAGAGATCCAACTTGTTTTGATTCTGTTTTTTTTTTTTTTCCCCCTCTATAAGACAAACTAATTTTACATCCCTATGTTGCAGTCCTTGAAGAGTTTTTCGATGTACGACTTGAATTATATAAGAAGAGAAAGGTTTGAAAACGAACTATGATTCAGTCCTTTAGAGGTTTTAGTCAGCATGGTAATGTTCTAACATAAACTGTCTTAACTGTCTTCTGATGTATACAGGAT
The DNA here is from genome assembly GCF_030686135.1 of Camelina sativa. Taxonomy (NCBI): domain Eukaryota; kingdom Viridiplantae; phylum Streptophyta; class Magnoliopsida; order Brassicales; family Brassicaceae; genus Camelina; species Camelina sativa. Next base: position 16,365,988 of record NC_141894.1, on the reverse strand, counting down.
ACTATCCTGAAGAATCTGGAACTTGAGCTGCTGATACTAGAGAACGAAATAGAGTTCATTCGTGCCCGTAGCGAATTCAATTTGCGTGGAAAGAAAGCTAGTATTGTTGAGGTCTTAAGACAGAGAGGGTTTACACGATTTCCGAGGAAGTTGCCTATAGAAGATGCAGCTGAAGAATCTGAAGAAAGCTCAGTGGATCCTGCAGATTCCGCAGACACTGATATACCCGGATCAGAGTTTGACTACCTATTGGCAATGCCTTTGGAATCGTTGTGTGAAGATATAGTCGAGGATATATTGGCAGGCAAATTGGCAGACAAAGAGAAACTAATTGAAAGAATTAATGATTTGAAAAAACGCAAACCAGAATACCTCTGGCACAGAGATCTGGACTCTCTTGAGAAGGAGCTAGAGGTAAGGATTCACAAAGCTACTATCCCTTATATAACGCTTAATATTTAATTTGTCACATATATCTTGTTCCTCATATTGCAGGAACTTGATAAGGCCGATGCTCAAGCCGAAATAGACAGAAAGGGAGCACTGGAAAAAATCAGGGCCAGTTCTAAAAAACAGACGCCAAAGAAACCGATAGCAAAGAAGACCACAAAGAAAGCCAGTGAATCCGAAACAACAGAGGCTTCCTATTCAGCAATCGACAGTGGTTAGTCTCCTCGTACTCCAGCGTTTTCATTGCGTTTTGTTTTCTTGGTTGGATCTAATATACATTGGAAACTTTTTTTTGGTTCTATAAGATAAAAACGTAGCAGAAGTGGTAAAGCCAAAAGGTAGACAAGGAGGAGGAGCCAAAAAGAAGGCCCCAGCTGCAAAGGTGTTTGCTCAATACAATTTTGGCTTAGGAGCTGCGGATTCAAGCAGTAAGCTGATACACAGTTTTGACAAAGAAGCATTGATTTAACACAACCTATTGTATGTAATTTGGGTCTTAAAGTTAAGTCTTGTCTTTCTTGTGGTTTTATCAACAGAAGCAACTGAAACATCGAAAGCAATTGACGCGGATGATGATGATGATGATGATGACGACGACGTGGTAGTTGAGGTAGCTGCACCAGCAAAGAAAGGAGGAAGAAAACCTGCGGCAAGTAAAGCCGCAAAACCACCAGCAGCTCCGAGGAAAAGAAAGCAGGTTGCGGCGATTGGTGTGGCTCCGGAGAAGAAAGTGAGGAAGATGAGATCGTCTCCGTTTAACGAGAAGAGTAGTTCTGATGTAAACTCTTGTTAATGAGTAACTTTGACATCCACTACAAGAAAAACTGTCCAAAGCCACAATTGTGCCACAAAAAAAAGTTATAGCCATCATATCTTAGCCACAATTCAGACACAAAATATTATCGTGTCTAGTTTGTAGTTATATTGTAGCAAATTTGTGTCTATTTAGCTACGAATCTAATTCATGGCTAAGTCGTGACTAATAGCTACAAAAAACTACAAAATATTAGGAACTATCTAATTTTATTTATTTCAGTAAGATAGCCACAAAATTTTCACATATATATATGTGGCTAGACGAAACTTTAAACTACAAACACAAACCATAAAACCTTTAACTCTAAGAAACATATATAATTATTACAATATATCTAAATGTATAATGTAAAATATCTAATTTTTTTGAATCAAATATTTTTCAAACTTTGAATCATAACCCCCACATTAATTTATAGTACACCACAAATTTTAAATGAATCATAAATTACTTTAAACCCTATTTAGCTTTAAAACTCTTAAAATTATAAATGAATCATAAATGGTTAAACCAAAGCAGAACTCACTATATATACACAAAAACAATAATATTAAAGCAATTTACATATTTACTTTACAAAAAAAACTATTTATTTATAAATTTAAATTTATAAACCAAAAACTCAATTATAATATATATACATATATGTGAAACTTAATTTTTAAAACCGTATATTATAACATTTTAACCTTAAATTTAATATTCATACATAAAAAGTAAACCAAAAACTACAAAACCAAAAAAAAAAAAACTAAAGCCTCTCATTGGCTAATACATAAAGACAAGGATTGAGCTTTGGCTTATTCTCCACCATTGATAGATTCAATCCAATGGATGAAATCTTCTCCTTCCTTTTTTTTTCTTTTGGTTAAAACTCTTCAATTCCTTTCTCCTTTTCTCTTCGTATCTCTCTCCTCTTTTACTTGTTACTATATTTTAACCAGCGGTATACCGCGAAACTATATTTTTAAAGTTAAAATTAAAATATAAATTTTAGGTAGATTAAATATATATATATATGACTAATGTTTTTTAAATTTTAAGTATATATCTCTTATATCTATATATTATTTAAGTTTACCGGTTTAAATATTTAGGTTTACCAATTTAAATTGTCAAATTCAAAATATAACCCGTGATACAACACAGTACTGCTTGTTTATTTTACATAATCGTAATTTAATAAACTCAATTAAATATGTCTAATATTCTAAGTCGATGGTTTAAACAAAATAATGAAATGATGATTTACTAACAATTAATGATATAATTTTCAATTTTTATTAATACACAAACTCATCCCGCTACATAACCAAACACAATTTTTCTTTCTTGCTTAAATAAAACATGCATGTTTTTCAAAAATCCAAATAACGAAAAATGCAAAAAAAATATAGTTACATTAATGTTATGATGATGATTTAAAGCAAATAAACTAAATAAATCAAACAAAGATGATAATAAAATCGTAATTTTAATTAAAAAAAAATATTATTTTATATTTCAAACAAAATCTTTTAACTGTGTTTGGTTATAAGGATAGTAAAGAATTAATTGAAGATATTGTAATTAATTTAATTAGATATTGTAAATAGTCATTGATTGATTATTAAGATATTTTAGGAATTTTTGTTTAGCCCAAAATATTGGTTTTAAATTTTAATTTAAAATTTAATGATAATGGCATTCCTTATAAATAAGTAGCAACTCTAGGATTTATCTGCTAAATGTCTTTAAAATGTATATATAGATACATTTTTGTGTTTTTTTTTGTTGGTTGGTTGTTGTTGTATGTGTTAAAAAAATAAATTAAATATCATTTTAAAAGCTTAATTCTAGATTTTAATTTAGTGATTATATGATATGTATTTTAATTTTTGTTTTTTTTTGATTTTTTGAAGATCAATCTCTATTGTACGTAAAACAAACATTCTCAAAATCTACCTATTAAAACTTACAGACCCTTTGTCCATATGTCAAAATCCAAATCCACTTCTACAACATGAACAACACAACCACTTCCGAATCCCAATAGTTCAAGGACCAACGCACTATTGGGTGATTAGTCACTTATTTAAATAGATTTATATTTTATATCTAGGTTATATTATATTATATTCAGTTGTTACCATCAGCTAATCCCTATGTTTGATTCTAAAATACCACCAGAAAAACAAATAAAAAATTATTAATGAAAGTTTGGTGAGTAGGTGACAGTCTGATCGTGCCCTGGAAGATAATGTGCCTAACACTCTCTCATTGAAGATTGAAGATACACAAGGAGATTTAATGTTTAAGCCTCTTTTCTTGTCAGCTTTGTTCTGATTTTTTATTTGATGGTTTGTTTTCCCTTATTATAATATACACTCCAATAATTAACAAAAGTGTTTTTGTATTTCTCAGCATATTGTAAACAAATTCCTCATATCTTTGTATTGTATTCTTATATATAAGGTTCAAAAAGATATCCAAGATTTACGCACGCTGATACCACACAAACCAAGCTTACTACCCGTCCTGCCAAGCTTAAATATTAAATTATCACTTTATTTAAATTAATTTTTAACGCAAATCTTTAGGCCAAACTTTTATGACTACTTTTAGACTTTTAGTTTTAACTTCCAAAACTATTACAAATAAATATTACAATCCAAATTACAATAATTACAATAGTCCCCATTTCTGAAATACAAATTAAGAGAATTATATTTATTTTCAAATTTCAAAAGCATATATCAGATGTTATGATTTATTTACGTTTAAACTAAATTTGATAATTATATCCCAAATTATCAACAACACCTTCCAAACAAAAATAAGGTCATCATCTATATAAATTATGTGTTCTAATATCATACTTTACACAATATATTATTTCAAATAAGAAAAAAATATGAAAAAAATATTTTAATTACAAAACAATTCAATATATAGAAACAAAAATGTTTTAAAACAACAAACAATAACCTGTGCAACGCACGAGACTCTAGTATCAAATATAACACAATGTCTCATAAATCGAAACCACAACTGTTCATTCTCTTATTTTGCATTTATAATGAACAATCCAAGTAGGAAACTGAACTGTGCTGACACATTTATGGGAAACTTATGACTTCATATTCATGATCTATTTTCAAAGGAGATTCCTTGGATACATGTCGGTTTTCAGACCATAGCTCCAAGTTAACGGTTCCACAGTGGACAATACATTTGAAGACTTGACTAACATCGAACCTGTTTACCAGCTGTAGATTGAGGCTCTTGTACACCAACATCCATTCCCCTGGAAAAAACACAGAAGAAGGTTGTTTGCACAAATGTTATAGTTGATCAATAAGGAAAGGCTTGTAATACCCGAATTCGATATCTGTAGCTGGTTAACGGGTTGACTTCCTGACCCAACCCGAACATTCTTTAAATGCAATATAACCAGCTAGAAATGCAAAAGTAACACTTCACTTAACCAACCTGCAAAAAGAGAGGGGTGAGTAATTGATAATTACTCAGTGAGGACAAGCCTTAGGGCTCACGAAGTCTTCATACACAAACATGCTTAGACCATCACAAAGTCTAAACCTATGACAAGCAATCAATCACGTGTCAACGACACTCAAACATCAAACAAATGAGACTACGTCCCATAGACAACGCTGTGCATTACGGGATTCCTCATGCTTTCGCACTTCTTCCTGCACATTTCCGTCGCTGTGCATTACGGGATTCCTCATACTTTTGCACTTCTTCCTGCACATTTTCATTACTGTGCATTACGGGATTGTTCATACTTTCGCACTTCTTCCTGCACTTTTTCACTTGCGTATCCGGATTCCTCATGCTTCTCGCATTTCTTCCACGCACAACGCGTTGGCTCGTCAGCCAATCCTGATCTACCCGCATTCCGCGCCCGTAGACCACCACACAACTACAAGGAATTCTCCTTGTAGGACTCTCTGCGGCTCACCCGCTTCTTCGTGCCTCTTGGCACATTTTCTCCCCACACTCAAACAATTTATTTTATCATACAAACATGCATATCACACACCTTGCAATCCGTTTAAAATACCTAGTCCTTTTAATTTCAAATCCTATTACTAATTCTTTTTCCTTACCTTTTATTTAGTAAATATATTATATATATATAGATAGATATATACACATATATATTAACATTTTTGAAGTACATTTTGATTTATGCCCTTTAAATTTTACTTATTTAATTTTGTTTTTTACAACATTAACCCCTAAAACAATTCCATAAATAACATTTTAGAGAAACTCAAATACTAAACTTTCTTAAATTGACCAACATTTGTTACATTTATTGCCACAAAATCTTAACAACATCTATACATTTCGATTTTTCAAAAAACAACTCTACACACTAAAGTTTTAACCCATTAAATCTCTAAAACTATTTTTATGGATGCTAGAATCTCTCAAATTTAAATGATATACAACAGATTTTCCATAACAAAAGTTTACAATATCCATAATTATATTAACATTAATAAATTTCATAAACCGAAAATCCAATTATAAATGTCACATTAAATATGTTGAAAACCCCCATATAATTTGGTTTATTTTTTATTTTTTTGCGGAATTACCAAAAAAATTAAAATTCTATTAATTATCATAAACTATATATATTGACATTGAAAAATTATAAACTATAAAAAATATGTTAATTTGGTAAAACAATTAACATAATTAAACTTGAGAAAAAACTTATTTTGTTATTTTTTTTTACGCAAAACCTTATTTTGATTTTGGTGAGACGGGTTGGCATTAATCCTATATAGTGAGTTAAGTGGAATTGTTTTTTTTAAAACACTTTTAGATGTGTACTAGGAGATAAATGTATTACTAGACTATACATATGTTAAAACCTTGAAAACCCTATAAAAATCCTATACTTTGAATACTTATATCAAATACCTGTAAAATTTTATATTATAAAAATTAATAAAACAATAATAAAATAACAAATAAATACAATATAAATTTTAAATTTTAAAAATTAAAAATATTGTCCCGCGGTGTATCGTGGGTTAAATCCTAGTATATTATTATTATACACTCAACAATCAACTAATTAAGACTATTTATATATAATCCATAGGTATATTTGGCTTAACCTTAAACTAAGTAACTATCTAAACATATCGGCATATAAACATATCGGCATATGAAAAAGACACCAACTAGTTCTCACCTTAGCCACATGAACTGAATCCTTGATAAAAATACCAGCAACAACAAAACTCTGATTCGATGCCAATCTCAAACTGTAATGGTGTAGATTAAATGATCAAAGATTATATTCCAATAATAATCTATGATTTAATCTAATAACCAAAACCTATTTAATTGTGCTGGTATTTCTCAAATAAATTAATTAGATGTAGTTTAATAATTAAATCAAACCAACAGTCTAATAATTCATAACACCACCATTTAGTCCACGTACGATCACATGCTCCCACAATACCAATTCCTCAACCAGCCACAATACACAACGTCATCGACAACGTACGTAACCACTAACCATGCATGACACCACAAATCAACTCATGCACGTTCGATAAACAAGTTTCGGTTCTGGACATAAATCATCTGGTTTAGTTGGTTAAGCTTTTCGGTTCAATAATCAATGCAACACAACGACAGACATGAGAAAGAGTTTCGCCGTTTACCTTTCTCGGCGTTTACACTCAACGATTCTTGACGGATCAGCAACGCCGATCAACAAAGCTTCAAGTCCACAGTTGTCACGTCCTCATCTCTTAACAATCAAACAGCAACAAAGCAACAGATCCATCAAGACAATATCATAAACTTATTCCGTAAGCTACATAATTAATTAGGTTTTCTTACCATTAACGACATCTCCAATGGACCACGACTACACCGATGACAGCGGCGGTCATCCGGTGACTCACGGTGGCTAACTGACCAATGATGGTGTTCGACGGTGACTAGCGAGAACCACGGGTCCGTACGGTAAGCTTTTCCTCCACGAGACTCATCACCACAACAACGTCTCTCCATCGTTTCCTTCTTACCGATAACAACACCAACAACAAGAACACAACTTAAGCTGTCCAATACTCAACGATCAAGTTGCTGGTGTGTTTTTAGGGTTCATCGGCTCTCCTCTCTTGCTGAACAAGGACGGCGGCGATATAAGCGTGTATACACGTTAACACAATTACACAAAATAAACCCTTCTCTTTGTGACTTGTTCTTGTTGGGCCTCAATGGGCTTGAAAAGAAAACATACCGGCCCAATTCCCAATTACAAAACCGGGATGTTACAAGGCTCTTCGCATGTTTAAAGTTGCTAAGCCTCTGCTGGTTTTTTAAGTTCTTCTTTACTGCTGAGCTGAACTGAAGGATCACAATCCTCTCTCTATTTGATTAGAAAAATGGGAAGAGCATGAAGATACTTACCATGTGGGAGGTTGTTCCTTTCATATAGTTTCTCTCCAGAATTTGGCCAAACTTCATGCTTTGAGCCATCAGTCGGTGTGAAGGAGACAAACGATTCAGTTGGATGCAAAAGTGTGAAAGTTGGATGGACTCTTAAGCAAACTAGCCTGCATTGTTTAGTAACCAGCACCAAAAAGACCATCATTTTCTAGACAGAAAAAACAAAAAACGACAGAAGAATTTGAATTGTTAGCTTGACTCGCAAGCAACCTACTAATTGCACACTCTACTTACTCAAACTACTCAACAAGATTACAATATATTGGTATGTATGCGAGATCTTGCAGATTGTCTTGCGAAAGTCTCTGTACTCTATTTTCATTCTTGGTAGAATATATGATGTAGATAAAATATTGCAAAAAGAACGGAAAATGTGAAGTAATCACGCAAACCTTGAAAATCCACCAGAGCCAACACCAACACTACGAGCTTCAATGCTAGAGGCAATCCAAAAAACTTGGGGACTGTCAATAGGCATACTTATTTTCCGCCGAAGAACCAGTCCACCACCTACATCACCTTCCATGATAAGAGATTCTTCTTCTCCCCCATGTTCCAAATTTCTCCTACACGGGATGAAACTATCAATTGGGTAACATATATAATGATAATAAGAAGAGAGAGGAGAGTTGTGTGTACATGTCAACATCATTACATGCAAGAAATATGCATAAGAGAGAGAGAGAGAGATCGTCAAAGTATAAACTCACTCAATGACATTATATTTCTCAGTACATCCAGCTGACCGGTACTCAATACCACTGTACTCTTCATAACCATTGATATCTATTCTGCTATGAAGCCATTGGACTCCTGCAAATTGTAATCAACCAGAGTCGTAATCCCTGCATATTCTAAATTCAATTTGGACATAACATGATCAAACAGTCCACCATAAGCTGATTCTAAGGTTGTAAAATTTCTATATATAACTTAGTAATTTACATTAATACGGCCATAGAAAAAAAACAAGTGTTAATCATGGCAGGAGAAGTTGTTTAGTGAGAGCTAATATGAAAACTTGAGAATATAGAAATGCAACCCCTGTTGATCGTCAAAAAAAGTCGAAAGTATATCGTTCTTATGCGATTTGCAACGTTTTCAAGCCTAATAGTAAACAAAAAAAAAGCAGTTTATCGGTGCGTTACCTGATGGAACATGTGTCATGGACCATATCCTTCCACCAATCCAAGGAACTATATTACGTTTCCAATCACCGCTGTTTAGCTCAACTAGTTCCTTTGAAAGTTCCATTCCCTTTTGTCCAGCTAACATTTCCTTCTCAGGAATTAGTTTTGTATTTTCTACAATAACACCCTTGGAATTAATAACTATGAGCATTAGAATTTCGGTGTACCTATTTCATGATGAGTATGTAGAAAATACAAAATTGATTCCTAATTATAACTACAGAGCTTATTAGACTAGTAGCTATAGACAAAATTAGAAGATAAAATTTACCCGTATGAAGTTTAAAGCACTCATTGCTTGTAGATATTAACTCTAAAACTTCATTTTCTGAAGGCACCTTAATGTGGATAATTTCTCCATCCATTCCCAAGCATCAAGCTGTTTAACATTATCTAATATTTAATTATTTTGAACTTATAGTTACACAAAAAAATATTTTAACAAGAGAAGGAGCAGTACCATTGCACCGCCTCCTAGTAATAATTGGACATGAACACGACGCTTTGGCCTCTCCCACTCTCCTTCACTATTTGAAACCTTGACAGTAGCAGTGGATAAGTGTCGCTCAGCAATGTAGTGAGTAATTAGAAACCTGCCTTTGGTGTAGCCATATCCATCTCCATCATCCTCAAACAAGATTCATTCAGCTTTCCCTAACCGAGGCAATGTAAAATACATAATTATTCTCTTTACATTATGATATCTATCTCAATGTAGAATACATAGTTATTTAATAAATAAATTGAAAAAAAAAGACTAAGGGAAGCAGAACTTACCATTTTCATCTAATGACACAAGTAGTGTCAAGTCATCTGACAAACTAAATTCCCCAACATGCAGATGTGGAGGAGCCAATGTTATGATGGATCCACCTTGTAAATATAATGTCGGTAAATCCTGACATCATGAAACGAAAAATGTAGAAAACGTAAAAGAAAAAAAAAATTAAGTTATTTTCCAATGAAATTAAAGAGAAACGGTGACCACAAGTGTCAGTGACCATACCGGATGTAAATCTTCAAAATCAAATCTCAACCAATTTCCTCTAGGCATTATGTGTTGCAACTCGTGTGATCCCTGATTAGATAACGTGCTAGATAACGGTATAAAAAAACCAAAGACAACTTGATGAGGATAAATGTTTGGGAGATGAGTAAATAACAAAAATTTCTTCAAAGTATTTACAATAAATGACTTATAAAGAGAGAGACTATAAGGTGATTTTTTTATGATGATTGTGATAATATTTACATGTGTTATATCATCAAAGAAAGTTTAGAAACACTCGAAACATCTACATGACCAAAGTTTACAAGATGTCAATATATCATTGATACTAAGATTTTTGTGTCTCCTAGTAGGTTCAATTAACCTTATGCGTTGTAATACTTAAGGTGTCAATCCAGTTGGGAAAGTTTACTATCACTCAAGATGCAATCAAGAAGTCACAAGTTAAGCCAATTCAAAGAGTGTTTTTATCTAACAGTCCTAGAATGATCAAAATGCGAAACGGAAATGAGTCACAGAACTAAAAACAAGAATGCATGACAAGAAGCGAAAGTGAATAAAAACGCAAACGATTTTAACATGAACAAACGAAACAGTTCCAGGAATGTAATAAAAATCAGAAAGAAAGAAGTCCTAAGGATGGGGTAATTGATGTCGGTGGAGTATCCTAGTCTAAGGAGTGTTTAACATACCACAAGCAAAGTATCCCTAAACAATGAACATCACAACTTAGCTAATCCAATCTCTTGGCAAAAACTACTCAGACTGAACCACTTCCATACCTAGCTCTCGCTAGAGAAACGTGGTCGAGCAGGCATGAGAAACAAGTTCATTCACGTCAACAAACATCCTAGACAACTAATCTCTTAGGCTAGGAACGTAAGTCTCTGGCACTAGTTGGTCAGACATTTCATCAAACACCTTTTGGGTGCGGAAATGTCTCGAACCTAGTTCCAATTGATCAGAGAGAAACTAGTAATTCTAACTCTAGTCCAGAAGAGAATCATACAATCAAAGCTTAAACACTCTACATCCTAAGATCCTCCACCTAATCTATCCCATCCTCAAGAACTAACACACTACTCAGATCCGAAAATCATAGTCAAGGATGCAAAAACAGAAATCATTGTAACAAGCATTATTAGGTAGATAAAAATAAGGTGAAAAACTTTGTAGAAAGAATCAAATGCAAAATCTCAATAATCTCAAAGATATCGGAATACAAGTCTGAGAACGTTTTTTGGAGGCTAGGTTCAGAAACCTTCTGGGAACGAAAACGAGATTAAAAGATAAGATGTCTCTGCAAAGACTTAACAAAATGTATATATAGTAGTCCAACATGGAAAGCCCTAAAACTTAAAACGACAAGGTAAATCGTCGGTTTGGTAATCTCCTGAAGCGTGTGAAGCCAAACGTCCTTCTTCCCGACATGTGCGATCGAGTCCGTGTGCGTCGAATGAAATGCAATGTCATCATGGCTCGGACGGAAGGCTGAGGAGCATGGCTCGATCAAACAAGCTGGAGTGTGTGGCGGGGAAGCATGGCTCGAGCGTGGTGTATACGCATCCACTAAAACGATGATAACTCTTGAACCACACTTCCGATTGACTTGAAATAGACGGCGTTGGAAAGGTAACTCAATTCCCTACAACTTTGATGAAGAAGTCGAAAGCTAAATCCCACTCTAGTGCGATGTCTCGAACGGATGGCTCGGACGGAACGGAGATGGTGACAATGGCTCGGACGAAACGGAGATGGTGACAATGGCTCGGACGAGACGGAGATGGTGACAATGGCTCGGACGAAATGGAGATTGTGACAATGGCTCGGACGAGACGGAGATGGTGACAATGGCTCGGACGAAACGGAGATGGTGACAATGGCTCGGACGAGACGGAGATGGTGACAATGGCTCGGACGAAACGGAGATGGTGACAATGGCTCGGACGAGAATGGCTTCCAACGTCTCCTAAATACCTGAAATACTCCAAAATGCACAATATATGCAAGGATGATGCAAGAACTACCTAGACGTGCAAAGTGTATAGAAAAAACTAGAAAACGATGCAAACCAATGAGTTATCCTAGCTAAATGCATGATAAAAATAGGCTAAGGAGAGACAAAATATAGATATATCAATCATCAAGCCCCACAAATGGATCTAATTACTTCAACATTCTAAAACTTCTAAATCTGATCTTCTTTCTTTCCAAAATTCAGCGACATAGCATTGAAACACTTCTTCATGCAAAATGATTGAATTGGAAGAAGAAATTAAACCTTGCGTATATAAGAAGTGGACCCAAAAGAAAAGCATTTTCGATAGTTCTTAGCCGGGAATCTTTAGGATCTGCATTAAGACCTAACAAATAAGCTGAGTATAAGATTTGATTGCATAAGTTCAAGAGATTGATTACAATCATTTACACAAACGTACCAGCGAAAAAGATTGGAGCTGAAATTGGAGCACCAGTTGTATGGGAAATGTAAAATAAGGTGTAAAAATGTGGTAAGAGTTGGTAACGCCTCATCAATGCGGCACGACAGACTTCCTCACACTGATAAAAGTACTACATTTCATAAGTGACATAAAAAATCACAAAATATGAATGGTCGACTTTTTTGTTTTTTTGGGTCAAAAAATAATGGTTGACTTTCTTTAAGACTGTAAATTTATAAGTAGTTATCTTTCTTATTTTGGTGATTAAAAATTTGTTTTAATGATGGATCTTACAAAATTTGAAAGCAGAAAAATACCTCATTCTCCGAATGACCACGGCTCATGATCATCAGTGGCCACCTCAGAATGGCCACGACAAAATGGAAACATAGCTCCAATGCCCATCCAACGTCCAAATAGCCGCGGAGTTGTATTGCCACCAAAAAGCCACAGATATCTGGCCTGATAAGGGCTGACCACTAAGCCCCCTAAATGCAATTTAATTAATTGTGCTACAGTTAAAAGGTGCTGAAATTTGTTATGTTATGAGCAAGAAAATAGATTAACATCATGTTTTTTCTTTATTAAGGATGTAACAAACACCGAAAATACTTACCAGCTGAAGGACAATGGATATAGACATATGTAGATGCTCCCAGTTTGAAAGGTTATCTCCTGTCCGAGTCGCAGCATATCTCTGGCTACCTATGAATCCAGCCCTTGTCAATACAAAAGGTCGCTTATTCTTATCAGCTAGCTCCATCCCTTCATAAGTTGACCTTCCCATCAGTGTCCCGTAGACCTAGACAGCGAAAAACTTGACAAATCTAAGTTGAAGTGCCTATCAACGTATACAAAGACAGCTACCACAGGTAAAAAATGTTTTATATATTCGTTAGGAAAATGCATTTATTTTCAGAGACCAACTACTTATCACATTAGATGCACTAAGAAGTTTCCATGTTTTTTTCTTAGATCAAATTAAAGGTAGGTCCTTAGCCTCCTCTTATTTAATTTACCTAAAGACCCCTCAACATATTCATTCATAATAGACTTAGGATAAAGAAAAAGAAAACCATAAAGAGACAGACAATAGTATCCCCTATATATTAATAGTGAAGCACACTCTTGAAAAAGCTGATGTGTCGCCGCCAGAAAGCTTTGTGCACCTTTTAGCAAAATATCCTCAAACTTTCTACTTAATTACATTAACATGCCATTGATATGTCATTATTTTCTTTTTCTTTTTTGTGGTGTGAAAAGGGAGACAATGTCTCCCACAATTTATTGAATAAATAGAAACTCAAATACAAACTCGCCTAGAAGATGCAACACCATTAGCATCATTCGACAGAATCGACATGACACAGTCCAGAGTAACATCAAATACATGAAAACCTAACTGAAGAGAAAATGCATAGTTGGCTAACCCATCTGCAAGATGGTTAGCTTCCCTATAGATATGTGAAATACGGACATTCCAGTCCCTTGAGATGAAGCCGTGGCACAAACGCACCAGGGGAGACAGAGGATGAGCTTCACTAATCCCTGTCTTAAGAAAACCAACAACCAACTCCGAGTCCACTTCTAGTTCCAACCGAGCAACTCTCCTCTCCCAGGCTATGTGAAGACCATAGTAAACTCCCCACAGTTCCGCTAAAGGAGCTGAACAGATACCAATATTCAGGGAAAACCCCCGAATCCACCTCCCTGACACGTCCCACAGTACACCCCCAGCTGTAGCCAACCCTAGATTACCCCGCGAGGCCCTATCAGTATTCATCTTCAACCACCCATCCCGCGGACAACTCCACCTCACCATGCGCTCCACTCTCTCCGGATGCACATGACAAGCGGTAGATAACATAGCCTTGGTGACCTCCTTAGCTAATTCGTTCAGAAACTTGACCCTGTCTCGACACTTTCCATTAACCCCGAACACATTACCACATCTCCACTTCCACCCCCACCAAGCCGCCATACTAAACACTGTTGACCAAGGTACATTCACCACTTTGTAATCCTCACTCACATTAGTAAAAATCCATTCGAGCAATGATGTCCTGAAAAACTGACTCTGTTTCCTCAGTGGAACAAATCTGGTCCAAACTCCAGTCATAGCAGGACAATCCCTCAAAATGTGTATTATAGTTTCCTCACCACCCTTACAAACTTGACAAACAGCTGAATCTGTGAGATGTCGTCGATACCTCTCCACATTCGACATAATAGCTTGATTACCGACAAGCCACCAGAATGTTTTAACCCACTCAGGGACCACAACCCTCCATACCCGAGACCAAAAGAGTGCCATATCTGGTTTTGGTACACTATTCCTGACCTGCAACTTATAAGCCGAAGTCACTTATAAGCCGAAGTCACAGTAAATTTCCCATTCGGAGTTCCTCCCCACGACAGACGATCTTGTGCCCCGGTGACCTTGTCTAGTACCACCGCTCCCAGTCTAAGACACACATTAGCTGGAACAAAAGGAACAATCAGCTCCTGCACCAATCCAACACCATCCTGCCACAATTCCTGCACCCGCTCATTCAACCGTTTTTCCGGTAACTCCCCAACCACTACATTCATCAAAGGTATATCAAGGAGCCATCTATCTCTCCAAAACCGAACAACACGACCATTTCCTACCACCCATTTATGTCCGAAAATCGAGAGACGTGGTACTAAAGGAAACAACGAGACATTTAACTGCGATCCTTGATATGTTGAAAGAGTATATCAAGAAAAAGGAAGAATCTGTTGGCCTAATCTGTCAACTTGAAACAATCGATGCTCAGATCTCGCAAATTAACGATATCTTGGAGGGGCAAATCGACTTGGTTGCAGAGCCGTAACAGGCTAGAAGATGTTAGGGTTCTTATTAAAAAAAAAAAAGATGTCAAAGAATATGTTGTTCCTAATATTGATTGGGATAAACTTCGTGTTCCTTTTAGGGGTTAACAATGTTAAGAATTTTATTTTAAACATTTTAAGTTCTTGAGTATTTATTATTATCTGACGAAAAAAATATTTGGGTATTTAATTTATTATTCTAAAACCTAAGAATTCGTTAAATCGATAATATAATAATAGAGATATTGACATATCTACGTTATCTAAATATAACTATACTTAATTTTTTTTAAAATCAGAAATAAACAAAAATTAGAACTGGACTTTAATATTTATCAGAAGTATTCATGGTGATATAGTTTCTATATTCATTTAATGAAATATCTATAAAAATATTTAAAATTTATTTAAATCGTAATTTTCTAAAAAAGAAATGGGAAATCTAAAAATATATTTGGCGATAACTGAAAATGTACAAATACCATTTAAGTTTATCCAATGATAAAGTAATTTGGAGTTTTGGGAATATCATAACATGAAAAATTCAAAAAAAAAAAATATTGTATTATGTATATATATTCGTTAACAACTTTTTAAGTCAATATCGTAGGTTTCGTTTTACCCTAAGTTTTTTTTTTTCGTTTTGAAAACATGGAAAACCTTCAATCCAATGCTATTAAAAAAAAGACCGTGAAAAGAGACTTTTTATGTTATTTTAACGTCAAAATATTGAGGAAGTTTGAGTTCCGTCATCCTCTTTTCAAATCAACAGACTTGATTGTAGTTGATGATAAGGTATATTTACAGTATACATCGCGTTTTGATATATTTCAAAGTAAAATTATGTTGCTTAAATATTTTTTAATGTAGGGTAAGAAAATTCATGTGATGATTCGTCCTCCTTATCGTGATATCTTTATAAATGATCTGGAAGAAGGTGAATGGATAACGTTATCAAGGTTCTCACTAACAATGGTTGATGGGATTTTAAAGCTAACTGATCATTGTTTTATGATACATTGGGGAGAAAAGACATGGTTTAGAAAAATTCATCCTTTGTCTTCCATGCAGTTTTATTCTTTCGTATCATTTAATGATATCAAAAGAGGATATTTAGACCCTGATTATTGTGTTGGTGAGATTAAAAAGAAACTTATATTAAATTTTAAATACATCTGTAAGTTTAACTTCTAATGGAATTTTTTTGAGCAGACATTATTAGAAGAGTGTACACTGTTGGAAATCGTTTTGAAGAAGGTCCACCAAGTAAGGAATGGAATGAGTTGTTCGTTGTTTTAGAAAATATTGAGTAACTCGTTCTACTTTAAACCTTTTAATTTAATAATATAATCATACTCATTAATGTCTCTAATTCTAAACGAATTATAATTGTAGGTTTGAACGATTATAATGTCGTTTACCAAAGGACTACGCGAACGCCTTTTTCAATAATTGGATTCATTGTGAATTTAATATCATATGTGTATTACGTTTTGCCAAACTTGAGACTATTAAAGGTTCATAATATTCCTTCACGTTAAAATTATTATTGCTAAGATTTAAAATTTGTTAATTAATTATATATTGTTAATGTAGATACATGGATGACAACAACGGTGCACAATTGTACAATAGTCATGATCAACCCTATATGTCCTCAAGTCACGCAGATGTTTGATTCCTTTGCCGAAATGGAGAATTGATTTTAAAAATTTTAAAGTGTAATTTGATATGATTTAATTCGCTATGATATTGAGTCTGGATCTTAATTTGATATATTTAATATGTTAATAAATAATATATTTGGTGATTATCATACAATAATCTTAATTTGAAGA
The DNA here is from genome assembly GCF_030686135.1 of Camelina sativa. Lineage (NCBI taxonomy): Eukaryota > Viridiplantae > Streptophyta > Magnoliopsida > Brassicales > Brassicaceae > Camelina > Camelina sativa. Next base: position 16,348,892 of record NC_141894.1, on the reverse strand, counting down.
AATCCTCAGAGATAATAGTATTTGTAGATTAATTAACATTTAGATTATTTGAAATTTAAAAAAAACAATTTTGAAACAATACTAAATGACTAATCATAAAATTAATTATGGCATCATCTAATCAACGTCTTCTAATATAGTATAAACATATAACAAGCAACTAATTAGGGTTATTATCAGAAAAGTATGAAGATAATATAAATTTAAATATTGATCTGAAACTTTTTTATTAATAAAAAAACAAAATCATAAAAAATAAATCATCATACTATACTTGAATAATTTGATTATCCCAAATTGTTTGTGGTGTTACCATAATTTTGAAAGTATATATCTATCAAATATTGAATACTTATATAAAATGGCAATTAGAAAAAAGATTGGGATATATAATAATATAGATTTAGTAATTAATGATAATTGTACAAATATAACACTAGTAAAAAAAACGTATAGCCACGTTTTTGTCACATACATTCGTGACTAAATTTTTCTTTGTCACAAAAAAGCCACCAAGAAAATTCGTAGCAAATTTAGCCACGAAATAATCACGAATGTACATCGTGACAACCGTTGTCACCTGATAGCCACATAAACATTCGTGGCTAAATAGACACGATAAATTTTGTGGCAAACCCGTGTCTACGCGTAACCACTAAAAATATTCGTGGCAATCTTCGTGGCTATTCCACCGAAATATCCATCCCATCTCACTAAAACGGGGGAAAGTATATAACCACGAAATATAGCATAGCTATATCGTGACTAACTGAGTGCCACAAATTATAATCGTGGCTCGCTCGTGACTAAGACGTTGCCACGAATATAATTCGTGACATTTCCGTGGCTATATCATAAGGCATTAGTCATCAAATCCAACTAACCCGACAAAGATTAAGTCGGTGCAGGAGTAATAGTAATAGTCTTCTTCTTCACAGCCAATTCTGCCGCAAGGCAAACGCCTTGTAACATGAAGAACATAGTAACTTCTCCTGTGGGCATCTCACGAGTTAAGTAGAAGAAGATCAAGTCGTGAACCAAACCGGAGACGGTGAACGTAACCAAGATCCCAGAATACAGAGCCCAATCTGAGCTAATTCGCCGTTTAGAGACTTGCCGCATTGGTTCGTAAATGGCTGGTTTAAGAATCGTTGGCACAACAGTATTCCATCGACGACCCCAGAAGTCTTGTAGAGACGTAGCAAAGTATGGTTTATTAGACTGTGGCTCCAAGTCGCACCCAAGAGATATATAAACAAAAACTGAGTAATGTAAGAATAATCTCAATCTCTAGGTACATATGTATAAAATAGAGTCGTAGCAGCAGAATATGAGGCATAGTTTATTTGTAATCATACAAATTTAATAGCACACCAAAGATAGCAACTTTAACGGCGAAAGCCAATATGGGCAGATGAGTTTGAGGTTTAGGGTTTTGATTGGGAAGCAAGTAAAACAGAGAAACCGAGAGAGACTTGCGGGAACTGGGACTAGTGGACCTTTATCAAAGGAGAAGAGGGTGAGTTTTGAAATTTGCGAGCCATGTGAGAAAAAACGCTGTGAGGAAAGAGAGATGCACAGTGGAGAAAAACAGAGGAAGAACAAGAAACAAAGCAAGGATGGGGAAAACAGAGAGGAACCGAGGAAGTCCTGATTTGATTCTAGGTGGCAACTTGTAACAATAAGATATGGAGATGACTGTAAAAACCAAGACTTTTATCAAGCTCTTGAGTTCTTCCTCCATCTCTCAGATCTTTTGTGGTTTGCTGTTAAACTTTGCGCAATAACTTAAGTTGTGACTTGGCTGATTTTGTTTAATGTCATTTTTTACTAGTAATCACCTAAGTTAAATATTTGAAGAAGAGATTACATCGAGTACATAGTAGGTAGGAATTGAACTAAATATAAAGAAGTTTTATAACTATCGAGTAACGTTCTTGTTGCCTTGACTTAAACGTTGTGATTTCTCAACCATAGCAAAAAAAATAACAAGAATTTGTCTCCATTGGCTGATGAGTATCCATACATATACCATAAATACTATAAATTCTCAACCATACATGATACATGTAGTAGTAATGCTACGTCAAATTGTGTGGTAGACTAGTAGTAATGGTTTCGAACTGTCAAATGTTGAAACTGTCGGCCGTCAACAATCATGTGTCTCAATATTTCTATAACTGCATGAGGAAGAAGAGAGTGTCCTTACTCCTTAATGGGAATTACAAGGTGCATGGTGAAACAAGCCAAGTAAATATTGATTCCAAGTTTGTAGAAATCTTCCACAAAGTTCGTCTCATCCATTTGTGTGGTTTGTAGTTGCTAATTGGTACAAACTCCAATTTTTATGATAGTACCTCCACACAGTTCAATATTTCAAATTAATTGGATAGCTCATGGACGTAACTAGTTAAACTAATTTCCCACCATACCTACCAAATAAGATGAATATTTCAAAATATGGGAAAATTTAGGCAGAAAGTTAAACTAATTTTTAAGGTCACTAACCCATCACAACTTGGTTAAAAATATGCATATGACCAAACAAACTCACAAAAACAAAAACAAATTTATACTATTCTTTTTGGAAAGTCTTATTACAAGCCAACCAATAACTATGTTTGTTTTAAGCTCTATCTCAATATTAGTGCTATTATATGGCTTATCAAGCTAATAAGGAGACAAATTTAAGTCTGACGAACCTTAAATTTTAGCTTGTAATGGGGGTTTATTGATAAGCCATATAATAGCACTAATATTGAAATAGATTATGAGTTATTTTCTTTATATATATAAAATTTATTTAAGGAATGAATTTATTCTGTTTATTATATTTTATTTTATCAGGAAATTAGTGTTGTTAAATCATACTATTGAAATTAATATTACTAATCATACAATTGTTATAAAATTTAATAAAAATTAAATAATTCTCTTAAACCATTTTTTTTTAGTTTGGGCGGACTAACCCAAATAATTTCCCACCATACCTACCAAATAATTTACCACCACCAAAATTAATCAAAGTTCGCGGTTAAATGAAAATTTGGCTAAATAGTTATTTTGAGGGGTATTAGTATACGCTTTTCCCCTTCATCGTTCATATCACCACTTCGAAAAGAAAAAAAAAAACCTAACCCCCTCTTTTTATCTGATTACCCTCTGCTTTCCCGAATCTAAAATTAGCTCCGATTGATCTCTTCCTTGATGAACTGCGATGAGTCTCTCCGGCCACCGTCGCCCACGGTCCTCCGAGTCAGGTCCAGCAGGTATCCGTTTTCTTCTTCTTCTTCTTATGCTTCTCGTTCTTCTTCTTATGCTTATTTTTCTTCTTTAATTCACTAATTACTAGTTCTGTCTCTTTCTCTCTTTGTCTCCATGCTCTATTTCTATTTTTCTCTAAGGTTGTTTAGATCTTTTATTTTATTTTTCTGTTTAGGGTTTTCGATCTAGGATTTGATTTGTTCATATTGTTCTTTAATGTTTTGATTTGAGCATGTTTTCAACTAAGAAGATGTTTAGATATGTTTGATTTTGAATTTTAGACATACGTGTTCGATTTTGTTTTTTTTATACTTCCTGTTTGATGGTTTATCTATTCCAACCATAGCTTTGTTCATACTGTTCTTGTTTGCTGAGTAAGTGCTCGATATGATTGATTTTATATTCTTGTTTGCTGCTCTATTTAAGATGTTTATATATTGTTATTTTGCTGGTCTATCTCTTCCGACACTTATATTGTTCTGGTTTGCTGAGGAAGTGTCCGATATGTGTGATTTTTTTCTTCTTGTTTGCTGCTCAAATTATGGTGTTGAGATATTATTCTTTTGCTGGTTTATCTCTTCTGACACTTAGCTTTTGCTTTAAGTGTTGTCATTTGTTTGTTATGTGTTCCTATTTGCTAGTCTTAAGAACATGTTTTTGATGGTTAGGATTTGTATATGTGGATTCGAAACTTGGCTTTGTTCTATGTTTAAACTTAACTCAACTTTGTGGATTTGTTTACTTGACTTGTTATTAACAGAACCTAATTTTTGTTTTTGTTTATCTTCTAACTGCATAGCTGCAACGTAGATGGATGCCACCAGGTGCCATACCGCCAAGCTCCATACCGCCAGGAGCCACACGTTCTACAAGCGCAGCATCTTCACACGCCAACAACTACAGCCAGCTAACTCTCGATGCATTGCTGAGTGCTCCTGAAAGAGAATCCCAGCCACACCTCCACCCGAAGAAACTCAATGGAGCTTTATGGTTAGTTTGGAGACAAACTTCAAGACGCTCAACACCAATGTTGCCGATTTGAATAATAACATGGGAATGGTTATGGAAGAGATGTTTGCATCACGACAAGCACTTAATCTGATCATGTAGTGGAGTTAGACAACTCTCTGCTGCTGCTGCTGCTGCTGCTGCTACAACTTCTGCTGCTGCTCATGCTCCAGCTTCTACAACAGCTGCTCCTGCCCCAGCTTCTACAACTTCTGCTCCTGCTCCTGCATCATTAGGTATTTAAGTTTCGGTCAATGATAGTTAAGCTTTTTTGTTGAACTTTCTAACGATAGACTTTTATTTAGCAAGTCTTTTGGTAAAATGTAAGACAAAACTACTTAATACTTTTTGGTAATATGTAAACATCAAACTAATTATGGTAATGTAAAATATCGTTATTTGGATTTCATGTTTTGTGATTTTGGCTTTCGTTACAGGTTTTTTATTTTTAGTAATTAATATTATTGTTATTTTTTGGCAAATAATCAGCCACTAAACAAATTATTTTTGTAGCTTTGTTGCTTAATAGTTAAGCTACTAAATTGTTACTCTTAAAATTCGTGGCTATATTATCACGAATTAAATGGTGATAAAAACGTAGCTAATAAGGTCACTAAGGACTGTGACCCCAATTCGTAGCTACAGTATGTCACGAATTAAAAGTGATAGTTTCGTAGTTAGAGGTAGCCACGAATAAACCGTGATCATTACGTAGCTAAATGTAGCCACGAAACGATGGTGATTTTTACGTAGCTAAATTTAGTCACGAATGGTGAGTGACAAATTCGTGACTCCGCAGTCACGAAAGAGCAACACCAACAATTTAGTTACGAAGCTATATCTACGATTTTTTTTTGTGACTATTCATGACTTTTTAGCTCTATAGCCACAAATATTTAGGCTTAGCCACGAATATATTGGTGGCTATACATGTTTTTTTTTACTAGTGTAATACTATAGATTTAGTAATTAATGATAATTGTACAAATACCATTTAAGTTTTGCCGATGATAAATATTAAGAATTTTGACAATATCCTTAAATGTAAATATTTTTAAAAAGATTTTCTTTATCATGTATATATAAATACGTTTAAAAGTCTGAATTTATGATTCATTTTAGTCTAGGATTTTCAATAAAAAAAAAAAAAAATGGCTAACCTTCTTTCCAATGCTATAAAAAATAAGATAGGGAAGAGAGACTATTTTTTTTGATGTGGATGACCTAAACCCCTTCGTTCATGAGTGGAAAATTAACGTTAAAATTCTGAAGAAATTCGAGTGTCGTCATCCTCTTCTCAAATCATCAGTCTTAATTGTAGTTGATGAGAAGGTATATTTTTCATTATATATAGTGTTTACTTAAATTTATTTAAATCTTTATGTTATTATGTATAACGTTTACGTAGGGTACGAAAATTCATGTATTGATGGGTTCGCCTTATCATGACATCTTTTTAAACGACTTGGAAGAAGGTAAATGGATAATGTTATCGAGTTTCTCATAAAGCAATGTTGATGGCGGTTTTAGGCCAACTGACCATCGTTTTAAAATACATTGGAGAGATGGGATATGGTTTAAGAAAATTCTTCCTTTGTCTTCAAATCAGTTTTTCTCTTTTGTATCATTCAGTGATATTGAAATTGGATATTTAGATTCTGCTTATTGTGTAGGTAAGGGTACCAATTTACTATTATATAATAAGTTAAGATTGAAGTGTTTGATTAGTTTAACTATTGGAAAAATATTTGTAGATCTTATCGGGAGAGTCTTTAGTGTTGGAAATAGCTTGGAACAAGGTCCACCATACAAAGAATGGAATGAGTTATTTGTTGTTCTTGAAAATATTGAGTAAGTTGGTCTAATTTAATAAGCTCTATGTTTTAAATTCCCGAATATTTGAAAAGTACTCAATGATGAAAAAATTGTAGGGGTGATCGTTTCTCATGTCGTTTACCAAAGGACTACGCGAACGGCTTCTATGATCATTGGATACATCGTGACAATGATATTATCATATGTGTATTACGTTTTGCCAAACTCGAAAGTAATAAAGGTTCAAATCATTTCTTGCTGATTTATTTATAATTGCTTTCTTTATAAAATAAGTTAACTAACTATAAAACTTTATTAATGTAGATACATGGATGGCAACCACGGTGCACAATTGTACGAGTGTCATGATCAATCCTCCATGTCCTCAAGTCACACAGATGTTAGATGCCTTTGCTGATATGAAAATTTGATTTTAATTTTAAAGTGTATGACTTTTATATTTCATATTTACAAAATTGATACTTTAAAACTCTTTGATAATGAAATTGGAATTAAATTTGATATAGAATACTAATTCATTAATTATATATTACATAAATCAAAATCTTTATTATATTATTTCCCTTATGTATTCGAAATAGTCGTCACCTCTGTATAATTCGATGATATCTACATATTCATGAATCTTTCAATTATTTAGTTAAAAGGTGTGAGTGGTAATATTCCTTCGAGACGATACTTTTTATGCAACCATTAACACCTTATAAATTCTTATAGTCGAGTTTTAAAACTTAAAACTGAACTATTATCTTTTCAACTTCTACATTTCACTCTCTTTCGAAACTTCTCTCTAACTCAAATACTTTTGTTTTTAAAAAAGAAAAAAAATGGCGAGATTTGTGATGCTCGACAAATTGAATCCTTGGACAATGGGATGGATGATTTGTGTCAAGGTTTTCCGTTCATGGAGAGTGAGAGATTGTTCGAATGATGTGTCGGCAGAGCTAATCTTGGTAGACGAAGAGGTATGTTATACAGATTTATTCTGTTGTTTCTTCATATGTATTCGAAATTAGATATTATTTGCAGTGAGAACTGATTTAATTTACAAAAGTGTTTACAGTTCTAGATCTGTTCTTAATTGTTTGAATCCTATTTATTTCCTGATTTAATAATTCATAATTTCCTGAGAAATTCCCTAGGCCTAGCTTTTTGATCTTCTGAATTTACAACAACTTTTATTTAATATTTTGCATTGTTATTTTAATTCAAATTAATCTGTTTAGCATAATTATAAAACTCTATAATATATTGTGTAGACTTGAGTCCTTGTGGAATTCGACCCCTAAGTATTACAGTGATCTCTTAATTTGAGAGAGTAGCTCTAGGAATAAATTTGAGCATATTAAATTTTGGCGCCGTTGACGGGGACTCTTTGAGCTACCATTAGATTTGAGTTTTTGATTTTGTCTAAATTTTTATTTTTATTTGAAACTTACATGCTTTTGTTTTCTTTTCTCTTGTGTGTTTCAGGTGTATGCCTAATAAGCCTAACACAAGGAGCAACAAGACTGGTCCAATTCTGAAGCTTTCAAACCAGGAGTTGGGAAAACTTGAGCGTGAGAACAGAAAAGCAGCCAAATCCTTGAAGATGGTTAACCCAATCATTCTGATGCGAGATGAGGATGGTGCTTTGAGGGATCAAGAGGGCCACTTGCGCAATGAGCACGGCCAAAAGCTGGATGCAGAAGGCAATGTGATTGCTGAACCTGTTGTCATCGAGCAGGCTGTCGTGAACCAGCAAGCTGTCGTCGTTGATGAGCCAAACCTTGGTGTCGATCGACACCAGCAACAGGGTATCGATCGACACCCACCTGCAGCAGACGTACGTGGAGCTGCTAACCACGTCCAAAACCCAGTTCGAAGACAGGAGCACCACCGAGACTTGATCAGGACCATTGCTGACTACAACCGGGCTGATCTTGTGTATGAGAATCGGTCTGCAATTGTTCCTCCACCGTTCTAGAGGAATGATTTTGAGTTGAAATCTGCTTACTTTCTACTGGTTGGGCAGAGACCTTTCTCTAACCTGCCCCATGAGAAGTCTTTGGACCACATTGAGCACTTTGAGGATCTTGTGACCAGTATCAAGGCTAATGGAGTGACTGAGGACTTCATATTCTGCAAGCTCTTCCCATACTCACTTGCAGGAGAGGCATCTCAGTGGTTGAAGCAGTTGCCAGCTGGATCTGTGACAAATTGGCATGATATCAAGGTGGCTTTCCTCAACCATTTCTATGATGATGCAATGTCAAATGAGCTGAGAGTCAAGATCTCTTCATTCAAGCAAGGACATGATGAAGCTTTCAAGGCAGCTTGGGTGAGATTCAAAGCTTATCAAAGGGACTGTCCACACCATGGTTTTTCAAGGGTACAACTATTGAGTATCTTCTTTAGAGGGTGTGATTGGAAGTATCAGTTAGCTTTGGATGCTGCAAGTCATGGAAACTTCAAGACAAGATTTCCTGAAGATGCTGAAGTTTTGATTGAGAATTTGGCTTCTAGCAATAGCACTAAAAGAGCTGATGCTGAAAGAAAGAGACTGCATGGAGAGTGTGATTCAAACCAGCTAGCTTCTGTTAATGCTAAGCTGGATTCAGTACACAATCTTCTTATGGGTAAGAAGTCAGTCCAATTTGCTGCTGAAGTTGAGACATTTGAGCCAGAGCCAGAGAATACCGAGGAGAATGTCAACTATGTGTATGGAGCTGGGTATCAGGGACAAAGATTCGGTAATCAGCAAGGCAACAGACCTTACAATGGTGACCAGAAGCAGCAACAGAACAATGGCTATACAAGGACCTATGGGAACTCATCTTATCAGTCTCCACCTCCTAAGAATTCTTCAGAGAGTAGAATGGAAGCCATGCTTGAGAAGATTTTGCAAGGACAGGAGCAATTGACAGTGACATTCAATGGGAAGATTGACAATATCTACACTGAGCTGAATGGAAAGATTGAAGCATTGAACATCCATGTCAAGAAGTTAGAGAATCAGGTTATTCACACTGCTGGGTCTGTCAAACGACAAGAAGGTTTTCTTCCTGGAAGAACTGAGTCAAACCCGAAGCATGCTTGCAATGCCATATCAGTGAGAGATGAAGGTGATGGTGAAATTGCTTCTGCAGAGAAAGGAGAGAAATCGACAAATCTCTCGGTTTCAAATGATGGTGTCAAACGACAAGAGGGTTTTCTTCCTGGAAGAACTGAGTCAAACCCGAAGCATGCTTGCAATGCCATATCAGTGAGAGATGAAGGTGATGGTGAAATTGCTTCTGCAGAGAAAGGAGAGAAATCGACAAATCTCTCGGTTTCAGATGATGGTGTCAATCGACACCACCTGGGTTTGCTCACTCACTTTTCGATCTTGGCTCTAGCATCAACTTGATGCCACATTCTGTTGCTGTGAGACTTGGGATGACAGAATTCAAGCCAACTCAGATTTCTCTAATCCTAGCTGATCGATCCCGAAGAATTCCTGAAGGTGTTTTAGAGGATATTCCAATTAAGGTTGGCAACTTCATGATTCCCACTGACTTTGTGGTGCTGAAGTATGATCAAGAGCCTAAAGATCCTCTCATCTTTGGAAGATCTTTCTTGGCTACAGCTGGTGCAATCATAGATGTGCAGAAAGGACACATAACACTGAATGTGGATGGTTTGAGTATGAGTTTTGAGATGGATAAACTGAGGAGAGCTCCTACCATTGATGGACATACATTTTCTGTTGAGAAGGTTGCTGCAACACGAGCAACAGGCTCAGTGTCGATCGACACTACCACTGTGTCGATCAACACCCCTCCACGACCGAGACAACACTTGACCAAAACTGAGAGTTCACGAGACGTCATCTATGCTTCAAGTCAGAAATCTGTTCCTAAACAGAAGAGTCGCCACTCCACACTCCAGAGTCCTCAGGTAAAGCAAAGGTATGCATCTTCTTTACCTAAACCCCCTCTTATCATCAATAAGATCTTCAAAGATACAAAAACTGTTTTGCAGTTAACCAAGCTACGAGATTATCGTAGAGCGCTTGTTTCTTCTGTTGATGATTTTGCAGGACATAAGAGAAGCAAACCCATCCCTAAATCCCGCCATGGTCCTGTTCCTCGCATACTTGGCAAGCCTCATCATGCACCTACTGCTTATACACCACCTTGGATGAAGAGGTCATTCTCTCAGAAGCATTCCATGCCATGTTCTGATCCACCGGATGCCTGAGCTCCAGCACAGTCAAGCTAATGACTGAAAACAAGCGCTTAGTGGGAGGCAACCCACTGATAGGTTTTTCTTTTCCTTTTGAGTCATTTTTGTTTTTCCATTGAGTCAGTTTGTGTTTGAAATTTGTTTGAACTTATGAACTATCTATCTATCATGTTGCTTTTGACTTGTGTTTGAGTGTCTCTTAACAGAATAATCATCCAAGGATTGATCTAACAACTCAACAACACAACCAACTGCAACTAAGAAGGAGTTACGGCCAAAAACCACCATTCGTGATGAGTGTCGATCGACACTGAAATGGTGTCGGTCGACACCCCATGTGGTAACCCGAGAACAGTTCATCTTTTCATTACAATTTTCAATACATTTTTGTTTCTTTTTTGCTTTCCTCTTACTTGATAACACTGGGGACAGTGTTGTTTAAGTCTGGGGGAGGTTGTCTACTAACTATGTTTTTTGTTTTTAAGTTTTAGTTGTGTCAGTCAAAACCATAAAATTTGAGTCAAATTTTTCAAATTTTTCTTTTTTTTATTGGGAATTATGATCTTGAGTAATGATTTCTTTTATTTGTCTAACACTCTAATGATTACTTGTTTATGCTTGATCTCAAAACTAAAGCTTAGATGACAATGAGCCTTATCAACAATCCTGAAAGCCCTTATTCAATGGATATATGATTGATCTAACGTTGTCTCAACCTTTATCAGGATTTTAACCGAACTTAATCTCTTACTTTGGGGTTGGAAATCAGTGGACTAGACTTTTTCTTTGGGCCATACAAGACAGTGCAATTTTTTCAAAGTATGTCTCCCCTCTCTCTTCCCTTCAGTGCTTTAAAAAAATAGAGAAGAAAAGATGAGATGATTTTGATCAGTTTAGAGAGGTAGGTTAATTACTTGTGACCTCATTATTCTACTCTTGAGTCAAATGATCACACAAAGCTTGGAACGAGGGATAGGTAAATTACCGATGACCTCGGTATTCGCTTACACCTTTGATTTAAAAAAAAAAAAAATGGAAGTGAGAAAAGGGAGAGGAAAGGAGATGTAAGAAGAATGTCTTGGCTTGAAGAGAGTCCATATGCCACTGACCGATACACCCAAGGTAAGAACTCGCCTATATTTGCTTTAATTTATTTAATGAGATGACAATGGAGATTTCAGAGATTCCAGAGGATTGTGGGATTTGAGTAAGGAATGTTGATGCTTATCATGGTTGAGTATAAGAAGTAAGTTCTTTAGTCAGGTAAATGAAGAGTGCGAATAAGAATCATCATGCAGTTGAGTGAGTTCCCTGTTTTCAAACCTCTTTCACATGTCTAAGCTTATGTTTTGCTTGAGGGCAAGCAAAGGCTAAGTCTGGGGGAGTTGATATATCATGGTTTTTGTGGTTTTTAACCATGATATAAAGAGTCTTTTGATTAGTTTTCTCGGATGTTTGAAGTCTTTGCAGGTTTTCTAGGATTTTGGCATGAAATGAGCAGAATGGGGCAATTTGGATCATTTTGGAGCATTTAATCAAAGAAGTCAATTTGGAGTCTGATCAACTGACCAGTGTCGATCGACACTGAAGGAGCATCGATCGACACCCAGTCCAAACCGACGAGAGAGCCAAAAATTGGAAGTTTTACAATTTTGCCCAAAGTCTACTATATTTGCAACACAAGTCCCTGACGTGTTTTAGGACATATAAATAGTATTTTTAGGTTTTACAAACCTTTAAGTTATATTCTAGCAAGTTTTATTTTTCTGCAACCCTATGAGATTTTGAGAGCTTTTGGGAGAGAGATCTGAACTGCTTTGAGAGAAGAATTCTTGAACTCTCTTTTACTCTTTTAATATATATTGCTTATTATTCAGAATTATGTTTTGTTCTTCATTGAATATGTCTGAGTAGTTTGCTTGTTAGGTTTAGGGTTTTTCACATGGATTTTATGAATTGTTAGATCTGTTTAAGTAGGATTCTATATCTATCTAGATCTTCATCTTAGGTTGATCTTCATATTAATTCTTGATTGATCACTTAGAATTAATACTTTAGGAAAATAAATTGATACGAGAATATAATTGATTTTCCTGATAAAACCTTTTGATGAGCAAAATTACTTTTTGCAAAGAGATTTGATTAAGTGATTTTGTGAACAATTTAAACCTGATTTTATTGCTGATTTTTAACCTATAATTTTACAAAGAGATTTGGATTTTCTGGTTTCAAGTTTAGATATTATTTGCAGTGAGAACTGATTTAATTTACAAAAGTGTTTATAGTTCTCGATCTGTTCTTAATTGTTTGAATCCTATTTATTTCCTGATTTAATAATTCATAATTTCCTGAGAAATTCCCTAGGCCTAGCTTTTTGATCTTCTGAATTTACAACAACTTTTATTTAATATTTTGCATTGTTATTTTAATTCAAATTAATCTATTTAGCATAATTATAAAACTCTATAATTTATTGTGTAGACTTGAGTCCTTGTGGAATTCGACCCCTAAGTATTACAGTGATCTCTTAATTTGAGAGAGTAGCTCTAGGGATAAATTTGAGCATATTAAATTTTGGTACCGTTGACGGGGACTCTTTGATCTACCATTAGATTTGAGTTTTTGATTTTGTGTAAATTTTTATTTTTATATGAAACTTACATGCTTTTGTTTTCTTTTCTCTTGTGTGTTTCAGGTGTATGCCTAATAAGCCTAACACAAGGAGCAACAAGACTGGTCCAATTCTGAAGCTTTCAAACCAGGAGTTGGGAAAACTTGAGCGTGAGAACAGAAAAGCAGTCAAATCCTTGAAGATGGTTAACCCAATCATTCTGATGCGAGATGAGGATGGTGCTTTGAGGGATCAAGAGGGCCACTTGCGCAATGAGCACGACCAAAAGCTGGATGCAGAAGGCAATGTGATTGCTAAACCTGTTGTCAACGAGCAGGCTGTCGTGAACCAGCAAGATGTCGTCGTTGATGAGCCGAACCTTGGTGTCGATCGACACCAACAACAGGGTATCGATCGACTCTGCGACTACCACGACCACGTCCACGTCCACGACCAGCAACAGCTCCACATTTAACCATCTACACTACCATGAACAGAAGGCTAAGCAAATAATTCAACAGAACACAAAACAATAACTCATTGTGGAATCACACTTTAGGCTCGAAGAGGATGTTCTAGGACTCCAGGCCACACACAATTGACTAATTCACATAATCAATCAAGACATGCAAATCCCAGACATCTACAGCACAAAGCCTAGTGAACCCAAACCTATAACCGTAATGGCTCTGATTCAAAACTGAAACGACCCGACCCATTTTGTTTTAATATAATAATAATAATACTAATCTATACTAGTGGTCCTATACCTACTAGCCAACTAATTACAACCATACACAACGGATAACATAAAAATATAACATTAAACCAATTAATATCCAATACCAATATCCAACATTAATTCCTAAGAATTAAATCAATAATCCAAACAACAAAAATCAAAGAACCAGCAATCCTAAAAAACATTCTAAGACTCCACTCTAGCAACCTACAAAAGCCAGACAACAACCAATCGAGTCACTAGAACATCCTCCTCTTCATTGCCTTGATTCTATGATCACACTTTGCCTTTACGTTCACCACAAACATAAATTGAGATGCATGAGTATTTTATAAACACTCAGTAAGACAATCCACCCATCTATTGGGTTATACACACAAGCAATAGAGACATCGCTAACCATTAACCAACAATCAATAATCAACCAATAACAAACATTGACTTTGCATCGACCGACACCAACCCATGCATCGACCGACACCAACTGGGGTTGCATCGACTGACACAAGCTTGCATCGACCGACGCAAGGTCCACTTGCATCGACCAACGCGCACACTGCATCGACCGACGCATACTCGACATAGCTCAAAATCCCTAACTGCATCGACCGACGCTTCCACATGGCATCGACCGATGTGCCTAGGTTAAACACGCTGTCCTCGCATTGCATCGACCGACACAAAAAGTGCATCGACCGATGCACATACCAAGCATCAATTTTCCCCGAAGCTTCTCACCGCATCTCCGTCCGTAAACCACCAAAACACATAAAACAAAGCCACAAAAAGCTTACCACTGCCTCCTATGACTCAACAACGATCTAACAAGCCAATAAACACATAAAACAAGCAGATCAGAGAAAACTCCAGCTTAGATAAGTCATGGTCATGCACTTACTTTTGCCAAGACGATTCTGAACCTCAACCAAGAAGAAGTACGCTCCTAGGAAGCTCCTACGATAATCCAAGCTATAGATTCCTACATAAACCTCCTCAAATCTCCCAAAAACCTCAAGAACAGCAAGAACTCCTTTTCTCTCTTCTTTTCTCTCAAAAGCGGCCAAAAACTTGCCTAATGACGACAAAACTCCCTTTTAAACACAACTTAAGGGGTTCTTAACCCAAAACGCAGGGTTTAACTTAAATTCAAACCGCATAAAACCGACCTTGCATCGACCGATGCATCCCCTAAACTGGGATTTCGGTTTGCGAGTGTTATAATATTTCATCAAAATCATTTGGTTCCGTCGAAGTAAATAACCCCTGAAAGTAATCAACCGTTGTACGTTGGATGTCCTTATCCTTCGTCGACCAAACGCCATTTTCATCATGAAGACCAACAAGGCGATTCCTAACCCGCCGCTGCTTTATCAAAGCATGAAAGTAGCTGGTATTGTGGTCTCCTACCCTCTTCCAGCGACTTCTGCTCTTTTGATACTAGTAAACCTCTTCATCCCGGTACGCCTTCCGTAACTGCTCGGAGTGTCCAACAATCTCTACAACAGAAGTAGAATTATCGGCTTGTGCCACCACCAACCTTGCTTCCAGATCCTCAATTGTTTCCCTACCATACGACATTTGGGTTTTCCTCCATCGGGAGATCGCCTTTCGGCGTGAAGAAATATTACTAACAAAACTAGATGGTCCCGCTCCTTGTCCTGATTGCCACCCCTCCACAATCACACCAAGGAAGCCTTCCTTATCAAGCCAATGCTTATCAAAACGAAAACCACACCGACCCCTCCAAAATCACATCACGGAAGCTTTCCTTATCAAGCCAACGCTTATCGAAAAGAAAAACCACACCGACCCGTCGGTATTTATCTACAAGAACCATTACCACATGTTTATGATCCGAAGCAATCATCGCTAAATATTCCATAAAAGAATCTTGATATAACTCATGCCAATACTCATTAGCAAGAACACAATCCAAATGACACCGAATTGGTTTTTTGTCCCGCCAACCTCTCCAAGAGAGACTATCCCCAAGATGGGGGAATTCAAGAAGTCCACAACGTTGAATCATGGAATTAAAAGGCATAAAAGAATTTGCATGCCGTAATTTGCCGTCATGTTTTTTATGGTTACCCTTTAATTCATTCAAATCTCCAATCAAAAACCAAGGAGAGTCCCTAGTTAAACTAATTCGAGTTAACTGTTCCCAAACAAGATCCTGGTTTTTGGGAACCGGATCACCATAAACAAAAGACAAATAAATCAGTTTGCCCTTGAATTCAAGTTCAACATCAATCAACCGATTAGATTCAACTAAAAATGAAACATTGGAAATATTGTTATAAAATAAGGATAAGCCTCCACTACAACCAAAAGGTTCAACCGTTTTTAAATTTGAATAACTAAAATGACCAATAAAAGACTCCATAAACGAATAAGATTGTTTAGTCTCTGAGAGAAAAAGAAAATCTGGCCGATGCTGCTTCCATAAATCTCGAAGATACGCGATAGTTGCCTTATTCTCTAACCCTTGGTAATTCCAGCTTAGAATCTTCATCTTTCAGCTTTTGGTAATGGCGGTTTGACGCCACAAGCAATTCCCTTCTCCGTTTCCGTGGAGTAGTCTGTATATAAACATTCAACTTCTTGGAGCATGCCGCCTTCAGCCCCAATTTAAATTTAAATTGTTTGATTAATTAATATATGGATACATGTCAAATTTAAAATTTTCATATGAGTTAATAAGCAAGTGCCATTGAAAGGCTTAAGGTTAACTCCAGCCGTCCGATTTCATATACTAATAAGATCTCATATGAAAAGTGGCATTGATAGGCTTAGGTTAACTCCAGCCGTCAGATAGGCTTAGGTTAACTATTGCCATCAGATCTCTTCCCCCAATACAAGTACATCATAATTCTGAAAAAATATCTTCTCCGGCTTCTTGATCCTTCATTGCTATGATCTTATCTAGCTTACCCGTGCCTCTCTTTAGCCGAGTTTGGGTTTGTAGAGAAGGGTTAATGAAAGCTCATGTAAAACGAAGAAGGTTAGTTGGTAAGGAGAAGCTTACTTTTAAAACTTCACCGTTTAGCTTTTCAAATTAAGAGATCATCTTTCTTGGCTAAGAGATCAGTGGCAGCTTTGAATGGCTTCCACGCATGAGCCGCATCACAACAACAGAACATCACAACTCCAAAAACAGTCTTCGGTTTGGCCAAACTCCATAGGTCTCGTTTATGAACAAAACACATAACACCACAAAAAAAAAAAAAAAATCAATCTTACAAAATCAAAATCATCAGGACAAAATCAAAATTATCAGGACACTAGTAATCAGTTTCATCCTAATCGTTTGAAACTAGTAATCAGTTTCATCCAAATAAATCTGAACAAGTACTAATTAAGAAAGAACCTGAGCTAAAAGGCAGGATTAGAAAGATACGGAGGCAGTGTGGTGTTCTTGTAAATCAGGGTCTTCCAAACGTGTCCTTGCAAAACCTGCAAAACAAACAATTGAACACTAAACTGTAATCACTCCATAACAGCCTGTTTTGTTTCAACACCTCCAAAAAAACAACAAACCAATTGATTTAATAGACAAACACAAGAGGCTTGTAAATCAAAATCGATTGGTAGGGTTGTGAAAGATATTAGGGAAGCAAGATGTGTATCTTGCGGACCAAGTAATATGGACCGTAAAGTCCGTTAATGAAGTGAAGCCCAATCCGAAGAATATATTCTAGATCTTGATATTATTTATTGTATAAGCTATTTCCTTATGTGTTTAGGAAAGTTTACATTATGTTGTGTTAGCAATATATCAACGCTAATCACTATATATATGTATGCCTTAAATCTTATGAAACACAACTTAATAAACTATTATATTTCTATAATATTTGACATGGTATCAGAGCAGACGATACTGTCGATCTAAATTCCGCTGTGATAACTTTGTGATCTTAATGATCATGAAAGGTGAAGCCGATGAAGACGATGGTGATGGAGACGACGAAGAACCAGCTGAAGACGTGAAACTCTTTTCTTCACGTGATTTTGTTTCTTGTTTTAATATTCAACTAGGTAGTAACCCGTGCTGTAGCATGGGACAAAATATTTTCGTATAAATTTTAAAGTCGTAGAATGATTAAGGAATATATTAACCCCGGTGCTATAATACATGTGCGTTATTTTTCATGTAAATTAAAAAAAATAAACTTAGTCGTTTTCACTTTAAGATGGAAAACACGTTTCGTCCCGTCTCATCCCCTCACGTCCCAACCCATCTCCTCTCATCTTGTCTCATCTCATCCAATGTCATCTCGTCTCATCTTGTATCCATCATAATTATTTGTCTTATGTTCGTTATCTTTTTAATAATTACCCGTTAGACAATGTTTACTAAAATAGATTATGTTCAATTTATACGGAATATCAGAGTTCTCTATTGAATATATTTTTTTAGTTAGTTACTATTACCCAAAAAATTATAATTTTCAAAATCTATATAACTATTTTCAAAAATACCAAAATTTTCAAAATGCGTGTTCCAAAGTGGTTAATTACCTGTTGCATAGTTAATCCTGTTCCAAATTAGTGAAAGCTTGACAACTGAATTTATCTACCTATATTTTCTGATTTTTTACCTTTACCTAATATTCATGTCTCTTTTTTAAAAAAGAATCGTTCAATAAATTGTTTTTCATTATTCGAATTACCTGTTTCAGTTTATGTATACTATTTATCATCTTAATATCATAAAAAACTGGATATTTTCTGAAAATTTAATTATTGTTTCTTAAAGTATATGTATTTAAATAGTAAAATAAATTATTTCAAAACACTGGTAAAATTATATATTCAGTCAAATAATAAATTCTTTTAGGTCATAAATTTTTAATTATATAATTTTTATATTTTTTCATAAAAATTAGGTTGCCACTCTTTTATGGTGTTTTGTGAATATTTTGGTGTATATGTAGAATAGTGCAACCCGTACCTAAAATTAGCATGATCATCATTTTCATCAACTGGAAAATATACAATTTTTTGAAATTCATCCATAATAATCAAGCATAGTCCGTGTTTGTTGAAAATGTTAAAATAATTTTATTATGGAGTGCTAAATCTCATTTAGTCCCATCCCATCTTGTCCCGTCCCGATACATCCCGTTAGAAATTTTATGTCTTATAACCATTCTCTTTTAAATAATTACCCATATAATAATGTTATTAATAAATTTTGGCTAAAAATTTAGACGAAATACATGTATTCTCCATTTGAATGTTTAATTTATTTAGTTAGTAGAAATTGTAAATCTCAAAACTCTCAAATATTTTCTAAAATTTCCAAAATTCTCAAAATATTTGTCTCAAAGTAGTTAGTTATATTTCACATAGTCAACTTTTAAAAAAAAAATCGTTTAGTATAATGAAGTATATTATATGACTTATTCATTTTTGTCTCACATCAACTTCTATTTAATAGTTTTCAAAAATATACAAAATTTTCAAATTACCCGTTCCAAAGTAACTGATTACATATCACATAGTCCTTTTAAAAATATATATCTTCGTATAAACAACACAATACACAACGATCTATTAACCACTAAGACTCTTAATGTCTTCTAAGTAATATCTCGGCATAAAACATGTTCATGTATCTTATCCACTTTTTATATTTGAAAGTTGAAATTAAATTTAATTATCCAAATTTTATGATCTCATCTTGTTTTTTGATTAGAAATAGTTTAGATAATTACTTTTTTGTTTGAATTACATGTTCCCGTTTCTTACACGTTCTTTTCTATAAGATCATATTTTCTTTTATATAAATGACATCATTTACATGTAATGTTTCCTCAAATTTTCATATAATTATTCCAAAGTAGAGATTTTGTTCTATAAATATAGAGATGGTATAAGATAGGGCAATATTTTTTTTACTTTTACTATTGCATAAAATGATTTCCCTAATAATCATAAGTACTTAGGTAGCAAATATTCCTTACTTTTACCATCTCTTTCACCATAAATATCCCCTTGAATACTTAATTTTTATTAAGTTAGTTAAAATTATCCAAAAAAATTATTTAATTGTTTTTAAAAATATCCAAAATTTTCAAAGTATCCGTTCCAAAGTAACTGATTATATGTCGCATAGTCAACCTTTTAAAAATATTTATTTTTGTATAGACAACACAATACAAACGACCCATTAACCAAGTTCTAAACCAAGTAACTATCAACTTATTAAACCAAGCTCAACAAAAATTGTAAACCAAGTAACTTCAAATTGAGATTCTCATTAACTTCAATTCATGTGTTACTTTTAATTATGTTTTTATTATTAGTTATAGTTTTTAATTCATACTACATTTTGTGAAGAAAAAAAATTATTCTAAAAAAGATACTGAATATATGGATTGAAAAATATATGAAACATGGATTTTTATATATTTTGTTTATATTATTTTCTAATAGTTTTTAGAAAAAAACTTCAAATATTTACAGAAATATTAAAATCTTGTAACCAAATGGTGATTAAGGTTTAGTTACATGTTTATCTAAAATAAAATATTATGTGCTTTTTAATAGTAGTGAACAAAGTTCAACAGAGAGAAGTCTAATCTTCTTCATTGGTGGAGTCATGTGTTACAAAGATACTGAATATATGGATTGAAAAATATATGAAACATGGATTTTTATATATTTTGTTTATATTATATTCTATTTATAGTTTTTAGAAAAAAAATTCAAATATTTACAGAAATATTAAAATCTTGTAACCAAATGGTGATTAAGGTTTAGTTACCACTACAAGAAAATAATTTTATTAAGACGAAATATTTAGTCACAATACAAAGTATTTAGTCACAATATAAACATTGTTACGAATTTGTGACGATTTTTGAATGGTTGCAATACAATGGTCACAAATTTTTATTTGTAACAAAAACGCCACAAGAGTTGCAACGAATATATTAGTAACCATTTTGTCATCAATAACTACGACACCAAAAAGTAACAAAACTGTCTTAATTACAGACTAACAAAACGTCTTTAAATCGTCACAATTCGTGTTTAAAATAACGTTTTAATTATGTATCTTATTGTTACGAAACTATAGTCTCAAATGGTCACAAATGATAATTAGAAATTTGTCGCAAAATTTTAACAAATACTCAAAAATCATGATATTTTGTGACTATCGTAATGTCCAATTTTATCATTAGAAGTTATTTTCAAATGGTGTTATTAATAAAAATTCATTGCATATGATAAAAATTATAACTTAAAAAATCAATCTCAAAACAATATTATTTTTTAAATTTATTATCATAAATTTTTTTTATAATCATAAACATTAAATATTTATTATAAGCTATCTTTATTCTTACAAAAAAAAAAAATCACAAATTCGTCCAGATGAACATATTCGATGATAACTTCCATGTTATAACTCCTATGGAAACGATTTCAGGCATTCTGGAAAGTTAAGACTCAGATCTTTCCAACGGTTGGTAGATCAGCTTCTGGTTCAATTTGTAGCAGTGGGAAACGATTTCACAAGATGACTGATGTTAATTCGCGGATCTGCGCAGAATAGGTTTGAGAAAACATGTATAACTTTTAATCTACAAAAGGGGTTACAAAATATTTTGGGGAAAACTTATATCTATGGGTTGGGAAATTGCTCACCAAAATTCGTCCATAAAAGAGTCTGTTTACCCCTTATTTTCCATCATCTCCTAAAACATGTAAGATCTGTCCTTAATCTCAATTGTATCTCCTTGTTTTCTTTCTCTCAAATGGTTCACTCTCTCTCTCTCTCTAGGTTATGGAGGCACGAAATTGTAAAGAATAAAACCCTAATCATCTCTTAAATAAGTCTGGTTAAATTAGGGTTAGAGACTTGGCTTAATGGGCTTTGTATAAATGACATAACAATTTATATTATTTTATGACTAATGTTTACTCATTTTTATGTCACAAACTGTGACTTGCATATCTTTTATAAGTTCATAACTAATTTGCAATAACATATTGGTCACAATGTAGTCATAAGAGTGACGATTAATATTATCGTAGCATATTCGTCACTAATTGTGACAAACTTTTGTTACTGAGTTTTTTCGTCATAATATAGTGACGAAAATACTATGAATTTGTTACAAATAAACTTAGTCATAATATCGTATTTAAAGTGTCACAAATTTGTGACGGAAATTTTTTGTCTCAAAAATACGTCTCAATAAACTTATTTTCTTGTAGTGTACATGCTTATCTAAAATAAAATATTATGTGCTTTTTAATAGTAGTGAACAAAGTTCAACAGAGAGAAGTCTAATCTTCTTCATTGGTGGAGTCATGTGTTACAAAGATATCTAATATATTAAAGGAGAAGTCGAGAGGGCTCCCAACCAATCTCACAAAATTTGACCTCTCTTGCCCTTAATGAAAAATACCCCTGAAAAATTTTCGGACCAGCTTTTGTTCTCTATTTAGGTTGCTGAAACGCACCACATTCATCCTCAGACTTAAGATTACTAATTTGCCATTAATGAGAATCCAATCTGGACGTTTTTACCCTTTTCTAAATTTAATTTAAAAAAAGAAAAATTAAAAAACGAAAATTATAAAAAAAAACGAATTTGTTTTACTAAATCGGAAATCTAATATATTTACGCAATATCTCTCTTTAAAAAAATGGAAGATAAATATTAGAATATATTACGAATATTTCGTTTAAAGAAAATTTCTATTTTTAAAAAATATTAAAATTATAAAGATAATTATGACAATTTTCCTTCTAAGCTATATATATATATATAGAGGTTAAGCCAAAACAGTAGAAGTCGGATTCATTAAGCTAAACATATAGTTTTGAGAGTATAATTTTTCTTTTGTATTATTTTGGTTCTAATGAATCAACTTTACTATTATATGATTTTGATTTTTTTTTTATGTTGATGTACTATCCATATGCTTTGGTGCTTTGCATGATTAATTTTTATGCTACCATAATTTTAAATTTTTTTTCTTGAATCAAATCAAAAGTTTTACTCATTTTGTATTGTTTGATTGTGTTTTAGGTGTACCTGCCATGGACCATGGATGTTTTTTTGTATATCAAAAACAAGATTGGACGAACAAGTTGATGAAGCAAGCAAAAAAATCAAATTGGTAAAGTATTATTAATAATTATGTTTGTTTGTTTTTTTTAGTGGTGATTGTTATTCAATTTTATTCTCTTGGTTAAACATGATCATATTTTTATTTGATGATTTTTTATTCTACAAGCAAATGAGCAAAGACAACTTTTGACAATTTTATATGATTCATCGGATTCTAATTTTTATGCTTTTTTTTATAGTGGTTGTTTGGAAATCAAGATTAAGATTAAGAAATCATAGACTTTTTCTATGGTTTCTCCATCTTTTAAAACATATATTTTATATTATTTTCTATATTTTGTTTTGTAGTTTAGTATTTTGAAATAAACTTTTATATGTAACCTAATACATATTTTTTTTTGTTTCAGTTGAATTCATGGATGATCATTGATCATAATTGTAGATCTACAAAACTGAATATAATGAAATTCAGGTACTAATTTTTGCTAATCTGAATCTTTAATTTTTTAAAATAATCGGTATTTGTTGTTTTCTTTCTTTATTTATTTTTGGTTTTATTGTTAGATATTGTTTTTTCAAAGATATTGGTATATTCATTTTTTTTTTGACATCATATTCGTTTAAAAAAAATACCACAAATCTATAGACTATTAATTTATACCTATGTCCCTCAGTAGCTAAGTAAAATAATATATTGATACAGAGAATTTGATGCAGTCTTACATTGTCATAACACTATAAATATAATGTTAAAAAAAAAATATATATATATATATATATATATATATATAGTGTTAAATGTGTATGCATATTATATTTTTGTCGACATGTGTAATATATATATGTATATACATACACACGTGACATGACATATATGTAATAGTGTTATTATGATGACCTCATGATAAGAGAGATCACTTACAATTTATAGTTATAGAAAAATTATGCTGGATTCTATTCATAACAAATTTATGGTAATTTTCTAAAAACTTTGATTTTTTTCTGTTTATAAATAGATTTAAATTATAATTCTAATTATATGTAACATATTACAAAAGAAAATTTATTTCAGTTGAATTCATGAATGTTCATTGATCATAATTGTGGATCTACAAAATTGAATATAATGAAATTCAGGTATTAATTTTTGCTAACCCGAATCCTTAATTTTTTAAAATAATATCGTTACTAATATTTTTGTAATGATTATAGTTGCATAAAAACTATGGTGGATTGTATTCATAAAAAATTATGATAATTTTCTAAAAACTTTGATTTCTTTCTATTTACAAATAGATTAAATATTTTTTATGACTAATATTTCTTCATAAATATTTGTGACTAATATTTATTTTTCCTCTTAAATTGATAGAAAGATTAGGAAGAGTTGATTTTAAATGCTAATCTATAAAATATAAAAATAATACTTATCTGGATGAAGACGTTATTAGAAATCCAAGACGGAGACGGGAGACATTATTGGCAATGAATATTGCTTTATCCTTCTACTCATGTTGCAACAGCAAAACTTTAGTTCGACTCATCAACTGAGAGGTCGGCTACGGCATTCAAAGAGATTCACCGACTAAAACCAGCCTCAACTGCATATATATATATATATATACAAATAATTAGACAAATAAACGACTATAAATTATCTCGGTAAATAACAAAGCAATAATAAAATATATAAGCAATAAGTGGTACAGCTTGAATCACCGTTTATGTATTCTTATAATTCATACTCATATATAATATAGCTGTATACATACGTAAACTAACGAGATATTAGACCAGCTATAAGCATGAGTCTTACCTCGGCAAACTAATAAATCAGTATATAAACATGTCTCGATCAGAAATCAAACATTATGTAATGAAATACACGTTCATGTACTTAAGAAAAATTAAAATATTATAATGAAATCAGATCAGCATATATTTAAGCAATAGTGACCAAAGAAATTGAATTAAATCAACCGAAGCATGGTTATGTGGGCTTAGTTGTTTCAGTAATTGTGAAACAATAATCAGTAAAGCATTATAATGAAGAGCTATCCATACGAGGATAAATTAATCATTAATTTATGTATATATTATGTCTTATTCACAATTGCAGTAGCATATTATCTAATGTTATAACCGATTCACAAAATAAACATGAACGAAAAATTAATACAAATTAGACACAATACTAATCAGAGGCATAAGTCGATTATAAAGGAAAGCTACAGAAATAATAATAAGAAATATTATAAGGAAAGAATATTAATTGGATTCAGGATTTTATCTCAGAGGTTTTTCAAGAAAGAAAGAGATTAAGAAAGATTAGGAAGAGTTTTTTTATAACAATTTACAATTATTGTTTATTTGAAATTGCTTTAGATGGATAAATAATATATAATAAATTGTAAATTTCTCCTTTTGTTTAATAGAAAAATCAGAAATCTCAATTTTATATCTCATTTAAAATTTAAAAGTAATAGAAAATAAATATTAGAATTTATTGCAAATATTTCTTTGAGAATATCTCTGTTTTTAAAATTATTAAATTTCTACAGACCTTTTGTTTCACTTTTATAAAAACGAAAATTAGAAAAAACGGAAATCAAATATTCATATCCCATTTATTTTTTAATTTTAAAATGGAAAATAAATACTAAAATCTTTTGTAAATTTCTATAGATAATTATGACGGTTTGATTTGGATAGAAGGAACTGAAAATCTCGAGAGGATATACTACAAGTATCCATTTAATTTGAAGATATGACACAATCTTTTATGATCTCGACAAAATCTCATAAGGTTGCTGTAAATCTCCGGAAACACCATGTTATTCCGGCTGGATACTCTATCACCAAAAGGAGGAACAAAGATTCTAAATAAGACAAAAGGTCCTGACAATTAAATGTATATATATTGAAAATATAAACGATTAATGTTAACAAATTATTTTTCTTTCACGTTTAAAAATAAAATGTTTTAAAAAACGAATTATTATTTTTAAAACAAAAATTAGAAAATCTTAGAAATAAAATAATTGTATTCCATTTTAAATTATTGAAAAATAGAAAATAAAAATTATTGGTGAAGATTAAATTATAGCTTCTCTTTTGGTTAATTCTTTTCCATTAATATTTTTGTTGATATCCTTTTTAGCTTTATAATTAATTTACTTTTTGGTTTGTTAAATTAGTTGAACTATTATTTAAAAATATATTTACCCACACAAATTTATAAAAGAATTGAATTAGTGATATATTTGACCACAAAAAAAGTTTAGACAATAATTGTTTTTAAAAAAGTTTTTGCCCGCACAAGTCAAATTTTTATTTTGTTAATTGAATGTAATTTATTTTTTCGCAAAACAAAATTATAAATAAGTGTTTAACTTTACTGTTGTAGATCTAATGTTGACATGGGCTCAGATAGAAAATATATGTTTAACTGAAATAGAACTGATGTTGCAATCGAATGGGACGTCTCTTACGGCCTTTGAGAAAATGCCTAAATCAGATAATAGTATGGTAAACACAGGTGTAAATAGACTTATCGCATATGAGAGAATATATAAGTCTCATAAACAACATGAATTGTACAATGAGTTGTTACCTGTTCTAACTGAGGAGCAAAGACGTGTTTATGAAGAAATCATTCACTCTAGGAATCACCAAAAAGGTGGTATGTTTTTTGTCCATGGATTTGGTGGTACTAGGAAAACTTTCTTGTGGATTATTCTTGGTGTTGATTTAAGGTCTAAAGGTAATATTGTTCTGAATGTTGCTTCAAGTGGTATAGCTGCTTTGCTTTTGGAAGGTAGTAAAATGGCTCATTCAAGATTTGGTATTCCAATCAATCTTAATGAATATTCTGTGTGTATGATCGATGCCGAATATGATCTTGCTGACTTAATTAGAGAAGCAAAGCTCATAATATGGGATGAGGCTGCAGTGATGAACAAGCTTTGTTACGAAACTCTGGATAGGAGTTTGCGAGATATCATGAGGTGTGACCAGATTTTTGGAGTTAAAGTTGTTGTGTTAGGAGGTGATTTTAGACAGATTCTACCTGTTATTACAGAAGGAGGAAGAGTAGCGACAGTTTTAGCATCTATCAACTCATATATTCTTTGGAATAGTTATAATGTTCTTAAAACTTACCAAAAATTTGAGACTTCGCAAGGCACGTAATAATATGGATGTGGGTGCTCTCTCCACTTTTTTAAAGTGGCTTCTTGATATCGGGGATGGAAAAATCAACGAAACAAACAGTGGAGATGTGGAGATAGAAATTCTGGATGATTTATTAATTAATACAAGTGGAAATTCTATTCAAGCAATAGTTAAAAAAATCTACGGTGAAAATTTTGCAAGCAGAACTGATCCAACATTCTTTAGGGAAAGACCTATTCTAAGTCCAAGAAATGATGATGTTGATAAGATAAATCAATTTAGGCTTAGCAAGCTACCATGTATGCAAATTAAATAGGATATGAAATATGGATATGAATATTGAAGTAATAATTTTCAAAAATACTAATATTAAATACATATCTAAAATTCCATCTTTATTTTTTTTTATTTACAGGTGAGGAGAGACGATATCTTAGCTCTGATAGTATTGAAACGTCAGATACAAGTGCTCATGATAATATGATCTACACTCATGAATTCTTAAACAGTATACAAGTTTATGGATTGCCAAGCCATGTTTTAACGTTGAAAATATGAGCACCTGTCATGTTGCTAAGGAATATAGATCCTAAGGGAGGTTTGTGTAACGGTACAAGGTTAATTATTACTCAGATGACCAATCATGTAATCGAAGCAAGAATCGTGATAGGAAAAAAGGTTGGTGATAGAGTACTTATCCCTAGAATGTATGTTAGTCCACCTGATGCAAAGTTTCCCTTTCGTATGAGGCGACGACAGTTTCCTGTTACCGTGGCGTTTGCAATTACTATAAACAAAAGTCAAGGTCAGACGCTAGAACATGTTGTATTGTTTCTACCAAAACCGGTTTTCACACATGGACACATTTATGTTGTCTTCTCTCGAGTCACAACCAGAAAAGACTTAAAGGTGTTAATTACAGATAAAGATGGGAAATGCCAGAATAAAACATTTAATGTTGTTTTAAAAGAGGTATTTGAGACTGTATAATTATGGTTTGTAGTTGGATAATTGTTTTGGATATTTAGACTTGAATTATATTTGTTCTCTTAAATAAAGTTATTTTTAATATCTTTAACACTACCTCTATTTTATAGTCAGATATAAACTTTCACATTAGAGAAAAATATTTTCTAATTTAGACTTATTCTATATTACAAAATAATAGATAAATAAATTGTAGATGGTCTAAAATATTAATTAAATTTTTCACATGATTATATTTTATTTGGTTTCAACAATGTTGTTTGAAAACATATAATTGTTAGCTGTATCATAAAGTGTATATATAATTTTACATCATATCTATTAACTACAAACAACCTTTAATCTGTAATTATATATATAATAATAAATATTATTTAATACTCAAACAAAAGGTGAGACACTAAAACGATTAAGACGCAACGTTTAATCATGACTGTTTGTATTCTTACAAATCCATAATCCCCTTTCGTTTTCGATAATAGAGAAGAAACATGAAAACCCTAATTTGAGAAAATCATGAGATTCGATAAAATTGCTGATCTTCTTCCCGGAAGAACTAATTGGCGTACACACAAAATTTCAATTAAACTTTAAAAATGGACTTTAAAATTTCAATTAAACTTTAAAAATGGACTTTAAAATTTCAATTTATATTTTGCATATGTAGAGTAATACTATAAACATTTTATTAACTATTCATTTATTATTTTAAAAAGTGAAAAAAGAAATATTTAATACGAAACTTACAAAAAATAATTTATGATTGAACAACGAACTACTATAAAAATTAAAAAAAAATTAAACAGATTTTTAAAATATAATAAAAATTTGATTCAACATTTTAAGAAATTAAAATGGTTTTTTTTCTATTCATTTCCTGCCCGCACAAGCGTGCGGGTAACTCTCTTAGTACTAATGATAGGAGATTAAAGATCTCGCAAAATTACATTACAACATATATTAAAAATCAAGCCAATAACTTCAATTATTTTTTAAATGTAAAATAAATTAATTTAATGTAAATAAAGAAAATTAAAAATTTCTTATTTTTGAACTTTGCTTTAGTGGCACATCACATTGTTGCAAGCACTTACAAAGTAAACACATACAGAGCAATTACATTCACATCACAATCACAAACACAAGCTATATCAAATGTTCTTCCTCTGTTGGATTTTCTATCCCAAGTATTTCTCGACAACATCGAGCCCACAAAACTCCTTCACAACAGACATTGTTGCTGGAACAGGCAATTCAAAGTACGTATCAGTCCCTTCCTGGTTACTGTTCCATGTCAGAATATGTTTCCTGGCTTCTTTAACAGCTGCTCGTACCGCGCAGTGAACAGAAGCCGCTAAAAGCAGTGGTGGTTCACCCGAAGCTGTATCAAAACCAAAACAAAAAGTTTTAAAAAAGACTTTTGAGCTTTGATCTTTTGGGTTTCAATAAAGAGAAATCAATGAGGAAAAAGAAGAGATAAGTAAAAGGTCACATTTGGATGAAAGAACACGATTCTTGTGTTGTCCACTGTTGAGAATCTCTACATTGAACTGTCTTGGGATTGTATCGACCGTTGGGATCTTGTAAGTCCATGTGCTGTCTGTTACCACGAGACCGTCTGAGTTCATTAGGAGCTCTTCAAGCATGAAGAACCCAAGTCCTTGAACAAATGCTCCTTCAATCTAAAAAAAAAAAACTACAAATTTAGATCAAGAACCAGACACAGACACACATAGAGTGGTTTCCCATGTCTAACCTGTCCTAAATCAACAGCGGGATTGAGACTCTTCCCACAATCATAGATAATATCCATGCGCAGAATCGTTGTTTCACCCGTCAAAACATTTATTTCAACCTGTTGATTACAACCAAAGAAAGAAGTGAAATCATTTCACAAAATGTAAGTAAACTGAGATCAGCTATTCTTCAAAGCTTTACCTCGCTCGCTCCAACTCCATAGTTAATATATTCGCCAGTGGAGTCGTCCGGCAAGTATAAGCTACTAACCGGCATGTTTAACGATTGCAGATAAGCCTACACACACAATTCAAGAGTAGAACATTCTAAGTTCATTCAAATTAACCAGAAAACATGAATAATGTTTCAAGATATGGACCTGATGAGGTTATCCCAAGTCACAGGTCCTGTTTGCTCCACCAAAGCAGTCTTGACGGGTAATAGCCTTTCGACTAAGCCATCACAACAAATCCTAACCGCTTCGTTGCTCGCCTCAGAGGTTGTGCAACCTGCAGTCATTGAGCCTTGCACCATACTTAAGGTGTCCGATTGGATGAACCTGATTTTCTTGAGCAGTTCATCGCTTCTAGTACCAATTATTCCTTTAATCGTAACAACAAAGCAATAGGCTTAGAACATAAGGCTAAGGCTATGGGCTAAAAGGCAAACCTATTCATCAATTCTGCAAACTAAAGCCCCTGATTCTTCTAGAGGTTTGATTGTTTTTCTAATTACAGTAAGATCTTCCACTTTCGCCTCTCGGGTTCCTTCGTATACGTCACTGTGACAGTAAGGGCCAGAAAGCTTTTGTAAGAAAGATTAAAACTTTGAATCGTTTGCAATTGAAAACAGTTGTGTATACCTTGCCACCATAGTCCCCATTCCATCTCCAACAATAGCACTCCGCTTATAGTACCATCCAATAAGTGAACTCTTATAGTACGAATCAAATCATCAAACCAACTATTTGTGTTAACCTCAGAAGAGGTTCAAGATATACCAAGTACTCTTGCTTCGTCTCCTAGATCGCCTTGATGATTCCCTGTTTGAATATATCCTAAATTCACATACAAATAAAAAGGTTAAAGATCATATCATGAATCTAAAAGAAAATAACATTTAAAACCATAGAACCCACCAGAAGAGAATCTTACACAAATCGATTCAGATTAGAAAGAAAACAATCAGTATCTGAGCTTACTTGATCGGAGAGATGAATCAGACAGATTTTTGAGGTTGATTTATTAACGATTTATGAGATTGAGTTTATCATCTCAAAATCGTGCTGATGACCAGAGAAGAATCCAAAACCACTACACATCAAGATTCAGAAACCAAATTCCAATTAAACTTGGTTTTAATCATCAAACATATACTTAAAATATAAACTTAATTAAAAGAGAAAAGAAACTAAAACCTTAGCATAATGGAAATTCTTTTCCTTTTTCTCTTCCTCTTCATCTCTTCGACTTCGTCGACAAAAAAAGAAAAAAAAAAACTTTAAATCCATTTGGGAGAGACGGCGAGAGAGAGAGCAGAGGCGAAGGAATTTTTTTTAGGTTTAGTCAATGAACGATTGTGATTTAATCTCAAAAAATATTGAACGGCTGAGATTAAAAAATGAAACCGGGTCAGATTACCGGGTAAAAAGTATCCGCGTGTTTATCCGAATAGAGAAATGATTAAATGACGATTTTAACCTTTTTTAAAATCGAAAATTTGGTCATAATTGCAATGGCATTGTATTGTAAATTCTTACAAAACTAAGGTTTTTTTCAGGCAACGTTTTTCTTTTAATAGTAGGGATAGGTTGTTTAATTTGATTTTGGGGTATGTGTCTCTTTTAAAGTCAACGTTTTGGTTTTAAAATAAGTGTTTTTATTTATTTATTTTATTTTATGGATTTAGTGGAAGAATTGGGTGATTTTGAGAAATTATTATGTTTTAAGGATTTGGGTTTTACACAAATAGTTGTTTATTTTTGTGGGATTTATTCTTGAGCGTAGAATATTTTCTTTAAGTTTCCTTTATTACGGGGGAGTTTGGTTATGGTTTAATCATTAGAGGAGTTGGGAGTTTATTGGATCACTCATGTTTAGGTTATTATTAGTCTGATTTGTGGACTGTCCAAGATAAGGACAATTGTTTTGTGGAGCTGCAGGATTTGCACCCACGGGATGTTTTCTACCAATACCGAAGACGAGCTGAAGTTCCACCACTCTTCTCAAGATTGAAGTTTTACCTGAAGATTTTGTTGACATGATTTGTCTGTCCTCAACATAATGTCCACGACATAGGTGTTCCGCTTTGTGGTTGCATAGTTTGCGTTCGTCCCACCTTCGTCGTGCGGGGGAGTATTAGGGAAGCAAGATGTGTATCTTGCGGACCAAGTAATATGGACCGTAAAGTCCGTTAATGAAGTGAAGCCCAATCCGAAAAATATATTCTAGATCTTGATATTACTTATTGTATAAGCTATTTCCTTATGTGTTTAGGAAAGTTTACATTATGTTGTGTTAGCAATATATCAAAGCTAATCACTATATATATGTATGCCTTAAATCTTATGAAACACAACTTAATCTATACTATTAATTGGGGAGTACAAATCAGAGATTTTCGAAAAAAATAAAAAAAAATTCCATATAATACCCCTACAAGAAAAGAAAGGAAGAAGAAAGAAAAAAAGAAATTAAGGGCATATAGGTAATCAGAAGTGTAAAAGGACGCGGATCCTCCGTGTTTGGTTACTACTCTATTCGGATCTTAATTACGTTAGATATGTATCCAAACAGTTCATTTCTCTCAAACCTGTAAATGAAATCGAAATAAAACGTAATCACAACCCAATCATCTCAACTATAAAAACGGCAACTAATTTAATGCAATCCCTGATCATCCTCTTTCATATCGTACCAAACAGGAAAATGAAATCATAAAATTAATTGAAAATATTTACAGTAAATATTTTCATTTCTATCAATCGCAACAACCAATACTCTTACCAATTTTGTTCATAATTTAATATGTTAAGAGTTAATCAAAACCAAACAATTCTCCTTTTCACAGCTGACCATTAAAAATATCAATCATCTCAACAAAAAACGGAAACAGTTTTAATTCAATTCCTAATCTTACTATGGTATATCATATCAAATCAAAAACAGAAAATCTTAAATTGATTGCATCGAATATTCTTCCTATCAAACAAACCTAACAACCGATAACTTATGCTACTATAAAACCATAGATCACCACGTACATAACAAAACACATCAAAAATACAAACAAATAGATTAGAAATTTACCTTAGAATAAGTCATGGCGGCCATTCACTCAATTTTCCGAGCTCAATGCCTCCAAAACAACATGGAAGATAAGAGTCAAGATCGTGCATAGAGATGATATTGGCTGATTCTGCAGTAAGCTATTTTCCTTTTGTTTATAACTTTTAAATATATTTCCTACAACTAACCAAGAACTTACAATTTTTAATAACTATGTTTACTGTTTCATTTTAGGGTTCCCTTATTCATGCCACGTTAAAGAAGTATCACTCAATATCTAGCAATTATGCATTTTCAGAATGTGATACCCAACATGATGAGTTGAAGTGCATACCTGAAAATCATAACCAACAAGCATCGGTGAGATGAGTGTTTAAAGTGATTATTCTTTTTAAAACATCATAGTCAAATACTCACAAAGTCACAAATCTTATTACAGGTACAATCATAGCATGTCTCGCAGGTTAAATATTATTATTTGTAAAGCTTTTTAATAACTCATCAATACTTGAAAGCGAACAGAAGCAGGATTTCTATCTCCAGTTCCCCACAAAGCAAATCAAAAGAGTCGTTGAGATGATTGAGGTAAAGTTATTTTTAAAACCATGATAATATTAAATCAAACATCAACTGAAATTTTCTAATGTATTTCCTGTTTATTGGACTATTTCAGTGTATCTAACTATTTCATTGTTGAATATGTATTAATCTGCATTTCATTTGGCATAAAAGTTACAACAACTTATTGCTAACCTTTATAACAAAACGAAAACAGATTTGAATCCACTCAAAGAGGGCAACACAACAATCAAAGAAGGCAAAGAACAAGAATCACATTTGAAACTCCTATTCCTTTTCCAAAAGGTTCAACATGGGGTGAAGATTTAAGGACTTACAAAGATTTGTCTACAGGACATACAAGGAAGCATGTTTAGAAGTCTTTTAGACGAA
This sequence comes from Camelina sativa, assembly GCF_030686135.1. Taxonomy (NCBI): domain Eukaryota; kingdom Viridiplantae; phylum Streptophyta; class Magnoliopsida; order Brassicales; family Brassicaceae; genus Camelina; species Camelina sativa. Next base: position 16,314,992 of record NC_141894.1, on the reverse strand, counting down.
TGATATGTTATTTCTTTTAAAAGAAAATCTAAAATCTTATCATAGTTTTCCATTCTTTAATTGTTTCTATTTTCTTAACTATGTTAGAAAATTATCAATCTGTATAACTTTCTTTCGTTAGTGTTCATAAAGTTCAAGACTTATTACTTAAACAATTTAAGTGAAATATGAGAATAGTCATTGTTCATATCAATCAATCCAGTTTCGTGAAGAACTCACCTTAAAGAAAAATAACATTTAAGATTCAATTAAAAGAGATGCCTTTTTTCTTAATACTATGATTTTTAGTTGAAAATCTTATAATTTTCTTTTCTGGGTTATGAATTATTTTATGGTTGTCCAGAATTCTAAAAAGCTAAAATTTAATCAAAAGTTAAATAGGTCTATATATCTTACCCCCATAATCAAATTCAGATAATTAAAAAAAAATCAGAATCCAAATCAAATACCAAATGGTAATCGGAGATGAAAAAATTGATGTAAACATAGTAAGCAAACAGGAGTTTTTTTGTAACTCTCTATCATCTTCCTTGTGCCAAAAAAAAACAATTTGAGTAATCATCTATCTCTCAAATCAAAATTCCAAATTCACATCTTTTTCAATATTTACAGAGGGGATTGAAAACCCAGAAGATATGAAAACAAACGAAAATCAAAATAACAATTCATACATAGAACTATAATATGCAGAATAGGATTACCTCATTACTGAATTCAATTGAGAGTTTTTTGTAATCGATACTGTATTTGGAGATTTGGTTTCCAACATCGCCCAAAAAGCTTCGATTGTAACTTTGTTTGATGGGCCTTCCCGTCAAGATGAGTCAAGTGCATGCGCTTCCTCATTTTTTGTTAAGAATTTCGCGAATCAAAACAATAGATTCAAAACAAAGAACATAAGGTTATGTAGCCGACAAGAGATAACTAAGAAGATGTCGTCTACAGTTTCTTTATTTTTGGGGTTTGAGTTATTTTTTTCTTTTTTCATCTCATTTTATTAAAATAGAAAGGGCTATACAGATGACAAAATGAAAATTATCGACAAAAAATAAAATGAGATGAAAGGCCAAAGCCCATACAAGAACAAGCCCAATAACCCAAAAAACAACCGCATGAAGGAAGAGTCGATCATGTTCAACACAAGGATTCCTAAAAATGAAAATAACCACAATGCAACTAAAATCTTTTTACGATCCTTACCATTAAAAATTATAAAAGCTAAAGAAATTCTAATGGTCTAACCTATATAATCCATTAAATATAAAACACATAGTCACATAGACATAATAAATTAAATTTTTTTTTCATATGAAATATAATAACTTCAGAAGCTTTGAGAAATATATATAAGAAATTTCATTGATCTATTTATTTCAAACATCAGGACAAGTAAATAGATATGAGACGGAAACAGGTAATTCTGAAAATAATATAACACTATTTTGTAATAGTGAAGATACGACTCTACTCTTGGGAGCACGAAGTCTTAGACGCAGCCCTATACCTCTACACTCGGAGTTACAAGCCTTGATTTGGGCAATGGAGTCCCTCCTGGTGGTTGGTGTTACTGTCAAAATTTTGAGTCAGATTGCTGAGAGTTAGTCGCCTTCTCAAATTTGTTGGACGATTTTACTTCCCTCCTATCATCTTTTCCATCCTTTGCTCTTACCCAGATCCCGGGTGTGTCAAATGTGAGGGCATATTGTCATGCACGTTCTTCAAGATCTTTAGTTTATGAAATTTCTTTTGTAAACTCTTTCCCTCTAGTTTGGGCTACTAACCGGGAGTCATCTTTTAATTTAATGTTAGGTCAAAAAAAAGAAAAATTGAATACTAAACTGGTATGAGTTTGGATTATGACTGTTAATACTCCTAAAAAATATTTTTACAACCACAATCTCACACATACGTAATATATTATAAACTTTATAACAAATTTGGTTTTTGAAATTAACCCCGCATGCGGATCCGAACCTAGTAAACTATTATATTTCTATAATATTTGACAAAAGATATATCTCTCTCTCTCTCTCTCTCTCAACTTAAGTAAGGATTTATGCAACCTTTAATCAACGTACATTTTTCTGGGAAGGAGAGAAGGATCGATTGCAACAGTCCTGAAGCTTCGTTCCTCAAGCTTAATTCGTCTTCCCTTGAATCAAACCATTATCATCTCTGTTTGGTGTGTATTCTCTCTCGCTCTCACACCCTAATTAGATTTGTTTGCCGGAGGACCTCTGGGTTCAGGACAACAATGGTAAAAGTTTTGGACACTTTTCCGGTTCTCTTGGATTCACATTGATGACTTGGTGAACTTAATTTACGAGGCCCTCGGTAATCCATCCTACCAAGGTAATTCATTCTGCGATTTCTTCATGGTTCTCTTTGAATTCCGACAAGCTTAAGCAGTCTCTTCCTCCAGGTTTGTAATCTTTATTCTGCTCTCTATTTCTTTTTTTATTGTTCTACACTGCCCAAATTCTCACACTTGGAAACATTGGTAAACTTTATTGGATTATGTCGTATGAGTTTTAAACTTGGATTTAGTTGTAATCACTTGAAACATGAAACAAATTGTTGACTTTAGCATTGAGTGCTTAACCTTGGCTTTATAGTACGTAACTATGTTTAATGAAAAGCATTACATTCTCATATTGTTGTTTTTTATGAGTTGTGGACTTTTGTCACTCTTCTTTTCAGGTTTGAGTGTACAAGACCTTTGAAGATGGAGCAAAGTTCTTCTGCAGTTTGTTGGTGACTAATCCTTTCATCGTCGTATAATTTTCTTAGGAGTTTTTGTGGTTTCCAGTATTAGTGTGTTTTGGATTTATTCAATTTGATAATTACTGATTCTGGTTGGTTCGTAGCTCATGCTCTTGATGTATTCTCCAGCCAAGGCAATACAGTGACTTTCTCTAGTGATCCTAAACTGGAAAATGTCAATTTGGTGATTTCATATTGCATGTTTAAAGTTGGATTTGCGATGGGAACTGCAGTTGAAACTGTTGAGGACTGCAGAAAGATGTTTGAGATTGGAAATCTTGTTGCCTACAAGCTTGTCTGGGTATGGCTATCAATGTGTGCTTTTCAATGAAAATAAACCATGGGCCATGTTTGTGTGAATATTCACTTGAGTTTGTGTGTCATTTAAAATTTTTAGAACCTTACAAAAAATTCTACCATTGGACTATGTCAAAAATAAATCACTTTCAAAAGTGTCTAAATTTTTAACTTTTTATTTTTTTTTAATTACAAATACAGTTAGATCCCATAAAATGGATTCCAACCATTGGTGATGCTCTTAGGTGTGTTGAAAAGAATGAAGTCAATTTTTTTTTTTTTTTTTTGTGAAATATTCTAAAATCACCCAAAGTTTATAATAAACTAGAATTTGTACCCGCGCAAGCGCGAGATTTTAATTGAAAATATGTTCTATTAATATAAATTTTTGAGCTTGAATATAATCATTCAAAGTTTTGAGGGTAAATCTTTATACACGTATGTCATGTGGTAATATTAGGAAAAATAAACGATATTGATGACCACTTTAAAATCTTTTATCATTAAAAGATATTATTTCTTATTCATATTTCATTAAAATATTTTTAAATGCTTTGATGTTGATGATTGTTGATCTAATTGTATATATTATTTATGATAGATGTTGATACTAACATAATATTATTCCCTATAAATTTGAATATACCGAATCTCATGAATATTGTTTAGTGTAAAGGTAAAATATAATATCATATCGTTATACCATTTTTACCAAGCTTGCTTTACCCATCGAAGTAATTGCAACGTACCATAAACGATCAATTCATGAATGTGCGTATCTTATCCCACTTTCCATGATTATATGGCCAAACTATTAAACCCGACTTGGAATCTAATAATCGATTTAATAATGTATGTCATTTATTTTTCTACAAACTCATTCGTTTCACACAATTAATGAGATGTCATAGATTTTAACTGTTTATTATTATCTTTTCAAGTTTTACTAATTTATTTTCAAACACTTTTAACTATATTTTTTTCATCATTATTGATGATGCACTCCTTTTAACATCTACTTTTTTCAAATTCTATTGTCTCACATATAACACATATTAGACTATAAAATGATTTTCAAGATATATTACAATTTACAACTATTTTATCTTTAATTACTATCTTTCAATACTTAAATTTGGATTAGAAGCATTTGATTCAATTTATGAAATATCAAACTTGTTTTCATTTTTGATCATGTTATAGAATTATATTTAACTTTTAGTTTTATTTTTCATGTTTAAAATTTTATAAATACAATTACAGATTTTTTTTTATTCTACCAAAATTTTAAATATTACTTCCATTCTAAAACTCAATAATACATTTGAAATTTTAAATTATGGTCAGTTTAATAGAAAATTTTAATTATATTATTACCACTAATAAAAAAAATTATAGTATTGTTTTGTTATTTTAATATTTTACGTAATAATTTTTTAATTTAAATTTTCTATTAATTATAATTAACATGAATATGCACTAAATGAATATTTTAAATTTATTTTAAAGTAAAAAATTGAATCCATATGATTTAAAAATAGTGTTGGGCCTAGAGACTTTGGATAAAATAGTGCTGGGCTTACAGAGTTTAGATTAAAATTTTGCTGATCAGTTTGTCAATTATATAATTGTTTAAAAGACTTTTAAAATGTGTAAGACCCACAAATTAAAAAAAAAAGGCTGATGTGGCAGCACCAGGAGTGAGAAAATATAACTTTATATATATAGAATCTCACATAATCACATTTCATTTTCTTTTTCTTTCATATAAAAACTCTAAAAATAATCAAATCTTCTAAAATCCATTTCAAATTTTCCAAAATTCTAAAATATTAAAATTCTATAAAATCCTTTAAAAGTCAAGTTCAATACCCCCTCTATATCGGATTTTAATCTCTCTAGCCCCTTTTGTTCTAATTCCAATTAGAAAAACTCCTACATATTCTCACTATCCCCTATCTTTTCCAATATTATCAAAATCCCACTCTACCCTTCTTATATTATATAATAAATTTGAATCTCAAAAGAAAAAAGAGAAAAAAAGAAAAAAAAATTAACCAATAATAAAAACTCTCTCTCCTCTCTCATTTGTCAAAAATAAAATAAAACGGTCGATATTGAGCTTCTCTCTCATTCTTACGATTTTGAATCCTCCTCTCTCTCTTCTTCTTCTTCATCCACCACTAACACTCACTTGAAGGTAGTTTTAATCTCTCTTATTGTCTAAATTTCCTTCGATATAACATTATGAAATTGTTGTGGAATCTCAATTTGAATGATAAATTGTAGATTTGTAAATTTATTTTGTCTTCATGCTTGTTAAGGTTAGTAGACTTGTTTTCTTAGTGGATTAAGGTCTTGCATTGGTTATTATGACTGAGAAAGGTTGAATTTGAGATTGAATGCCGGATTTTGTAAAAAAATTTGGGGATTTCAGATCTGGGACAACTGGGACCATTGGGTATAACTATGTAGGAAATTAAGGATCCAAAAATTTGGTGCAACTAAGACAAATAGGTACAACTATGTTTATGAACTGCTACTAAAAAATGGAAATTGACTGTTTTCTTTCTCTTTCTTTTTCAGGTGACAATGCCAAAGACTTCAGTCATACGCTTTCTTTATGATGGATACTATTCAAGTATCGGAGAAGATGTACGATGAATTTCAAGAGAAGATAAGGAAGTGTATTTTTTTCTTATGAAGGCATCATCTAGTGATGTATCATATGCTAAGTTGGTTGAGAAGATATGCAGCAAGATAAGGGTAGATGAGGCTATGAAAAGTCTGAGAGTTAGTTACTTTCCCTTCTCATTCCCAAACTATAAGGGAATACCAAATTATATTCGAGATGATGGAGATGTTGTGTGTTATTTAAAGGATGTGTCTAAAGAAGAGTTTAGAAGTGTTTTGCATGTCGAAGTTACCAATAATGAAGAACAAAATCAGGGGATCGATGAAAATGAGGGGTTTGATCAAGTTTTGATAAAAGATTTGGCAACAAGAAATCTTCCAAATAATGAAGAGATTGCTCTAATTGGTGGAGCGAATGATAGTGGTGGAGCGAATAAAGAGATTGCTCTAATTGATGGAGCGAATAAAGAGATTGCTGTAATTGATGGAGCAAATAAAGAGATTGCTGTAATTGATGGAGCGAATAAAGAGATTGTTGTAATTGATGGAGCGAATGATAGTTGGTGGAACGAATGGTAGTGGTGGTGGTGGTATCGTAGATATGTACGTAAGAGAACCATCACTACAAAATCTGGTGGTGGTCGAGAATGAAGATAGAGATGTAGAAGGAACCAAGTCTGGACCTCTTTTATGGGAAGATGGTCTTGATTTTGCGATAGCCCAAGAATTTGGAAGCAAAGAAGCAATACAAAGTTTAATTGAAAAGGCTGGACATAAAAATTGTTTTGAGTTTGTTGTAAAGAAGTCGGAGCCGTTAAGATATGTGGCAAAATGTTCTGAAGCACAGAATGGTTGCAATTGGTACGTAAGAGCTGCAAGGGGTGATAAGTCTAAGCTTTTCTCTATAAGAACTCATAGAAATATTCATACATGCTCTCGGTCAACAACAAGTACATGGCGAATTAGAAGGAAAGGTACACCAAATTTGGCTGCTTCTTTTTTGGCTGCAGATTATCCGGCTAAAATTGCCACGCCAGTTTCAAAAGCTCTCATTCACTTAATTCAAGGAAGATTTGGTGTGCAGGTGTCATACTCTACCGCGTGGAGAGGAAAAAAAGAAGCTGCAGATGATGTTCGAGGTTATGATGTTAAACAAGGAAGAAGACAAGAAAAAAGGTGCGCATTTGTTGGAGAAGATAGAGACAAAGGAGGTAAAAAGAAGTCGACTGGTACGGGTGAGTGGTTTGACAATGATGGTGACCAAAATTGATTTCTGATTCCTTTTATTGTGATGATTTTAGGAACGATGGTGTTTGTATTTGTTCTGTTTCTGATTGCTTTTTAAAAACGATGGTGTTTGTGTTTGATGGTGTCTGTGAAACTTATTTGTTCTGTTTCTTACAACTGAGTTTAACAGGTACAACTATTGTTAATTTCCTTGTCGTATTTGTACAGATTTTGAGTTGTCCTGTCTTGGTACAACTAAGTACAACCGGTACAACTATAGTCTATTACCAAAATATAAAAATTAAATTAGAAAACTTAGAACCAAAATCTAAAAATTTGGTCTTTTAAGGCTACTTTGTATGTAACAACCACAAAATTTTAACGTTATCCACTTCACATGTAAAAAACAAATCTAAACCATAGAAATCCAAATTCTTCAATAAACAACCTTAGTATTTTAAAGTTTCTTTGTATATAATGACCACATATTATGATAATCAAGAAATAATGGTGATTTCAAACATTTATATACAAGATGACATAGGACTTCTATTCTAATTATGTAATAACATAAGTACAACTAGAAAAAAATGATAAGAGTGAAGAACAACTAATTTTGTGGTTTTTAGAACAAAGAACAACTATGTTAATTTAAGTACAACTGTGTACAACTGGACAACTATATGAATTTCTGACGGCGCAAACAATTAATTTCTATACATGTGAGGTTCTTTGACGGCGCCAGATGTCACAATGTAGACTTTTAACAGCACGAAAGGAAAAAATATCAGTTATACCAGATACGTAGTTGTACTTAACTTTACTCAGTTGTACCAGAATAATAGTTAAAAATAGAAAAACCCAAAAACATAGTTGTCCCTAGAAACACCAGCTGTACCTAAAATCAGTTGCATAATAAACACAAAACAAAATAACCCAAGAACATAGTTGTCCCTAGAAACACCAGTTGTACCTAAAATCAGTTGCATAATAAACGAAAGACAAGTTGGATATCCAGACAAGTTTTCAAAACTACACAAACAAATATCACTTCTTATTTTTTTTTTCGTAGCTATGAAAGGAATAGTGATGAACTTTGACGTACGGAGTTTCCTCTTCTCTCTCGGAGCTTCATGTTCTCCTTAACCATCACCAGTTGGCTCTCTCGGAGCTTCATGTTCTCCTTCACCTTCTTCTCCTTCTCCTTCTCCTTCTTTTTCTATTTCTTCTCCTTCTCATTTTTTTTCTATTCCTTCTTCTTCTCTTTCACCATCACCAGCTGGCTCACCTTGTCCTTCTTTTTCTCCTTCTTTTCCTCCTCCTCCTTTACTCTCAGATTCTCCTTCTTTTTCTATTCCCATCTGAATTTCAACTTCTCCTTCTTTTTCTGTTCCCGTTCCTGTACCACCAGCACTAGTTCCTTCTGTCCTCCCAGCCTCATCATCTCTCCATGCAGAAAATGCATTCCCAAAATTCTCTCTATACTGGAAATTCATTCCCAAGCTTTCAATATTTTTGAGCCTCCTATCAAATTCATCTATCTTCTTATCTATCTTCTGATTAACTTCTATGAATCCATTTTCCATGGCTTTCATCAACCTCTCCTCAAGCTCCTTCAAACTAGTCAGATTTCTTTTTTGTTGGTGCTCCTCCATATGTTCAACTACTGACACGTTTTCTTGTTGCTGCTCCCATGAGTTAACTTTCAATGAGTAATACTTCTGTAACCAATGTAAATTTATGCTAAATATAATTTTGTGAATTAATTTCGAAACGGTTCTAATGTTTTTTCTTTTATAATTTGTGTTGTATTTGCATTCATGAATTCCTCTCGCATACCTAAACTAGGTTGAGTCTCTAGCAAGAGATTGTTATATTAATTTAGCCTTTTCGGTTAAAAATCATTAGAATTTGGTTAATTTTTATTTCAATTTTTTCGAGAGACTTTACAATGTGAAAAAATTTGTATCGAGAGTTTTTTTTTTTTTTTGGTTAAAAATCATTGGGGCTTTGGAATTGTTTTGTTTGTAGTCATTAACTATATAATTAATTTTAAATGATTAGCTTATCCTTTTCTAAATTATGAACAATTTTAAAACTCTTTAATAGTTTAAATATTATTATATTATTGATGTTTGTTTTTTTGAATTTTAAAATATATTACAGTTTATACTATTTGTATTCTACAATTAAGTCATGTTATTTTGTGATCTAACCAAAATGCAATACATTAGCTGCTGAATATATGATTGCAAAATAGAATATTGATATTTTGAGTTCCTTGTAGATCTTGAAAACAAGTTGAACATTATCCTTATTCATCTTGGGTGGCTTGCTTTTGTGCTGGCTTGCTTTTGTGTTATTTTTAAGTCTTATATTACTGTTTCCACATCAAGTTTTTGTGCTAGTACCTTCTTCTTTTCTATTACATTAGGTAGTTATTTTAGTGACTGAAAACCTAAACTAAAAATAAATTGATTTAGCTACCTGATCAAAGGTCAATTAATAACCCAAAGCACACTCAACCACGATCAAGTGGTGTCGTCGTAGCACTTTAGGGTTGAATCCACAGAGACCAAGCGATGCACTATGAAACTATATAGATCAAGTATAGCTAAAGCAATAAGAAAGATTGTTTTTCATGTAACCGATCAAAGACAGAAATTAAATAAAAGTTTGTAAAATCAAGAGAAAGTATTGGGCATAGGGAATCAGTTAGGAGCAATGATCACTTAATCAGATGATAAATTGGGAAAGCATTAAACACCGTTCTAGAACTCAAATCTCAAATGTAAAACTAACCTACTGTCGCAGCATTAGCTATCTATGCAAGGAATTGATAAAACTCTAAACCGTCGTTTGAATCTAAACAATCCTAGCATGCAATAAGTTCAAGTTTGATTATGTTCACAAGGTGCCTCAACTTCAACTGTCGTTGGCTAAGGATCACCTTGTTCACCTATGTTCTTTCAAGCAATTCAACAACACTTTTGATGCCTAGATGAATTTAACCTAAGACCATAAACTAGGTAGCTAATCTAGTTTAAGCAATAAGAACAACAATAGATGAAGAACACAATAGATCAATCCCAAATCTAACAACCTAAGTTAGAGAATCATAAAACTCCTTTTGAAATCCGAAATCCAACAGGGACTACTCAGACATCGACCAACAGCAATCACAAATCAAATATGAAGAAAACATGTTTGAATTGCAAAGAGAAATAAAAGGGTTCAGATTCTTCTCCAAAGGTTAGAAAGGATAAGAGATCTTCTCCCAAAGCTTACAAGTGCTCAAAGGCTGCGTAGAATAAAACTTGTCCTTCTAGAAGTCGAGCCTCGTGCTTAAATATCAAAATAAAACCCTTAAAGTAGGTTTAAAACGAAAAAGGAAAACTTGCTTCGGGTATGGGACTGGTCGATCCCGAATGCGGATCAGCCGATCCTGGATGCTTTTCTCTGTTTGCTCCATCTGTTTGCTAGTCCGATCAGTCTTCACCAAATTGGCTCTAGATGCATGTTTTCATCCCCAAAACACTCAGTTTCCTTCCAAAGTAACCTAGAACCTGTACAAACTCTCAAAAGACCAAAAAGACTCTAAAAGCATACTTGGACTTAATAAAAGACTCAAAACAAGTATTAAAACTATAGTTAAAACCCTATAAAATGCAGACACATCACTACCCTCTCTTGTCAAATACTTCTCATGTTCCATTGATCTTGGTGGGGTTCGATCTTGTAATTACTACTAAGACACAATAGTTGTGCATTTGCGGGTTGCTATATAGGTTTTAAACTTAATTGTGGCAATTGCAGAATAAATTATGAACATATTGATTTTCTTTGCTTATATTAAGTCAAAGAGGCTTTGTTCATACGTATACGAGTCTTGACCTTCTAACCAAAAAAACGTCTATGTCTTTACAGTTTAAAGACTCTATATGCACATAAAATAATACTTTTAGAGTTTTGTCTTAGTAAGAAACTTTTTATGCCTTAGCTAACTTCTATTGTCGAAATATTTTCGTGTTATGCTGGTCCTTGTAGGGTTTGATCTAGTAATTACTACTAGGACACAATAATTGCACACTTGCAATTAGTAAACTGGTGTTAAACCTAATCGTGGAAATTGTAAAACAAAACATATTAACCTTCTTTACTTATATAACATCATATATGCTTTTAGTTCATAAATGTGAGTCTGACATATGACAAAAAAAACCATCATGAACATATTACATTCTTGCTTATATGAATTCGTAGATGCTTTTAGTTTATAAGCGTGAGTCTGACATCTTACATAAAAACTGTTCGTGAACATATTGACTTTATATAAAACCATATATGTTTCTAGTTCATAAACGTGAGTCTGACATCTTACATAAAAACTGTTCATGAACATATTGACCTTATTTGCTTATATGAAGCCATATATGTTTTTAGTTCATAAATGTGAGTCTGATATCTGACAGAAAAAACCGTCCATGAACATATTGACTTTTTTTACTTATACGAAGTCATATATGCTTTTAGTTCATAAACGTGAGTCTGACATCTGACAAAAAAACCGTCCATGAACATATGGAACTTCTTTGCTTATACAAACCTATAGATGCTTTTAGTTCATAAATGTGAGTTTGACATCTGCTAAAAAAACCGTCCATGAACATATTGACCTTCGTTGCTTATACGAAGCCATAGATGATTTTAGTTAATAAATGTGATTCTTAACATATGACAAAAAGGCATCCGTGAACATATTGAGCTTCTTTGCTTATATGAAACCATGTATACTTTTAGTTCATAAATGTGAATCTGACATCTGACAAGAAAAACCGTCCATGCAAACTCTTCAAAATGAAACGACACTTTAAAGTTTTGTCTCACTCGTATTAGGAATCCACACTAAGCATTAAGTTTACTATACTCCAAAGTTTGGTATTAGAGCTGGTCTTCCACTAGACAAATGATTTATCGACAATTTTTATTTTGTTTCATTGTTTTCAATCTATTTTTCTATAACTGTCACAGATCTGTTGACATATTGAGATAAAATTAATTACAAAGCTTTCTCAATAACAATTGAGAATTTTAGGGTCTGAATGGTAACTGCGATCAGGGTTGTCAATTCGTCTGCGGTTTGGATCACTTTATTTTTAAGACGGACAACAAACCGCTGCTGACCAACTCTATTTATATGCAAAAGTGATCCGCAGTTGGTCCTCTACGGTTTTCTCTGTTTTCTTTGGACTGCACTACTGCAGACTACGTTTGATGATTAAAGAGCGCTCTAATCCGCAGACGGATTTGTCGGCTCCAACCGCTGTAACCATTCACACCCTTAATGTTTTTGTGCGAGATGCACTATCATCATCCATGACGATATAAAAAACCATTAATTGGAATTATCGAACGGAAAATATATAAATAATTGAAAGAAAAAAATTGATGATACAAATATGATTGATACCATGTCAAAATTGAGTGAATTAGATATGTCATATTGGTTAACAAAGAAAGTATACTATAAGTTTTAGGTGAAAACAAGATGTTGGAAAAAAGAGAAAAAAAAAAGCAGAAAACACTTAACTATATACAGAAGATATATATCATATCATGCAAATTAGGAAGATGAAAAAAAGTTCTCATTTGGCGCGTTTAAATTGTTGTAAAATGGTATGAAACCATTTATATGATTGGTCTCAAATACAAGTGTACGCAACGCCACATTTTGTGGCTAAACCAGTCAACCTAAATTTTCTTAAAAACGAACTTTCTCAAACTAAATTTAGATGTAAAATGGGCAACCCCGGCTATCCTCTTCCTATTCTATAAGAACGTAATCTTTACAAATAACTCCGTACATTTATTATATTATCATTTTCCGCAAAACATTCACAATATAAACGATACGTAATAAAGCTCAACTCAAGAAATGAGCCACATACGTATAAAAAGTTACAACAACAAACACCATTTCCAGAATTAATCATTCTTTACAATATCCTGACGGTAAAAAGGAAGAGAAGAGTTACGACTCGACAAGAAAAAGCAAAAAAATGGAGTAAAAACCCGAACCCCGACCCCGACAACACAGCTTTAATCATAACCCTCCATTTGTCTTTAAGATCCCATGCATGCACGAGAAGTGGCACACTCAGGTACGCTGCCATTTTTTCCTTTTGCCTCTTTATTACTTGCTACATAATAATATTTATATTGTTTCATGTTCTTTCTTTTTTGCTTTCTTCATTTAACAGTTTGAGAAGCTGGTGAAGCGACCACCACACTGGCCGACGGAGAGTTATTGTTTATGTTCCTCTGCGACTTGTTTTGCCTCTTCGTGGCAGCTACTGACGACGGCGGAGCCTCCTGCTTCTGTCCCGTCGGCTGTCTTACTTTAACCCCTCGTATCAACTGTCACAATATTAAGTAATGATGAGAATTGAATACTAATGAAAAATTGTAGGAAACAAAATGTGATGTTTCTCTTACATATTTGCCACATTTAACGTCGGAGTATATGACTATGAAATCACCTTCTTGGAGCCCATTGGTTTTCACAAAATCGCCTGTAAAAGTAAATTTCCAAGGAAAATTAGTTAGGCGGCCACAACATTGATAGATTACAAAAGAACAACAAACTACAGAACAAAAGTTTATTAATGGTACATTTTCAAAAACGTACCGGTGTTCTCGAGAAGATACATCCTGCTTTTGTTGTTCGGCCAAAATCTACAACCCATTAAAAGAAGAAAATTAAATAACCAAAGAGATAGACTGGTCAAAGTTCCAACTCTTGACAAATACAGGAAAGACAATGAAAAAAAAAAATCAAATGTTCACTAAAGTAGCATCGTAACTTACCTATAGCGCATGTTCCACACACGAGAGGTTCCAATGTCTTCCATGGCTAGAGAGATACCGTCTCTTGCCTCTAGCTCCGGCAAGTGCGTCTCAGCTTCTTTCTGTATATTTTCATTTTCATAAAATTCAGTAAAATAAAAATTAACACCAAAATATATTTTTCAAAAAAAAAAAAAATAAACCAAAGCAGTGAAAATAACAAAAATCGGTTTTACATAAACACAGAAACTTAAAAAGAAAACAAAAAAAAAAGGAAAAAAGGAAAGCAAATGCTACAAGAAATTAGAAGTAAATTTACTTTTGGTAAGACGATCCTTCCAAGGTTACCCACGTCGCTTTGCTTCAAGACTTTCTGCAAGAGAAACCGCAAATTCTTTTCTGGTTTCCATCCCTTCCAATAGAAATAAAAATCATTTTAATTTCCATTGCAAATATCATTAATCAAACAGCTTCATCATCAAACCAATACGACTTGGTGCAATTACACTTTCCTTATAACATTAAACAATGAGAAAGATGAACATTGTGCATGTCTACCTGCCGACGATCTGGTACTGGTACTGGTACCACCTGCTGACGTGGCATAGCAGACGCCGAGCCAGCTCGGTCCATGGTTGGCAACTGAGTCTCCAACGGTGGTGGTAACTGAGGTGGCACAGACGGGACGTTTGGCCAATACATCCATGTCCCTCCGGTGGCGTTTGTGGCCACGGGGTTAAGTTGTGGAGCCACCGCGGCACAGGTTTCTCCGACTTGGTTCTGGTTCTGCTGATTAGTGCTGTTGTTGTTGTTGTTGTGTCTATGGTGATGAGATAAGAACCTTCTCTGTCTCGCCATCCGTTTCTTTCTTGCCTCTTTAGTTGCTGAGGAACACAAACGGAGCAATCTCTGATCTCTCATTTGTCCTGGAGGAATATAAGGGTATTGATACGGGTTCATGTTGTATCCGGTGAAACCTGTTGGCTCTCCAAACTGATTATACTGCGGGTTTGGCGGCATGGGGAATTGTTGATGTGGCATGGGACCAGACTGTGGTGGTGGCGGTGGCCATGACGGTGGAGATTCGAGTATAGGAAGATACTCCGGTGGCGGAGGAGGATAATTCGGAGCAGGCATATATCCGAAACCCGGATCAGAGACAAAAGTTTGTTGTGGTTGTGGTGTAGGAACCCATGTTGAAGGTGAGAAACAGGTTTGATCTGACGGTGGGATTAAGTTGGTGTTATTAGGGTTAGGGTTTTGAAATGGATCTTGTTGGAATGATTGTTGATAAGAGAGGTTATTGTTGGTGATGGTGGTGGTGCGTCTTCGTTGCAAATGATTAGTTTGGACCCATTCAAGAATCAGCTTCAAAAGCTGCTTCATCGCTTCTTTCCCACCACCTAGCCTTCTCGCCGCTGATTCAATCGTAGCTTTCTTTATCTTCACTTTCCTCAAATCTTCTGCCGACACAGTCTCCTTGTTGTTCTTTAGCCATTCCAAGAACACAGTAGCGAGATCATCGTCTTGTTCCAAGGAAGAATTCATTATTTGCATGTCTCCTCCACTGTTATTCTCCAACATCGGAACAACGACCTGATCTTGTTGTCTCTCAAGGGTTTGGTCCATCAAGTTAGGGTTCTGCGTGTCATCATCTTGGCTAAATATGGCAGAAGTATCAAAGAACTCGTTGCTATCGAGTAGATCCATGTACCCGAAAGTCTCCATCATATCAATGCAATCACCACCGCCTTCACCGCAACCAAAACCTTGACTAGTGTCTAAGGGAATCTCCATGGAAGCTGTGGATTGCAATGCGCCAGAAGTATCATCGCACTTTCCTGATCCGTATTGGTTTTGGTTGGGGGCCGGATCTTCTCCGTCTGATCTCAAGATAGCCCAAGAAGCAGCTGAGGAAGTGGAGGAAGAAGCAGCTGAAGAAGAAGAGGCTGAGGAGACGATTGCGTTGACAGGAGCTGGAGATGTTGAAGACGATGATGATGACGACATGCATGGGAAATCAGGAAGCGACGGGAGATCTCCGTAGAAGAGTGAAGGGTCATGATGAACAATCAAGTCATCATCTCCATGAGCATGATGATGATTATGGTCACCTCCATGGTCATCTAGCCAGATCTCTCTACCAACATCGTCCATTCCATCCATTAAAATAGCTTCATCAGCATCTCCGGCGAGTATTCCACAATCCTCAGCCAGATCTCCGCCGTTCGCCGCCACATGCAAGCCTTTCATTGGTGTGATGGATCCGTGAATAGTCTTTTCTCGCGATAGTGGAAATGAAAACGATAAAACTAGATTGGAGAGAGAGTGAAAAGTTAGGGTTTTTAGTATTTGTACGGACAGATAGGGTTTGTATGTGGGTAAGGAGGCAAGAAGGAAAAAAGAAAAAATTAACCCAACTTGGCTATCATCGAATCTTCAAACAACATAAACTATCTGGCCATCCATCTCCATACACATATAGCCTTATACTACAATCTTTTGAGATTCAGAAAGAGCTTGACAAGGTTAAAATTATACGGAAAAGAAGAAAGAGGATCCACAACATATGTAAAGATCCGACCAAAGCTAGCTATTTCCTCCAACTTCAGATGAACAAAGACCAATATTGTAATATGGTCTAAATTCTGCCTTTGGATCTGAAGTATACGAAGATGTGATATGTTTGCAAAGATTGGTCTTGGTTCACTACACGAAAACACGGCGTTTGGGACTACTTTTTGTGACTGAATTTATAGTCGCAAACTTTTGTGACTACTTTGTGACACTTTTGCCACGGACTAACGATGACGAATACAATGGACGTAAAACAGTCGCAAATTTACGGCGATTAACTGTAGTCGCTAACTCGTTGCTATTATGCGACTACTTTGGGACATTTTATCGAGAAAAAATAGAGCGTCGCAAAATAATCGCAATTTATGACAAACTATAAACTGAAGATTAAGTCAGTAAAGTTAGTCGCAAAGCTGTCTTTAAATCACGACGTATTTGCCACTTTTGTTTTGCTTTTAATTTTATTGTCACAAATCAGTCGGTGACTATGTCGGTAAAAAACGTGGTAAATGTGGTAGTGTGGATTTGTACTGAACTTTTGTGACCCTTTTTTGAGTCTCTATTACGTGGTAAAACAGTGACAAATGCGTCGTTATTTGCGACACATCCGTTCGTTGTTGCAAAAGAGTCGCAAAGCAGTCACTTATTGATGTCGGCAAAAAACGTGATAAATGTTTCAGTTTGCGTTTGTATTGAGCTGTTTCGAGCTTTAATTTGTCTCAATTATGTAGTTTTTAGTTACAAAGGAGTCCTTATTTGCGACTGTTTTTACTGGAGTCGCAAAGTAGTCGCAAAATTTATACTATATATAACGCATCACTCTCACCATTCCATTCATATCACTCTCATTCATTTCTAAGTAGAGAGACGGAATAAAAAAAAAGTAGTGAAAAAAAGATTTTTTTTTTTTTTTTAGAAGAGAAGAAAAAAAAAGAGAGAAAGAAGATTTGTTTTTTTAGAAGAAAAGAAAAAAAAAAGCTATGTGGAATTCATCTCGAGAGTGGATGTATAATCGGATCGATGGAAGAACAAATAATATCTCTAAAGAATTTTTGGCGGGAGTTGAGCAGTTCATGAATTTCGCAAACAGCCAGCCTATGGCACAAAACAGTGGAGGTAGGTTTTACTGTCCTTGCGTAAAATGTCAGAACGATGTTATTTTGCATGGTACGACAATATCTAATCATTTGCATAGTAAAGGATTTATGCCAAATTATTATGTATGGTCTGAACATGGTGAAGATTATGACGTGCTAGGGGTAGGAACTAGTAGTCATTATCCTAATACAAATTATACTAGTACTAGTAGTCAGCATGGTAGTCAACCTGGTAGTCAGCCAATAGGATTTGAGGGAAATGTATATGCTGAGATGGTGAATGATGCATTTCATGGTACCACGCCTTTTAATGAGTATCATGAGTATGAAAGTGGATATGATCATGGATATGATCATATCCATGAAGAACCCATTGAAGAGGCGAAACGGTTCTATGACATGTTAGATGCTGCAAATAGTCCACTTTATGATGGATGTCATGAAGGTCATTCGCAACTATCATTGGCGTCTAGGTTCATAAACATCAAGGTTGATAATAATTTGTCTGAGGCATGCATGGACGATTGGGCTGAATTGTTTACGGAGGTTTTACCAGAGGGTAATCAAGCTACTGGTTCATACTACGAGACAGAGAATTTAGTTCGAAAGATAGGATTGCCATACCATACAATTGATGTATGTATAGAGAATTGTATGATATTTTGGAAAGAAGATGGGAATTTGGAGCATTGCAAGTTCTGTGGGAAGCCAAGGTACAAAAGTAGTGGGGGTAGAACTAGAATACCCTTCAGTCGTATGTGGTATCTACCTATTGCAGATAGATTGAAGAGGATGTACCAATCAGAGAAGACCGCATCATCAATGAGATGGCATGCTGAGCATGATTCAGAAGATGGAGTAATGTGTCATCCATCTGATGCGCCTGAATGGAAGAATTTCCAACATTTACATCCCACATTTGCGCAAAAGCCACGAAACGTTTACCTTGGGTTATGTACAGATGGTTGTAATCCATTTGGGGTCTCCAAAAATCATACTTTGTGGCCTGTGATCTTAACTCCATACAACCTACCTCCGGATATGTGCATGAACAGCGAGTATTTATTTCTTACGATTCTGAACTCCGGACCAAACCACCCACGAGCCAGCCTTGATGTTTTCCTCCAACCATTAATCGATGAGTTAAAGGAGTTATGGTATAATGGGGTTGAGGCTTATAATATCTCACTAAATCAAAATTTCAACATGAAAGTTGTTCTTATGTGGACAATAAGCGATTTTCCAGCATACGGTATGTTGTCGGGATGGACGACACATGGAAGATTAGCATGTCCAATTTGTATGGATGACACTGGTGCTTTTCAATTACCAGCTGGGAGGAAAACATGTTGGTTTGACTGTCATAGGAGATTTCTTCCTACAAGTCATCCGATGCGGAAGAATAAAAAGGACTTTCTGAAGGGAAAAGATTCATTGAATGACGAGCCACCAGCATCTCTGAGTAGTCAAGCTATCTATGAGCGTATAAGGAAAGCCAAAGCACCTAAAACATCTATTTGCGGTGGGAATGGTCACGAAAAGAAAGTTAAAGGCTACGGAAGATGGCATAATTGGCATAAAGAAAGCATATTATGGCAGTTACCGTACTGGGTCGATCTGAATTTAAGGCACAACCTGGATTTGATGCACGTCGAGAAAAATGTCTTTGATAACTTGATGTACACCACTATGAATGTAAAAGATAGATCGAAAGACAACGTGCAGTCAAGATTGGATATTGCAAGATTTTGTTCCCGGCAAGATTTACATCTAGATGCTCAAGGGAGAGCCCCATTCCCTATTTGGAGATTGAAAACCAAAGCGAAAGAGGCTTTATTAAAATGGGTAAAAGAAGATGTTAGATTCCCAGACGGATATGTCGCAGATTTAGCTAGCTGTGCTGACATGAAAAATGGAAAGTTTTCGGGAATGAAGAGTCATGACTGCCATGTGTTTATGGAACGATTGCTTCCGTTCATATTTGCAGAGCTTTTACCGCGTAATGTCCACCTGGCGATTTCAGGTATATAAATTAAACATTTAATTTGGTTTAGTTGTTGATATTATATTTATATGTAACAACATAACATGTTATAACTTTGTAGGGATTGGAGCATTTTTCCGCGACCTATGTAGTAGAACATTGGAGCAATCCCGCCTCGAAATTCTGAAGGATAATATTGTCATGATCTTGTGTAATTTGGAGAAAATCTTCCCTCCTTCATTCTTTGATGTAATGGAGCACCTCCCTATTCACCTACCTTATGAAGCACAACTTGGTGGTCCTGTGCAATATAGGTGGATGTATCCTTTCGAAAGGTTTTTTTAACGTTTAAAAGGGAAAGCGAAGAACAAAAGATATCCAGTTGGCTCAATAGTTCAATCCTACTTGAATGATGAGATATCTTATTTCTCAGAACACTATTTCGCTTCACACATTTCTACAACAAGGAGAAGAAGGTAAAACTTCAAATATGATTATTGAATTTTTCTATCAACTTCTAAAATTGTGAAAAGGTTTTACAAAATAAACTTTAACAGGTTAATTCGGCATGAAGAAGGTGAAGTACCTGTATATCCTATACAAGTACCAGATATATTCACTCAAGTTGGTCGTCCAGGCGGAAAAAGTAGTGAATTTTGGTTAACTGAAAAAGATTATAAATGTGCACACGCATATGTTCTGCGCAATTGTGATTATTTCCAGCAACATGAGAGGTATTTTTGATTTACCAAGTATATTTATAACCATATGTTCTTAGGTAAACTTTAAAATATTTACTTTTTGTTGATAAAATACAGATTGTTGGAGGCGCAAATTCGATATGAATATCCAAAACTATCTGATGAAGATGTTAGGTCGAAAAGAGAAGAAGATTTCCATGAATGGATTAAGCAATATGTATGTTTTACTATCCACCAATTAATTATATCAACATGATAAATATTGTGATCTAAAATTTTGTATATATATTTGGCACAGGTGCGTGGTGGTTTTGAAAGTTTTCCTCCATGGGTCCATGAAATCGTGGACGGTCCTGAAAATAAAGTTAAGTCTTGGCCTATATATTTTACAAGAGGTTATCTGTTTCACACAAAAGCTCACGGTCTCACTAAAAAAACAATGAATTATGAGGTATGTGTCCGAGGACAAACTTATTCCAATTCATCTGGCGAGGACGATTTTTACGGGACCATTGAAAATATCATAGAGCTTACCTATCCAGGATTTTTGAATTTACGGGTCACACTTTTCTATTGTGAATGGTATGACTCTACAATTGACAAAGGCACTCGAATACGCGATGGAGGCATTGTTGACGTGTTGTCATCAAGGAGATACCGACATTATGAACCGTTTATATTAGGTAATGTTCTATTTTAAATATATATTTATAGATATATATATACATCTAATTGAGAACCATTTTTTATGTGTAGGTTCTCAAGCTGATCAAGTTTGTTATCTTTCATATCCTCACACTAAACGACCTCGAAAACTTTGGCTCAACGTTCTGAAAGTTAATCCAAGGCATGCTGTACAAGGGAACTTAAAACAAAAGGAGGTTGTTATATTGCAGCAAACAGTTGATGATGGAATGACAGATTCAATAGAGGAGATCATAGTTGACAGTTTCGTAGATGGTAATCAGCCTAATGAAGAACTTGATTTTGAGATCAACGATGCTGAACAAGAAGACGAATTTCGTGGCAACTACTCGTCGTCGTCTTCGTCTTCAGATGAGGATGAAGATCAAGAAGATGAAAATGAGGAATATGAATAATTTTCATGTTTATTATTTGTGTATTTGTAATTTTATTGAAATCGCAAACACTAGTGTTATTATAATTTTATTGAAATTTCGATGATGTTTTCTCTCTAATTTTATCAATATTTTATAGTCAGAAAAACGTCATAAATTGAGACTATAGTGCGACTGTTATGTTTTGTCTAATATTTTTTTGGTTAAAAAATCTTAACACAAAATTAGACTAATATTTTATTGTCACAAAGACGTCACAAATTGAGACTATATTGTGACTGAACTTATATTTTGCGACTGTTTTGTCACTAAAGTGATTGTGCATCTGTTTCTGTCAGTCGCAATAGAGTCTTAAAGTACAACGGTTTAGCGAGTATCTTACATTAATTTTAGAATTTTACAAATTTGAGTACAAAAAATGTCAACTTATACATTTCTACTTATATGTGACATCTAATATTTACTAAATTTCTATAATCACATAAATAAAACACCAAATTAGACAATTATGTTTATATCCTCCAACACATGTATTAGGGTTACATGTGTTTAATTAAGTTAGAGTAGTGAAGGTTGTATATATTTACAAAAACATATAAAAATTATTATGTTTGATATTTTATCAAAACTAAACTCTTAAATGAGAGTATACATGATCAAAGGGTCATGTCTAATATGTTTTTGGTTATAAAATCTTAACACAAAATTATACTAATATTTTATTGTCACAAAGACGTCACAAATTGAGACTATATTGTGACTGAACTTATATTTTGCGACTGTTTTGTCACTATTTAGATTGTGCATGTCAACAAATTGAGACGTGTAGGTGTCTGGGTTTATAATTTGCGACTGTTCTGCCACTAAGTATAGTTTTTGTTTAATGTTTACGACAGTCACAAAGTAGTCTTAAAGTACCACTACTTTCTTACGGATTAAAATTTCCCCAAATTTTAGTGAAAATTATTAGCGGTAATTATTCCCCCGAGTTTAATTATTCCCCCCCCCATCAAATTGAACACTCTTAGTAACACTCTTAGTAAATATCGAAACCCTCATAATTTCCCGAAACCCTCTTTTTTCTTTTCTCTCTGTCTTTTCGTTTTCTAATCTACTGAAATTCCGACTTCTTCTCCGACTTCTTCTCCGACTTCTGTTCCGATGAAATCCGGCGGTGGTGGTCGTGGATCTGGCGGTGGTGGTCGTAGATCTGGCGGTGGTGGTCATGGATCTGGCGGCGTTGCGAGACGAAGTAGAGATGTCGCTTCGTCGTCTCACTCCTCTAACCCTTCCTCTCACAACGAAAATTCTTCACACTCCCAACAATCTCAACCGTCGCTTCCATCTCGGTATACGCAAGCATCATTTCCCCAGTATCCTCGAGAAGCTTCTCCTCAGCCACAACAACCAGGCTTTCAACAACAGCTCCACTCCCAGATGCAGCAGCCACCACCACCGCATGCTCATGTTCCGGTGTATCAACAGGTGGCTCCTCAGAATCCGGGATACAACCAGCCGCTTCACAATGGTGGATATCAACCACCGCTTCACCATCCGGCTTATCCACCGCCGCTTCAGGATCTGGGGTTTCTGCCGCCGAATCCTCAGAATCCGGTGTATCAACCGCTGGCTCCTCCGAATCAAGGATTCCAACCGCCGCCGCCTCCGAATCAGGACGGTCAAGAGCATCCACCACCGGCTCAGAATCAAGACTTCCAACAGCAACTGGATGAGTTGCTTGCACTTCCTGGTCGACACCATCTCCCGATATTGAGTCCGCATCCCATCCCCGACACTCAAAGCATATGGTAAAATATTTTTTTCTTTTATTTTATCATTTGATTATTATTTTGATAAATAAGTAAAATATTTATCATTTGATTATCATTTTATCATTTGGTAAAATATTTTTTTCTTTTATTTTATAATTTGATTATCGCATTGCTCCCATTTGAATAACGCTTTGTGTGTTGTGTTATCGTTTAGATAAAATAAGTAGATTATTGTTTGGTTCAGTTTCTTATTGTTTTCAAAGTTTGGTTCGTTTTCTTAGTTGTTTTCAAAGTTTCTAAATTGTTTTCAAAGTTTGTTGTGTTGTGTTGTATTGTGTTGTGAAGTTTAGTTCAATTTCCATTAGATTATTGTGTTGTGATCCATTCGCTTATGTTTGATGGCTTATATTTTATAACTTAACACTCTCATATTTATGTAACAGGTTTGGACGAGACAAAGGAAAGCTATCTCGTGTTATTTCTGGGATTTTAAGGAGAAAGTTCGATGGTCCATACTTCAGCTGGAAGGTTACGCCATTACACATACGGGAGAGATATTTTAGATCCTTTACGGTAATGAGTTTCTTTTTAGACACAGTTTCTTTTTTTACTAAACTAAGTCAATGAGTTTGTCTTTTGTTTACTTACTTGACACTTACTTTACATTGTTGTACTGTGTAGAGGAAATACAATTGGGATGTTGCGATTACTGAGCTTGTGAGAGAAGGATTTGTGAAGATAGCGAAAAACAGAATGAAAGGAATTGTAAGTCAAGCAAAGACGTATGATGAGCCACCGATTTGGATCAATCCTACACTTTGGAAACAAATGTGGGAGCATTGGGACACACCTGAAGCTAAGGAGAAGAGCTCTAATGCATCCCAAGCCCGTAATTCTGATCGTGACGGTCTTGGAATCCACAAACATCTATCCAGCCAGAAATCTTACTTGCGAATTCAACAAGAGTTGGTAAATGCTCTAAACTAACTCTAATTATTTCATTTAAATATTTCAGTATCCACAATTAACATTTTTCTATCCATTGTAGGAAGAAAAGTTGGGACGTCCTGTCTCGCTTGGAGAGGTGTTTGTCGCAACACATACAAAGGCAGATGGAAGTTTTTATTCAGAAGGCCAAACAAGTTGTGGAGACATATGAGAAGAACATAGAGGAGGTAATGTCTCAAATGGAGTCTGATGTTACAGACCACTCCTCGCCAGATTCTCCTCATGCAACCCTCCTCCCCATTCAAGAAAAAGATGACATTTTCTTAAAGGTAATTTCCAGTACAATTGTCTTTGTTGTGCCTATCATAATTGTCTTATTTTGCTAAGCTAAGTATCTGATTTTGATTGATGCTTAAGAATCCTTGATATTGATATACTTTTGATTGATGCTTGAGAATACTCGATGTTGATTATCTGGGTTTGTGTGATATTTCTATCTGGGTTTGTGTGATATTTCTGTTTGTTATGTTTGTTTTGTGAA
The DNA here is from genome assembly GCF_030686135.1 of Camelina sativa. Taxonomy (NCBI): domain Eukaryota; kingdom Viridiplantae; phylum Streptophyta; class Magnoliopsida; order Brassicales; family Brassicaceae; genus Camelina; species Camelina sativa. The sequence goes on along the minus strand of NC_141894.1, from coordinate 16,290,526 downwards.
TGATCATCTCTTCTTTTGTCTTAGTGTACTGTAACGAATGCCAAGGGAACCCCCTTTGGACTTGGAAGTCTCTCGGAGATAATCACCAAAGGGAAAAGAAAGGCTACTTATCCAAGCTCTAGTCCAGATTCGCTGTTAGAGATTCAAGAACAACTCCAGGTTGCTCGTCGTAAGCTCGCTGATCAAGATGAAGAAAATGCTCGACGTGCCAGAGAAGATGCTAGACGTGATGAGGAGCAACGTGACGCTCAAAACCGCATTGCAACCTTGGAGATGCTCGTATCCTACTTGAAGACTAGTGATCCGGGGGTTGCAGAATTCTTGTCTACTCAACCACCAGCCAATGCGCCATTAACCACAGCAGCACCAGCAACCAACATCACTCCAGCCACTGCGACCAATGTCAACCAACCTGCAACAACCACTTCAGGAGCTAGTTCACCATCTACTTCACCTGCGACTGCACCAACCACTTCACCTTTGTCAGTATCATCCTCTCATGCTTAACAAACTAATTCTATCTCTTTTAAGCCTCTATAACTATTTTTTGGATTGTGTAGTAGTGTTTCTAGATCCTTAGCCTAAAACTATTTTCTGTATATGATCGTTGAATGATTTGTATGTTTTTTGTTAAGATCATTCAAATCAGGATTTTAATTTAAATTCAGGTTTTTTTTTTCAAAATTTATTGTATACTGTCCCAAATTACTAGGTATATTTTCACTGATTTGCGACCATTTATAATTTAAATAAACACAAACAAAGTACCAAATTTGTTGTGTATATGTCAAGATTTTGGGACTAAAAAAACTTAGTCTTCAGTCCGTCACAAACAATTCTGACTCCTTTGCGACTATCTTGTGACTAAACAGCGACTATTTTAGGACCAAAATTCAGATTTTTAAAGTTTACTGTGGTATTAAGTCAGTCTTCCAAACGTAGCTAATTTGTGACTACCATGTCGTCTGAAAGAAGTCGTCTATTACGACTGCCAAAGCGAGTCACTATACTGTCGTTAATTACGACGGTATATTCCGGTCTGTCCGTAGTCGCCAATTACGACTGCGCCAGTGAGTCACTATAGAGTCGTTCATTACGACGGTACGTTTCGGTCTGTCCGTAGTCGCTAATTAACGACCATAACCCTTGTCTCCAATGCGTCGCAAATAAGGGACTGGTTTGCGACCAAAACAATTTGCGACCAAATATTTGCGACCAAATATAACAGTCCTTCAATAGTTGCACATACCGACTTAGCGACTGATTTGAGACGATTCCAGTAGTCCCAAACGCCGTGTTTTCGTGTAGTGGTTCTACTGGAACAGAGAAAGAAGTTTAGGTTTTAAAGAGGAAGAACTGTGATGAACAGCTAATATGTAATCAAAAACCGTTTGGGTTTTACTCCAATGAAGGATAAAAACAAGAAGACTCTCTCCTTTTTATTTTATCAAATTATGGAGAGATAGTATTTTATTTATAAAACTATAAAATAAACTTGGTTAAAATCACCCAAAGAAGAAAATAAGTTAAAATAAGAGAGCCCCATGTGTTCCAGTTTGTTCCATGATATATATCGAAGTTTTTATTTACAACTATAATTATCATTTTGTATAGTATAAAATATGTTCGTGAACTCTTTTTCTGACGATAAGTGATAATTTTGGTTTTAAGTTATTCTGTTTCTCTTTTGTAGCATTCAATTAACTCAGCGGAAAAAAAAAGGAGAGAGACAGGAGTTTTTAAGAAAAAGAGATGTAACAGTTTTCTCAGCATTTGATTTTTCAAAGAAGACAAAAAGCAAACGTTTAAACTTGTGGGCAATATTGACAAAACTGTTGAGCTCATAAAAACTTAAAACATTTAAAATTCTATTTATATATCATCTTGCAAGAAATAAAAATACATGTCTAGGAGAAAAGACAATGGTTTTTGAAATTACTTGTATTAAAAAAATACTAAAACAAACTACATATTTAAGTTGAATAAAGAACTTTAAAACGAAGAGAAAATAGAAGTCCCCTCGTGCCGCTAGTATCTAAAGGTTGGTACAGAAGTTTGTGCCCCGAGCCATACGTTCGAATTTGAGTGGTGAGACCAAGCGGTGGTTCTTAAACACTTCTTTTGTATTAAAATATAAAATTTCCAATTATAAGCTTTCCACCTTCTATGTGCAAAATGGTCACTTTTACAAAAGTAAGTTTCCTCGGTCGATTTTTAAATTATCTGGCCAAAAAGATTCGAGAAACTTGCACTTTCCTATTGAAGTGGAAGAGACAGACATGGATTTTATTACCCTGGAAATAATTACTTTAACATTAGAGTAGTAGCATATGTTTTGTGAATTTTTTTTTTCAATGTTTTCCATGAAGAAAAAAAACAAAATTTTAAAAGTGTAATTTTAATACATTTAGTGACAAACAGATTTCAACATTGTCTTCAAAATGAGATTGAGAAGGTCATGTACTAGTACTTTATTTATTGGGGAATTTCCCTATTTGTTGCTAATCTTTGGAAAGTCAACAGAAGAATGCTATGGTTAAATGGGGTTGTGCTTTGACATTCCATTATTTTCCAATAACAATAAAAAGTCCCTATGGCAGGATTTATCTTCTAGTCTTCTCTACATAACAATGAGAAGTCCCATAGATTTTTATAAATTATCGTAATCATGATTTGAATTAATAATGCGATTTGTTCCAGTGTCACACATCTCAATCTCACTTAATCTCGTAGTGAAAGTATTCCATGTAAAATTGTATGTTTAACAAAGAAAAAATAATAGAAAAATATAATTTGGTTTGGCAAAACAAATCTAACATCTTATATGTTAATAAGAAACCACTAACACCATTGTAGTAAAATTAATATACATGAAAACTAAAATCATTTTAAAATCACGTACGTATGCGCCAAAAAAAGTTATTTCATGATCTTCAACATAGCAATTATCCACTTTAGAAGAGAACACTTTGTTTCACTCAAAACTTGACACATAAACTTTAGTATTTTGTGAAGTGACGTGGCAGAAGATAAGTTCATTTGTAGAAGGTATCATCACACCCGGAATCGAGTCTCGGTTCCTACGAATATAAGAATTTAGCTAATGGACCGACCAATTGTAGCCCAATAGTTGATAAAAAAAAAACTTTAGTACTTTAAATAATTGTCATACTATACAAATACTAGTATACACATAAATTATATACACTCTTAGGAGATTTGTAAATTGAAAGAAAATATATGTATTATCCAATCATTAATTATTGATTTTAGCAAAATCATGTATTAGTATATCTATGATTTATAAATACTATTTAAAATCTTATGTTATTCGTTTAATAAATTATTTTTTAGATTTAAAAATCCACATTGAATTCACAATGAATTTTAAATGATATAGATGTGAAAAATATAGAGATTCAACAAATACATGGGTAAATCAAGTGCTACAAAAATATAGTGCTTCCAAAAAATTTACGTATATGATTTTAAATTTAGTGAAGATTTCAAAATTTCATATGGACTTCAAAATACGTAAACCATAAATGCTCCTTTTACTAGTCTCTCTCTTTTAATTTATTTGACGTTTTATCTATAAAGCTATATTTAATAAACTATATGAAGTATATTTTTTTTTGTCAAGTGATGTTGTTTTTATAGATAATAGTTTCACCTGATTTACAATTTGATCATACTTCCTAAAGATCCAAGGTTTACAACTCTACCTTGATCAGCTAAATATACCAAAAAACAAAAACAGGCCTATACATATCTTCGATGTATAACCCATCCTATCCACAAAAAAACTCAAATTCAATTAGAGGTGTGAAGCCTTTCCCCCGTGAACAGACCATCTAACCAAACTGGATGGCCTGTGGCCACATACGATTGCAAGCTGCAGTCAATAGTGACACTCTGAGCTATTAACGCAGCCCCTCTGTTTGAAGATGAGTTTTCTAAAAAGAATTTCCAGTCATTAATCGGCTTGAGAGACCAACCAATCTCCATAGATTGGTATCTGAATGACGGAAAAGCAGCAGGATTGGTAATCGCTTTTACCAAAAACAATTCCTGCAACGCAAAAACCACTTTGTTCACCCTGTGACTAGTCATGCTATCAATTGCCCACAGCAATCCTCGGAGCTGAGCTTCTTGTTTATCCCTGCAACTTGAGAAAGCTCTTCTGCTATGTAATAATACCTCACCTGCATGATTTCTCAAAACCCATGCACATCCTGCGAGTCTGTTTCTGTTTGACCAAGAGAACCCAATATTACATTTTAGCCAATTTAAAGGCGGACGCGTCCAGCTTTTTCTATTTCTTCCCCGCATCACATTCTCTCGGCTCCTCTCTGGTGTTTCTGCTCTGTCTTGTTTCAATTCCCCTTCTTCTTCTACCTTTTGAGCCTCAACCCACTCCTCCCAGTCTTCTCTTATCTTTTGAGCAGATTCCAGAGGTGAGAACATTTTTCCCTCAAATGCAAGCATATTTTGGTTCTTCCAAATTCTCCATAGTCATGGGAAGGATTTCCTGAGTTCATCTGGCCACAAAGGGTTTCTAATATTCATCAGGAGGTAATGTATATTAGAGAAAACGGAGCCATTATGGAAACCCTCTTGTGGGGAAGGAATTCCGGTTAACGCCCAAATCTGTCTTGCTAAAAAGCAAGAGAATAAAACGTGATTCACCGATTCCGGCTCACCGCCACAAAACTGACATCTAGGATCCACGTTCATACCTCTTTCATTCAATTTTGCATCAACTGGTAGGACTCCGCATAACACTTTCCAGAGAAAAACTTTTAGCTTGGTCAGTATGAAGCTCCCAAACCTTGGCTTTAAGCTCATTCGTCGATGGTTGTTGATTTGCTTCTGTTTTGACAGTAGAATTGGAAGATTGATAACCTAACCAATAAGCTGACTTAACCGAAAACTCACCATTCTTGTTATGCTTCCACGAATAGAAATCTTCCTCTTCCGTTACTGGTTTGATCTTTAAAATTCTGATCCTATCATCAGGGAAGAAAAGATCATGTATTTTCTGGGAATTTCAGCTTCGACTCTCCACGTCAATCAGCTCAGAAACTCTCAAATCAGGGTTGAAAAAGTCATTCATCCTCCAAGGTGCTCTCCACCCCTCTTCATCTTCAATCCAAGCATCTAACCAGACCTTGAAGGATTTTCCGTTTCCTACGTTCTTTTTTAACCCTTGCACTAATAAGTCTCTTCCATACAGAATGCTTCTCCACGCGTAGGAGGGTCTTGGTCCTAATGTAGCTTCCAAGAAATGCGACTGAGGGAAATACCTACTCTTCATCATTCGAGCAAACAGACAATTCGGATATTGCAGTATTCGCCAGGCCTGCTTTGCTAACAAGGCTTGGTTGAATGTTTGAATGTTCCTGAAGCCTAAACCTCCTTGATCTTTTGGAAGGCAAAGTTTCTCCCAACTTAACCAATGTATATTCTTTGAGTGCTCAGTAGAACTCCACCAGAAATCCGCCATTACAGAAGCCAAATTATCACAAGTCGTTTTAGGTAGCTTGAAACACGACATTACAAAAACTGGCATTGCCAGTGCAATTGACATCAGGAGAACTTCCTTCCCACCCTGAGACAACATTCGAGAATACCAACCAGAACACTTTTCTTTTACTCTATCTTTAATGTAACCCAATAATTCAACCTTAGAGCCTGAAAAGCACTATGGCATTCCCAAATATGTACCAGCTCCTCCTTCTTTGAGAATTCCCATCTTGTTCTGAATACTGGTTTTGATAACCTGGTTCACCTTGGACCCGAAAGTGAAGGAAGACTTACTGAGGTTAATGGCTTGACCTGAAGCAGCCCCGTACTTATTGAAAGTGTCTAGTAAGAAGGAATATTGAGAGATTGAAGCTTTACACATGAAGAGGCTGTCGTCTGCAAACAAAAATGAGTACTCCTTCTGGTTTTTTTAGTTATCGTTCTAGAGTAAAAAATTTGTTTTATAATTGTTGTTGTTTTAGATTTCTAGTGCATCTGGTAAAAATACCAATTTTATCTCAAATTTTTTAATGTATTGACCAATAAAAAATTAAAAAGATATTAAATAAGAGATAAAATAGAAAATTTAATTGTTTTCTGAATCTGTATGGAAAAAATTTAAACGACAAGTAATTTTAAACGCAATGAGTACTTGATATAACACTTCTGCTAATGGTTAAAAATACAGCAAAATCTTAAAGTCATCAAAGTTAATTTTTCTATTTTTGTATAGAAATTTGACCAAAAAAATAAATGAAACAAAGAATATCTAAGACATAATGTACAATGAAACAGAGGGAATAAAATTTTTGGTTATAAATATAATTTCAGAATCTTTTTGTAGGAAATGTATTTTTCTGCGATATTTAGTCTAATATAATATGAAGTTAAGAGATCATTATTATTTTTCGAATGCATGATATAACATATAAATTTTTATCTAATTGTGTGAAAATGCATTTAATTTACCAGAGAAGTATTGACTTGCACACTTGAGTTATATACTTTAAGTACTCTTTTCACTATTTAACTTTTTAAAATAAGAATAAAATAGAAAATTTGTGATAAATAAAAAAATTACGGGCTATATGGAAAAAAATAATAACCAAAGAAAAAAAACTTAACGAAATTGTGACAAAGTAGTTAATAAAGAAATTTTCCAGAAAAGATAATTCAAAACCTTAGGCACTTTGAAACAAAGTTTTCGGATAATATAGATCTAAAAAGATATCTGAAGAAATTTATTTCACACTATAACATTGATTATTTTCTCGAAAAACTACGCACTCTCTAATTAGCCAATTTTGAAAATTGAAATCGAAAATATTTAGATTGGCCCATAATCTGACGAGATCAGCCCATAAGCATAAGTCTGACGACTTCTGCTTCGACTTACGAAGGAAAAAATGATAAATAGGTTTAGAAGATATAGAAAAATCCAAAAAAAGAAATAAGACAATTGAGATATTGGCTTTAAAATAACGAATTAGTGTAAATTGTGAAACTGGACTTCTGCTCATATATAAATAGGGAATCTTATATCAAAGGAGGCACCCTCAATTTAAATAGAGAAACACATGATAGTTTTCTAAACTTATTAGTTACGAATATACACTAATTCGTTAGTTACGAATGATAGTTTAGTATATTGTCTGGGTTTCTGTTTTTGCAATCTATGTCTTGGAAACCAAATTTGGTTAAACCAAAATAAATGGACTTTGTTTTATTAAGCGAGGTCTAGTGAACAAGTTAGAAAATAAAATTCATTTATAGAATTTGTGCTTTTTGTATTTGAAAGAATATAAAAATTATTTGTAAAAATAAGATTTCAGTTTTACATTGAATGTATATTATAATTGACATTAGTAGAGGGTTTTAGAAGGTGAAAACCAGAAAAAAATTGACAAAAATTGTAGACTGTCTAGTTTGAACACACGATATATATGTTGATAATAAACCAATAAATTTTTATGGAGGGAAAATGGCATATTTCACACTAACAATTTCGATCTTATGTTTCATATACAAACAATTAGCAGTGCGTATTCCTAACTAAACAATCAAAAAGTTCAAATAACCTATATGAACTTTAATTATAGTGTTTTAATTAATATTAATTGTTAATATGATGACCAGATAGCTAACATGGCGATGATGTGACAATGACCTAATAAAATCACCATAAATGCCACTGTTTTGAGCATCAAAATTTTAGAAAATGCAAAATTGTCTCTACCATGAACACTACAAAAAAAACAGTCGATTTACGACGGAAATCTGCGACGGCATAATGTCCTTGCAAAATTTCGAGTAGTTTGCGAGGAATACGAGGGTACTTGCAATTCCCTCGCAAAATTTGCGACGACAAAATTCCTCACAAATTTGCGAGGGATTTAATACAGATTTACGACGCCACTTAAATTCCTCGCAAAAAACTCGTAAATTGCAACGGATTAGCGATGGCGTATTCCGTAGCAAATTTGTGAGGGAATTGCAAGGTACGATGATGTCGGCAGCCACGTTTTCCCCGTGTGTAACTGTTTTGTTGGTAAAACAGTAAAGGTCTCGCAAATCCTTGCAAGAAAAAAAAAATTTAGATATCCCTCGCAAATCCCTTGCAAATTTCTCTAGCAAATCCATAGCAATTATTTTTAGTAAGCCTATAAATAGCAAGTTCATGATCCATGGAAACCACAACATAAAACACTTCCAACAAAAACACTTTTACTACCAAAAAAAATATTGTGAAAGAAAAAAAGGCTACAAAAAAAAAGCCTAAACACTTTTAAATTCTATAATAATGTTTGGAGGTGGATGTACACAATGCGACGGTGGATGTACAATCACAGAGATCCGGAGACCGGTGATGTGACGAGAGAGTTTTGTGATGGGTTGCGCGCTTTCATGTACCAGGCGACAAACCAAGACTTTGCTTGTGAAAACGGTACAATATTTTGTCCATGTCCTAAGTGCTTCAACGATAAATATTTGGAATTTAATCTAATGAAGAAGCATATTTATAATAGAGGATTTATGCTAAATTAATATGTATGGTTTCGTCACGGAGAGGGTTGTAGCACTAATGTTGGAAGTAGTAGGATGAATTATGCTGTTGATCAACCTAGTAATTATGGGCATCAAGAATCTGATCAATTTGGTTTTTATGGGTATAATGAGGAAAATAGATTTCATGATATGGTTAATGATGCATTTCATGAAACTACTGCTGCATTTCCTGAGAATAATACAGAAGAACCCAACATAGATGCACAACGGTTTTATACTATGTTAGATGCTGCAAATCAACCTATCTATGATGGATGTAGAGAAGGGCATTCTAAGTTATCATTGACATCTAGGATGATGACAATTAAAGCTGATAATAACTTAAGTGAGAATTGCATGGATCACTACAAGAAATATGTATATTGTTAACGCGAAAAAACTGCTATCATACATATAACATAGCGTTATCATAAATTCCATGACATCGGCAGCTATGGTAAATATCCCACATACGATAGCGTTTTTGACATGCTTTAATAGATAGTCACATACGATAGCATTTTCATATTATAGCGCTAATCAAATGCTATCATACCTTTTATGGTAACACAAAATTAGTGTTATTTTTTTGCTTTATATATTTTATAATTTTTATATTTGAATCCTATTTCGCAGAATTTATTTATTTTTATTTTTATATTTCATAAAATTATCAACATCCATAAAATTAATATTACATTAACCAAAAGAAGTCTTACATAAAATCAAATGCCACCAATCTTAATTAAAATAAAATTAAAATCACAAAAAAACAATAGAGACAAGCTTCTAAGAACATGTACATGTAACTCATCCAATGTGAAGAGATATAGAAGGTACATGGAGCTGTAGATCATCATGTTCTTGGACAAGGCTAGGATCTCTACTCTTTACCTTACAAGTTTTAAGGATAATACGACATGTTAACTTCAAAAGCATTTGGCATCCTCATTCTTCTATCGATACAAGGAAATCAAAGGGCCATAGAAAACCTTTTATAATAAGTGGGATGATCGTACAACTGCAAAATTAAGGACTAGATCATAGAGGCAAAGTGAGAAAGACTCACAGATAAAACTAGCAATGGACATAGAAAAGACACTAACCTGAAAGTATTTTAGAAGCTCCACATTTAAGTAATGTCAAACCAAGTGCAGCAATACAAATTGATAGGAAGCAGACTCTCTAGCCAAGAGTTTCAAGGTCTTGTTTAGCAACACAATATAACAACAACAAAATCTAACCTTGTGTCCTAGCATTTCTGGCTCTCTTATCCCCTTTCTTTAACCAAAAAAAAATGAGAATTAGAACAACAAGACAACGGAAAAAGTTTAAGCAACTCATACAAATCTATTAAAATATAAATAAGCTCATGAGCTTCAGTAGCAACTCTTCATCACTTAAATTCAATTGCTACATGAGAATAATATTATTAATATAACATCAATCACACTGTGAAAGAATGAATAAAAGAAGCGAGGACCTTGAGAGTGGAAAAGCTTTCGAAAAGCTTCCGACTTCAAGGTTAAAATTTGCTCAAACACCAACTACAATTTACATTAGCAAACGAATCCAGCATTCTGATTAAATTTCACAAGTATACACAAACACATTAAAGAGGTTAAAACAGAGGTGGGATTCTAACATAATTCATAGTCAGTTACTCACTTTAACCGTTAAAGTAATGACTCTTCAACACCTTTTTATTTCAGCTCATGCTTCAGCTGCATCTAATACAAAATGTCGAGCACAACTTAACTAGAAACCAAAAATTTGAATTATAGTTTCCGGGAGAGTGAAATTAGACCCGACGATTTGCTTACCCGTCTAACGTCAACACCGGAATGAGGGGTAGAAATTATCTCAGATCTTCTTCACGTCACTACCGCTGCAACTGCATTTGTTATGAGAAAATCGAAACTCCTCTTAGATCCACAATATCTTACCAACCCAGATCTGAACAAGAGGAAGACAAATAAAAAAAAAGAAGCTACTAATCCAATTCAAAATCAAACAAAAATGAGAAACAAAAGAGAAAAGTAACAACCAAATCATAAAAACCCACATCTTTCTAATCTCTGAAACTTTTTCACCCAATCTTCTTTTCCGTTCTTAATCGTCTCATCTTCACCATGACTAGACCAAGCCGAATCTGGGTTCCTCGCTTTCTTGGTGTAGCCCACTCGAATATGGATTTTTGATATTTTAGATGGCTCCAGATTTGAATATGACAACATCTTCTAAGTAATCTCTCTCTCTCTCTCGCTCTCTCTTGTCTGGGCTGGAACAAGATGAATGTCGGGTGTGGAGAGATGAAGATAGAAATTAGGTTAGAGTTTTGTGTTTTTTTTCTTAAGTGTGGGAGTTAAAAAGTGTAATATTTGGCTAAATGATATGTTAGGTCTGATAGATTTTATGTTTTTAGGGTTTTCGAGAAAGAGGAGAAAGTCTGAAAGGCAAAAAATCTTAAATTTTAAGTAAGTGTTTGGCGGAACAAGTTATTTTAGTTTTACGCTTAGTGAAATTCTATCTTAGCATTAACAAAATGCTATAATATAATAACCAAAATTTTAACTCATCTTCAATAGCAGTTCAGCAAACCGTGCTATTACATTATGCTATCAATGTCGACTTTTTTTGTAGTGGATTCTTGGGCTGAACTCATTAAAGAGTATTTGCCAGCTGATAATGTATCGGCTGAGAACTACTATGAAATACAGAAGTTAGTTGCGAGTCTTGGATTACCATCTGAAATGATTGATGTGTGCGTTGACTATTGCATGATTTTCTGGAAAGATGCTGATAAGTTGCAGGAATGTCGGTTTTGCGGGAAGCCCAGATATCAGCCTACTGAAGGAAGGACGTGAGTGCCATATAAACATATGTGGTACTTGCATGTTGCTGATAGATTGAAACGCCTATACCAATCAAAACGGACTCCAGCGTCAATGAGATTGCATGCAGAACATTCTACTGAAGAAGGAGAAATTACACACCCATCTGATGCAAAGGCGTGGAAACATTTTCAATCGGTATATCCTGACTTTGCTCAAGAGTGTAGGAATGTTTATCTTGGGTTGTGTACAGATGGTTTTAGTCCATTTGGTATGTCGTATGTCAGGGAGGCAGTATTCTTTATGGCATGTTATATTGACGCCATACAATCTTCCGCCAGATATGTGTATGCAAAGCGAATTTCTGTTCTTGAGTATTTTGGTACCAGGTCCAAAGCATCCGAAACGAGCTCTAGATATCATCTTGCAACCTCTAATTCATGAGCTGAAGCAATTGTGGTATGAAGGTGTTCAGACATTCGATTCGTCGCGAAAACAGAATTTCAATATGCAGGCAGTGCTAATGTGGACGATTAGTGACTTCCCTGCGTAAGGAATGTTATCTGGGTGGACAACACACGGAAGATTATCATTTCCTTATTTTATGGATCGTATCGAGTCGTTTCAGTTAAAAGTATGGACAAAAACCTTGTTGGTTTGATTGTCATCGTCGGTTTCTTCCCTTGCATCATCCGTACCGGAAGAACAAGAAGTTGTTTAGAAAGAATAAAGTTGTGCGTGTTCCTCCACCAAATTATGTCTCTGGAAATGATTTGTTTGAGCAGATTGATTACTATGGCGCTCAAGAAACATGTAAACGTGGGGGTAACTATCACACACCAGCAAACATGCCAGATGGATATGGAAGCGCTCACAATTGGCACAAGCAGAGTATTTTTTGGGAGCTTCCATATTGGAAAGATCTTCTATTGCGGCACAACCTTGACGTGATGCACATCGAGAAAAACTTTTTCGATAATTTCATTGTTACGCTTCTGAATGTGCAGGGTAAAACAAAAGATAGCATGAGATCTAGGTTGGATTTGGCGGAAATATGTGCAAGGATGGATTTACATATTACAAGAGATGGGAAATTACCAGTATCCCAATTTCGATTGTCAGCAGAGGCTAAGAAGGTGTTGTTCGAGTGGTTAAATCTAAAGTGAAGTTTCCAGATGGATTTGTCTCAAAATTTTCAAGATGTGTGGTGCAAGGCCAAAAATTTTCAGGTATGAAGAGCCATGATTGTCATGTCTTCATGCAACGGCTACTACCATTTGTATTTCTTGAGCTCTTGCCAACACACATTCATGAAGCTATTGTAGGTATATAAGTATATAAGTATATAATGATATAAGTATATATATACATATATATTTATGTATTGATATATATATATATATACTTATTTAATTAATTCACCCATGAATTTATTATACATTGGTTTGTAGATATCGGAGTTTTTTTCCAGGACTTATGCACTAGAACATTGACCAGTGATGGCATAGAGCAGTTACGAAAAAATATTCCAGTGCTAATTTGGAACTTGGAAAAAATCTTTCCCCCTACCTTTTTTGACGTAATGGAACATCTTCCAATCCATCTACCACATGAAGCTGATCTTTGTGGGCCAGTGCAATTTCGCTGGATGTATCATTTTGAGCGGTTTATGAAAGCTCTTAGAGCAATCCCATTGCACAACCTCAATTGGGTGTCTCTATTTTTTAATAATACTAAAAATAATACAAATCTCTTTACACCCTTGTTTTTAATTTTTGTCCTCCCATTAGTCATCCTTGGGTGTCTAATTTTTTTTATTAAAAATGTGTTTAAAGTATATTTTATAATGTTATAAATGTTGGTTATATAATATATGCAATACTAGGAAACTAAAACTAGAAACTGTAGTTATAGTATAAAAACAAATATATTACATTATAAAAACTTTAAAACATATACTACAATCCTTAAAAAAAAAAAAAAAGCAAATGAAGATGATGGTATGTATGGAGGTTGAAGACGAGGAACGAGCTGCCGAGGAAGAAAGCTCTCTCTTCCTAGTGGTTAAGTGCATACTGCCTTGCCAAAGCACTTTAGCGTAAATTCTGAAAGTTAGGAGAAAAAAAATCTGAACAAAGCAGAAACCAAAGAGATGTCTTAATAACAAAGCTCAACTCTGGCCAAATGGTTGTGAAGTGGTTGGAGAAGTGAGAAGCTCTCTAGAAGACAACAGTGTCCAGCATAGTACCTAGTGTCTGAACAATGTTAGATGACATCAGGTTGGAGACATGTTCTTCCAGATGCTTCTTTGCGTCTTGTCTTCCCACATTCACGATCGCAAGCTTCAAAACCCTTTGTGGCATTATAGACTTTTGAAGTCCATATGTTCTTATTACTTCTTACTTAATTCTTATGATAACTAACACAATAGATCATAACTATCACATAAAGCAAAAAACAAAAAACATGTGTGAACTCAAAGTCTTGCAAATAGTTATCGTTCTGTTCCTTACTCTGTTTTCATCTGCTTACCGCAAATTTATCCTAGAAGGATCTGCAGCTCAATGTTTCTTTGTGCCCTGCTTATAAGGAGCTTTATAATGCCACAAAGGGTTTTAAGGAGAAACAACTTCTCCGGAAAGAAGGATTTGGTCAACTCTATAAAGGAACACTTCCAGGTTCTGATGCAGAGATCTACCACAACATCGATAATCAAAGCTAAAATACACAAAAATCTTATACTTTGATCCCAAAAATTCATGTGGTAGTAGTACTAGTTTCAGACAAACTAGTTCTGTTTCCAACAACACAACACAAGTCGTTTACAGCAAGAAAGCAAACAGAGACGGAGAAGCAAACATCAACCCCAAAAGCTTAAAGAAGGTATATCACGATCACTAAACAACAAATTAAGAGGCTAATGCTAAGCAATCAAACAAAACAGATAGAGATAATTAAATCTTCATGTCATCTTAGAACAGAGACATCGAGATCCATATCTGATACATAAGTTCCGTGAAACCAAGAAGGACAAATCTCAGCAAGAAGAAGATGACGACGAGTGATCAATTTTATCTAGAAACCGATCAGAAAGTCGATTGTTTTGTTTTGCACAATTTTGATAAATCGATTCATCTTTCTTCGTTGTTTCGGTGGTATCGAAAGAGAGAGAGGGCAGCAAATGAATAAAAGAGAAAGGAAAAAACCAAAAATAAAACAAAATAAATCTTAACCACTAGATACGTGACACGTAGCGGGTCTGTGAGTATCTGAAAGTATGGGCGCAGAGACACAGCTCTCTCATAATTCACAATTAAAACATTATTTTTAATTCACTTAAATAATAAAAAAATAGAAGACATACTCATGGGTTGTACAATAGGATTGCTCTTAAAGGAAAGACCAAAAATCTTGCCAGAGTTGAGGGGTCGATAGTCTCCGTATTCTCTGTCTTGTCCGTCTTCTCTGTAAAGGTATTTCTTAGTTTCTAAACCCAAACCCTAATTTTCAATTATTTCTCTGTTTCAATCTTCTCCGGCTTTTTTTTTATTGTTCTATTTCAATTGTTTAATTTTGGATCTGAATCGCATGATTAATTCTAGTTACTTGATTTTTCTGATTAATTTGTAACTTGATTTTCATTGTAGATGTTTCATGGTAATGATTACACAAGGTTTCTCACTAATCAACGTGTACCTGAACCCACCAGCTCAAACCGTAGTCGGGGTTCCGCTAGTTCTCAGAACACAGCAGCGGTCCAAAATGACCGCCGTTCATCGTCGCAACCACTGCCCTCTCATCAACCGCTGCCTACTAATGGGGATGTAGAGATTGAGATGTCTCCACCTGCTCGTTCAACTTCTACTGGAGCTTCAGCCCAACTGAACAGTCTCACTCTGGAAGAGTTGCTCGATAGTCCTGGGCATACAGCTTTAACGAGGCTAGATCCGCGCCGACCTCAAGGAACTCTCTGGTAATGTTTTTAATTTCATATTAGAATTATAATGTTTTTAATTTCATTTTCGAATTCTAAGGTTGATTCATATTCTTTGTTTCTCCGTATGTTTGAAGGTTTGATCAAGATCCTACTGTTGCGGCTACTGTACGAAGCATCTTTGAAATAGATTTCAAAGAGCCTCATGCCAATTGGACACAAACGCCGACTGATGTGGTTGACCGTTGGTATGAAACGTTTGCGGTAAGAGCCTCATGCCATTTTTTTGTTTTCAATTTTTACAAATACTTCTTTTATGTGGTTGACTCAGACTAATATACTTTTTATTTCTTGGAAGCAAACATATAATTGGGACCGAGTGATCAACAAGTCAATTAAAACCCAATGTGTACTCCACCACGATCTAGTGGTATCGTTGTAACACTTCAGGATCGAATCCACATAGACCAAACAATTACACTATGAAATTATGTAGATTAAATATAGCTAAGACAATGGAAAAGTTTGTGTTTGAAAGTAACTAACAAAAAGCAGTAAATAAAAGAGTGCTTTAAATCAAAAGAGAAACATTGGGCACAGGGAATCATTAG
Source organism: Camelina sativa (assembly GCF_030686135.1). Lineage (NCBI taxonomy): Eukaryota > Viridiplantae > Streptophyta > Magnoliopsida > Brassicales > Brassicaceae > Camelina > Camelina sativa. Next base: position 16,274,576 of record NC_141894.1, on the reverse strand, counting down.
GGACTATGATCACGAATTTAGATGATTAGATAGGGATGCATTAAACACAATTCTTGAACTCAAATCTCGAATGCAAAACTAACCTACTGTCGCAGTGTTAGTTATCTATGCAAAGAATTGATTAAACTCTAAATCGTCGTTTGAATCTAGCAATCCTAGCAAGCAATAAGTTCAGGTTTGATAAGTTCACAAGGTTCCTTAACTTCAACTTTCGTTGGCTAAGGATCACCTTGCTCACCTATGTTCTTTTCAAGCAACTCAACAACACTTTTGGTGCCCCGATGAATTAAACCTAAGATCTTAATCTAGGTGATCAATCTATCTTAAGCATTAAGAACAACAATAGATGAAGAACAATAAGATCAATCTCTAATCTAACAAACCTAGCATCAATTAATCATAGAAACCCTTCTGAAACCCTAAACCCAATTGAGAAACTACTCAGACATGGAGAAGCAGAAACAGCAAATCATTAATGAAGAAAACATAATTGAATTGCAAAAGAATAGAAAATAGGGTTTAGAAATCTTCTCCAAAGTGTCAAAAAGGATTAGAGATCTTCTCCCTTCAGCTCTCAATACAAAATAGTCTCAGAAAAATAAAGCTTATGTCTCTGGAGGCTGAGCCTCTAACTTAAATATCAAAATAAAACCCTAAAAGTTGGTTTAAAGCGAAAAAGGAAAACTTGATTCGGGTACGGGACTGGTCGATCCCGAATGTGGATCAGCCGATCTCGGATGCTTTTCTGCGTTTGCTCCATCTGCTTGCTAGTCCGATCAGTCTTCACCAAATTGGCTCCAGATGCATGTTTTCATCCCCAAAACACTCAGTTTCCTTCCAAGTTAACCTAGAACCTGTACAAACTCTCAAAAGACCAAAAAGACTCTAAAAGCACAATTTGGACTTAATAAAAGACTCAAAACAAGTGTAAAAACTATAGTTAAAATCCTATAAAATGCAGGCACATCACCGAGCCATTAACGAGAGAGTAAGGCAGGAGTTTGAAGCCAAGTTAAAGGAAAGGATGTGTGATCAAGTGTAGAGGTGGAAGTTAAAGTGGAAGAGAAAAGGTGATGAGGCAATGCCATGGCGGATTGATCCTAAAGTATGGGAAGGTCTGGTTCAGTATTGGCTTGATCCCAAATCAGAAACCAAGAGCATCAACAGCTGTAATGCTTGATATCATGACCCAGATGGCACTAGAATATATAAGCACCGCTTAGGCCAAACTTCTTTTAAAGCTCGTGCCCGGAAACATGTAAGTGTAGTTATATAAATTTAGGCCTTCTTTTACCTTATGCACAGTTATTATTTCACTAATCAATTCTCTTTTTCTCTTTTTCAGTCTGAGCTAACCGGTGAGTTAACTCCTGACTTTCTACGCATCTTAGAAGACACTCATCGAAAGCCTGATGGCTTATTTACGGATGGAAAGTCCGAGTCTCTGTTCAATGAGGTGTCTTCCAAGATTCAAGAGTTGGAATCTGAGCTTTGTATGGAAGATAATGGAGAGAGTGTTTCTGCTGGGGTGCCCATTCATATCAAAAACCAAATTTACACATCGGTAAGTTTCATACACTTTATATAATATATGGATGCAATCATATAGTAGTGTAGAGTACTGTAGAGTACTGCTGGGGTTGCCAATCATATAGTAGTGTCTCTCTTTCTTTGATTTTCTTATGTTTAACTTACAAGTTCATTTTTTGTTCTGTTATTAGGTTGCTCCTAAGAAAAAAAACAGGATTTTCGGGGTTGGTTCTATGTAATTTGAAGCGTCATCTTCCAGTAGCTGTCCACCGCCTTTGTCTCCGTCTAATGATCCGGTCATTTTGGCTCAGAAACTAGCACAAGCTGAGAAGTGTATTCAGACACAAGCTACTCAACTCCAGACACAAGCGAGTCAAATCCAAGAGAGTACACAAAGGATGCATTGCTATGATGCTTACTTCGACTATCTCGCTGCAAAAGGTCCTGAGTTTGCTACACAGTTTCGAAACCCGACAATGAACAACCCACCAGAAAAGTCTCCAAACCCAAACCCGACAATGAACAACCCACCACCAGAAGCCACCCAGTAGTCGGAGAAGAGGGCAACACCGATGAACCCAACACCAAAAGCAAAAACATCACCTCTCTCTCCCAATTTTTTTAAGACAATTTGAATCTTCTCTCTCTCTCTATGTTTGTAAATTTTTGTTTAAGACAATTTGAATTTTCTTTTTGAAGTTTAAATTTTAATTCTACTCCTAATTTTATTTAAAGTTCACCTCAATTTAATTGTTTCAATTTAATGTGGATTACTTTCAATTGAATGTGAATTTAATCTGGAATAAGGAAAACAAAATTTTGATTTAAAATTTGAGGTGCTGCATGTTGCAACGTATTTGCGATGGATTTTGTTCGTCGCAAGCTTTAGACTTGCGATATCGTTGGTTTCTCGCAAAATGCTATGGATTTGAGAGAGAACAAGTCCTCGCAAATTGCGACAGACATTGTTTCTCGCAAACTGCTAGATATTTGCGAGGAACCTTGTCCTCGCAAATTGCGAGGCAATTACGAGGAAAAAAATTTCTCGCAAAATTTGCGAGGGATTTGCGATATTTGAAATTTGTGAAACGCAATTTGTGAGGAATTTTTGTCTCTCGCAAATCCCTTGTGAATGTCGTTTTGCGAGGAACTTACGATGAATTCTTCTATCACAAATCGGTTGTTTTCTTGTAATGGAAGTATAAAGGACATAAACCAATCTTTTATCAAATGAAATAAAGAAAATTTCTAATAATTTCACGAAAATATAATAAGAAATTCTATATATTATTAAATTATTAAATATGATAAAATAAAAATTTATTGATTTATGTTGTATTATATATTTAATAAATTAATATTTTATAAACTAATAAACACTCTTAAATACTATATATTTTTGGGATATTAATAAGAATATATATCTACATAAATTGATGATATTAATAAAAATATATCTTTCAGAAAAAAATATTATGTTATTATTTTATCAAATTTGTTAATTTTTATACCATTATTTTCCACACTTCAGTAATTTTTTTTTCCCACTTCAATAAATTGGATCAAAGCAAATAACAAAACGGATCTTACGTATACTTTGTCCACCCCTAAGTTAGAGCCGTACGTACATCACCAACCTTTATATCGTCGTTCCATTCTTGTTTCATTTTATACGAACAACCAAAAAGATTAGTAAAAGACTAAAGACTAAAAAAGACAGAGAGAGATTGGTTGCACATGAAAACAAGAATCCTTTCGTCACCATTCGTGGTTTAAGCGGCGGGTTGTCTTCATATGCTGCCATGTGTCACCATTTCTTACTTTGAAGCAACCTCCTTTATCTCGTTTCCGCCAATAACTACGTTTTACTTCTTCTTTTTGTTTTTTTTCTCCATCGACCCCTCTCTCTCGTATGACATCTAACGATTGAAACCATACATATCTAGTATATTTAACTCGTATCTAGTTAGATTAGATAGTATCTGTAGGAGACAATGAGGCCCAAGTCCAACAATGTCAAGCCCAAGTCCAACAACATCAAACTTTGATTCCACAAAAGACAAAATTAAATCCTCAACGGCTAAAACAGAGCAGCTGCAGAACCCGTACGGAGGGTGTCGTCTTCTCTCATCCAAACAGATTTGAGCTTCTGGAATCCTCTATCAATGACTCAGCCTATTACAGCTGTCCTCAAATACAAGTTTTGCTTTAGTAGGATTCTAGAGTCTTCCTTGTTATTGTATATAAAAGGATGTAAATACCCTAAAGCAAAGTTAACGAATATACAAGATTATTCAGAATATACCTTTGTCCTCTAAATCTGTTCATGGTATCAGAGCCCTTGTAAACCCTAACAGGTGAAACAATGGCCACCGCTTACCTATTTCCTGATAATGTTCATGTCACTAGCTCAGTCACTCTGAAGCTATCTGACAACAACTACCTTATGTGGAAAACACAGTTTGAATCTCTCTTGTCCAGTCAAAAGCTTATCGGCTTTGTTAATGGTGCTGTCAATACACCATCTCAGACTCGCCTCGTCGTCAATGGTGAAGTCACTACCGAAGTTCCCAACCCACAATACAAATCGTGGTTCTGCACCGATCAACTTGTCCGTTCCTGGTTGTTTGGTACATTGTCAGAGGAAGTCCTCGGTCACGTTCACAGTTTGCCCACATCTCGCGAGATCTGGTTGTCTCTCGCCGAAAACTTCAACAAAAGCGTGAGTTCTCTCTTCGTCGCAGCCTTCAACTTCTCTCCAAGAAAGATAAGCCCCTCTCCACCTACTGTCGTGAGTTTAAGACTATTTGTGACTCCTTGAGCTCCATCGGGAAACCAGTGGATGAGTCTATGAAGATTTTTGGATTCCTGAACGGTTTAGGCCGCGAGTATGACCCTATTCCAACAGTGATACAGAGTTCTTTAAGTAAGCTCCCAACTCCGACTTTCAACGATGTTATCACTGAGGTTCAAGGATTTGACAGCAAGCTGCAGTCATACGAGGATTCCAATGCCGTCTCACCTCACGTCGCCTTCATGACTGAGAAAACAAACCCATGTGCTCCTCAGTTTTCTCCAAATCAGAGAGGTCGTGGTCGCTTTGGTTAGAATCGGGGCAGAGGAGGCTACTCTACAAGGGGTCGAGGGTTTCCACAACATCAAAGTGGTTCGACAACTCAAGGAGAGAGACCCGTGTGCCAAATCTGCGGACGCATTGGTCACACAGCCCTGAAGTGTTACAATCGGTTCGACAATAACTATCAGAGTGAAGTCACGACTCAAGCCTTCTCCTCCTTGCGTGTTTCGGATGATAGTGGGAGAGAATGGCATCCAGACTCCGGTGCTACTGCTCATATTGCCACTTCAACCTCTGCTCTTCAGGAATCAACGCCATATGAGGGTAATGATGCAGTGATGGTTGGAGACGGAGCATACCTACCAATCACACATATCGGATCCACCACTATTTCAACCTCTAAAGGTACCATCCCACTCAAGGTGTTAGTATGTCCTGCTATGAAAAAATCACTTATGTCTGTGTCAAAATTGTGTGATGACTACCCGTGTGGAGTGTTCTTTGACTCTAACAAGGTTTATATAATCGATTTGACCACTCAGAAAGTGGTGGCAAAGGGTCCTCGTGAGGATGCTCTCTATGTGTTGCAGAATCAGGAGCCTAAAGTGTTCTTCTCAAACCGTCAATGTGGAGCTGATGCAGAAACTTGGCACCGTAGATTAGGACACTGCAACTCCAAGATTCTACAACACCTTCAAAGTAGCAAGGAGATAGAAGTCAATAAGAGCAGAATGTCCCCTGTTTGTGAGCCTTGCCAGATGGGGAAGAGTACTAAGTTACAGTTTTTTTCTTCTGATTCCAGAGCTTTGAAACCCCTGGATCGAATCCATTGTGATCTTTGGGGTCCTTCACCTATTGTATCGAACCAAGGTTTCAAATATTATGCCGTTTTTGTTGATGATCACTCTCGCTTCTCTTGGTTCTATCCCCTGCGTTTGAAATCAGATTTTCTATCTGTCTTTGTTGCGTTTCAAAAGCTTGTTGAGAATCAGTACAATACGAAGCTTAAGGTCTTTCAGAGTGATGGTGGGGGAGAGTTTACAAGTAATGCCTTGAAAACTCACTTAGCTGAACATGGGATCAAACATCAAATATCTTGTCCCTACACTCCTCAACAAAATGGAGTTGCAGAGAGAAAGCACAGACATCTGGTGGAGCTTGGCTTATCAATGTTGTTTCACAGTCACACTCCTCTCAGATATTGGGTAGAAGCCTTCTTTACAGCCAACTACCTTATCAATCTCCTCCCATCCTCAGTCCTTGACAACATGAGTCCTCATGAAACTCTTCTTCAACAGAAGGTTGACTACTCTTTTCTTAGAGTTTTTGGCTCCGCATGCTATCCATGTTTAAGACCAGTTGCAGAAACAAAGTTCGACCCACGATCCTTGCAGTGTGTGTTTCTAGGATACAGCAATCAACACAAGGGGTATCGTTGTTTGTATCCCCCAACTGGAAAGGTCTACATCTCTCGTCATGTTATCTTTGATGAAGATACTTTCCCATTTCATGACAAGTATAAGCATCTGAATCCCAAATACCGATCACCATTACTGTAAGCTTGGCGAGCTGCAGAACCGTGTTCTACATCAGAAGAGACAACGCCTATCCAACCGCTGTCTACGCCAAAACCTCAACCTCCAGAACCTACAATTCCTGCACCAGAAGATAATAATCTGAATCCTGTCCCTGCAGAACCCACAACTCCTACACCAGAAGATAACAACTTGTATCCTGAGTCGGGTTCAGATTCTGACAACAGTAATAATGAAGCAGAGGTGCCTATGGTAGAAGACAATGCAGTTGTGATTCCCCCAAACAACACTCATCCTATGACAACACGTGCGAAGGATGGAATTCAAAAACCAAATCCTAGGTACGTTTTACTTGCCTCCAAATTCACCACTGACGAACCAAAAAGTATTACTTCTGCGATGAAACATCCAGGGTGGAATGGAGCTGTAATAAATGAGATGGGACGCATACATATGTTGCATACATGGGATCTGGTGCCTCCCACTGAAGATATGAACATCTTAGACTCCAAATGGGTCTTCAAGACCAAGCACAACCCTGATGGCACGGTAGATAAGCTGAAAGCCAGACTTGTCGCTAGAGGCTTTGAACAAGAAGAGGGTCTTGACTACCTCGAGACATTCAGTCCGGTTGTTAGAACAACAACCATTAGGTTGGTCCTCGACACTGCAACAAATCAAGGATGGCCAATCAAACAACTTGATGTATCAAACGCCTTTCTACACGGAGAACTGCAAGAACCAGTGTTTATGTTTCAGCCTGCGGGTTTTATTGATCCAGAATGGCCAGATCACGTGTGTCGCCTCACCAAAGCTCTCTATGGTTTAAAACAGGCGCCAAGAGCCTGGTTTGATACCTTTAGCAACTTTCTGATAGACTTTGGCTTTGAATGCAGTACCTCTGATCCCTCTCTATTTATCTGCAAACAAGGGAAGAAGACTTTGGTGTTACTTTTGTATGTCGACGACATACTTCTTACAGGCAGTGACAACTCTCTACTGGAACAACTCCTCACTGCTCTGAATAGTCGGTTCTCCATGAAGGATCTGGGTCCTCCCCGCTACTTTCTTGGAATAGAAATTGAAACTATTCAAAAGGGTCTGTTTTTGCATCAACGAGGCTATGCCACAGACATACTACACCAAGCCGGGATGTCCGACTGCAATCCAATGCCCACTCCTCTACCACAACAACTGGAAAAACTCGATACAACACCATTCCCATAACCTACCTACTTTCGAAGTCTTGCAGGGAAGCTCCAGTATCTGACAATAACTAGACCGGACCTTCAGTATGCTGTCAACTTTATTTGCCAAAGGATGCATGCTCCAACCAACTCTGACTTCACTCTGCTCAAAAGAATTCTTCGGTATGTAAAAGGCACTCTGGACTTTGGTATGCCAATACGAAAACATGACAACCAGTCTCTCTCCGCTTTCTGTGATAGCGACTATGCAGGATGCAAAGACACCAGACGGTCCACCACATGTTTCTGTATTCTGCTGGGATCGACCCTGGTATCCTGGTCTGCAAAAAGGCAATGGACGATCTCTCATTCCTCAACAGAGTCAGAGTATAGAGCATTATCCATTGTTGCTCGAGAACTCACTTGGATATCATCCTTACTGCGTGACCTAGGCATTACACAATATCATCCCACTCGCGTATTCTGTGATAATCTGTCAGCTGTCTACCTATCCGCCAACCCAGCTCTGCACAACCGAACCAAACACTTCGACAAAGACTTCCACTACATCAGAGAAAGAGTAGGTCTGGGGTTGATCGAGACACATCACATTCCTGCAACACTACAGCTTGCAGACATATTCACGAAACCTCTACCTCGTCCATCTTTTCTTGATCTTCGACGCAAACTCGGTGTTTCTATTCCTTCCGTCACCTCCACGCCAAGTTTGAGGGAGAGTGTAGGAGACAATGAGGCCCAAGTCCAACAATGTCAAGCCCAAGTCCAACAACATCAAACTTTGATTCCACAAAAGACAAAATCAAACCCTCAACGGCTAAAACAGAGCAGCTGCAGAACCCGTACGGAGGGTGTCGTCTTCTCTCATCCAAACAGATTTGAGCTTCTGGAATCCTCTATCAATGACTCAGCCTATTACAGCTGTCCTCAAATACAAGTTTTGCTTTAGTAGGATTCTAGAGTCTTCCTTGTTATTGTATATAAAAGGATGTAAATACCCTAAAGCAAAGTTAACGAATATACAAGATTATTCAGAATATACCTTTGTCCTCTAAATCTGTTCATGGTATCAGAGCCCTTGTAAACCCTAACAGGTGAAACAATGGCCACCGCTTACCCATTTCCTGATAATGTTCATGTCACTAGCTCAGTCACTCTGAAGCTATCTGACAACAACTACCTTATGTGGAAAACACAGTTTGAATCTCTCTTGTCCAGTCAAAAGCTTATCGGCTTTGTTAATGGTGCTGTCAATACACCATCTCAGACTCGCCTCGTCGTCAATGGTGAAGTCACTACCGAAGTTCCCAACCCACAATACAAATCGTGGTTCTGCACCGATCAACTTGTCCGTTCCTGGTTGTTTGGTACATTGTCAGAGGAAGTCCTCGGTCACGTTCACAGTTTGCCCACATCTCGCGAGATCTGGTTGTCTCTCGCCGAAAACTTCAACAAAAGCGTGAGTTCTCTCTTCGTCGCAGCCTTCAACTTCTCTCCAAGAAAGATAAGCCCCTCTCCACCTACTGTCGTGAGTTTAAGACTATTTGTGACTCCTTGAGCTCCATCGGGAAACCAGTGGATGAGTCTATGAAGATTTTTGGATTCCTGAACGGTTTAGGCCGCGAGTATGACCCTATTCCAACAGTGATACAGAGTTCTTTAAGTAAGCTCCCAACTCCGACTTTCAACGATGTTATCACTGAGGTTCAAGGATTTGACAGCAAGCTGCAGTCATACGAGGATTCCAATGCCGTCTCACCTCACGTCGCCTTCATGACTGAGAAAACAAACCCATGTGCTCCTCAGTTTTCTCCAAATCAGAGAGGTCGTGGTCGCTTTGGTTAGAATCGGGGCAGAGGAGGCTACTCTACAAGGGGTCGAGGGTTTCCACAACATCAAAGTGGTTCGACAACTCAAGGAGAGAGACCCGTGTGCCAAATCTGCGGACGCATTGGTCACACAGCCCTGAAGTGTTACAATCGGTTCGACAATAACTATCAGAGTGAAGTCACGACTCAAGCCTTCTCCTCCTTGCGTGTTTCGGATGATAGTGGGAGAGAATGGCATCCAGACTCCGGTGCTACTGCTCATATTGCCACTTCAACCTCTGCTCTTCAGGAATCAACGCCATATGAGGGTAATGATGCAGTGATGGTTGGAGACGGAGCATACCTACCAATCACACATATCGGATCCACCACTATTTCAACCTCTAAAGGTACCATCCCACTCAAGGTGTTAGTATGTCCTGCTATGAAAAAATCACTTATGTCTGTGTCAAAATTGTGTGATGACTACCCGTGTGGAGTGTTCTTTGACTCTAACAAGGTTTATATAATCGATTTGACCACTCAGAAAGTGGTGGCAAAGGGTCCTCGTGAGGATGCTCTCTATGTGTTGCAGAATCAGGAGCCTAAAGTGTTCTTCTCAAACCGTCAATGTGGAGCTGATGCAGAAACTTGGCACCGTAGATTAGGACACTGCAACTCCAAGATTCTACAACACCTTCAAAGTAGCAAGGAGATAGAAGTCAATAAGAGCAGAATGTCCCCTGTTTGTGAGCCTTGCCAGATGGGGAAGAGTACTAAGTTACAGTTTTTTTCTTCTGATTCCAGAGCTTTGAAACCCCTGGATCGAATCCATTGTGATCTTTGGGGTCCTTCACCTATTGTATCGAACCAAGGTTTCAAATATTATGCCGTTTTTGTTGATGATCACTCTCGCTTCTCTTGGTTCTATCCCCTGCGTTTGAAATCAGATTTTCTATCTGTCTTTGTTGCGTTTCAAAAGCTTGTTGAGAATCAGTACAATACGAAGCTTAAGGTCTTTCAGAGTGATGGTGGGGGAGAGTTTACAAGTAATGCCTTGAAAACTCACTTAGCTGAACATGGGATCAAACATCAAATATCTTGTCCCTACACTCCTCAACAAAATGGAGTTGCAGAGAGAAAGCACAGACATCTGGTGGAGCTTGGCTTATCAATGTTGTTTCACAGTCACACTCCTCTCAGATATTGGGTAGAAGCCTTCTTTACAGCCAACTACCTTATCAATCTCCTCCCATCCTCAGTCCTTGACAACATGAGTCCTCATGAAACTCTTCTTCAACAGAAGGTTGACTACTCTTTTCTTAGAGTTTTTGGCTCCGCATGCTATCCATGTTTAAGACCAGTTGCAGAAACAAAGTTCGACCCACGATCCTTGCAGTGTGTGTTTCTAGGATACAGCAATCAACACAAGGGGTATCGTTGTTTGTATCCCCCAACTGGAAAGGTCTACATCTCTCGTCATGTTATCTTTGATGAAGATACTTTCCCATTTCATGACAAGTATAAGCATCTGAATCCCAAATACCGATCACCATTACTGTAAGCTTGGCGAGCTGCAGAACCGTGTTCTACATCAGAAGAGACAACGCCTATCCAACCGCTGTCTACGCCAAAACCTCAACCTCCAGAACCTACAATTCCTGCACCAGAAGATAATAATCTGAATCCTGTCCCTGCAGAACCCACAACTCCTACACCAGAAGATAACAACTTGTATCCTGAGTCGGGTTCAGATTCTGACAACAGTAATAATGAAGCAGAGGTGCCTATGGTAGAAGACAATGCAGTTGTGATTCCCCCAAACAACACTCATCCTATGACAACACGTGCGAAGGATGGAATTCAAAAACCAAATCCTAGGTACGTTTTACTTGCCTCCAAATTCACCACTGACGAACCAAAAAGTATTACTTCTGCGATGAAACATCCAGGGTGGAATGGAGCTGTAATAAATGAGATGGGACGCATACATATGTTGCATACATGGGATCTGGTGCCTCCCACTGAAGATATGAACATCTTAGACTCCAAATGGGTCTTCAAGACCAAGCACAACCCTGATGGCACGGTAGATAAGCTGAAAGCCAGACTTGTCGCTAGAGGCTTTGAACAAGAAGAGGGTCTTGACTACCTCGAGACATTCAGTCCGGTTGTTAGAACAACAACCATTAGGTTGGTCCTCGACACTGCAACAAATCAAGGATGGCCAATCAAACAACTTGATGTATCAAACGCCTTTCTACACGGAGAACTGCAAGAACCAGTGTTTATGTTTCAGCCTGCGGGTTTTATTGATCCAGAATGGCCAGATCACGTGTGTCGCCTCACCAAAGCTCTCTATGGTTTAAAACAGGCGCCAAGAGCCTGGTTTGATACCTTTAGCAACTTTCTGATAGACTTTGGCTTTGAATGCAGTACCTCTGATCCCTCTCTATTTATCTGCAAACAAGGGAAGAAGACTTTGGTGTTACTTTTGTATGTCGACGACATACTTCTTACAGGCAGTGACAACTCTCTACTGGAACAACTCCTCACTGCTCTGAATAGTCGGTTCTCCATGAAGGATCTGGGTCCTCCCCGCTACTTTCTTGGAATAGAAATTGAAACTATTCAAAAGGGTCTGTTTTTGCATCAACGAGGCTATGCCACAGACATACTACACCAAGCCGGGATGTCCGACTGCAATCCAATGCCCACTCCTCTACCACAACAACTGGAAAAACTCGATACAACACCATTCCCATAACCTACCTACTTTCGAAGTCTTGCAGGGAAGCTCCAGTATCTGACAATAACTAGACCGGACCTTCAGTATGCTGTCAACTTTATTTGCCAAAGGATGCATGCTCCAACCAACTCTGACTTCACTCTGCTCAAAAGAATTCTTCGGTATGTAAAAGGCACTCTGGACTTTGGTATGCCAATACGAAAACATGACAACCAGTCTCTCTCCGCTTTCTGTGATAGCGACTATGCAGGATGCAAAGACACCAGACGGTCCACCACATGTTTCTGTATTCTGCTGGGATCGACCCTGGTATCCTGGTCTGCAAAAAGGCAATCGACGATCTCTCATTCCTCAACAGAGTCAGAGTATAGAGCATTATCCATTGTTGCTCGAGAACTCACTTGGATATCATCCTTACTGCGTGACCTAGGCATTACACAATATCATCCCACTCGCGTATTCTGTGATAATCTGTCAGCTGTCTACCTATCCGCCAACCCAGCTCTGCACAACCGAACCAAACACTTCGACAAAGACTTCCACTACATCAGAGAAAGAGTAGGTCTGGGGTTGATCGAGACACATCACATTCCTGCAACACTACAGCTTGCAGACATATTCACGAAACCTCTACCTCGTCCATCTTTTCTTGATCTTCGACGCAAACTCGGTGTTTCTATTCCTTCCGTCACCTCCACGCCAAGTTTGAGGGAGAGTGTAGGAGACAATGAGGCCCAAGTCCAACAATGTCAAGCCCAAGTCCAACAACATCAAACTTTGATTCCACAAAAGACAAAATCAAACCCTCAACGGCTAAAACAGAGCAGCTGCAGAACCCGTACGGAGGGTGTCGTCTTCTCTCATCCAAACAGATTTGAGCTTCTGGAATCCTCTATCAATGACTCAGCCTATTACAGCTGTCCTCAAATACAAGTTTTGCTTTAGTAGGATTCTAGAGTCTTCCTTGTTATTGTATATAAAAGGATGTAAATACCTTAAAGCAAAGTTAACGAATATACAAGATTATTCAGAATATACCTTTGTTCTCTAAATCTGTTCAGTATCTAGTAATTAGTAAAGTAATAAACTAAGGTAAATGTTTTGTCCATTATAGAGCATAGAATCCAGAAACTTTTAGGTTAAGTAATAGAAGAGCAGTACATAAACGTACGCATTACCACTATATACGATCGAGTAGTACTGCATACAAAGTTATAAACTTATATTGTCAATATATGTATATGTTTTTGTGTGGTAATAAAACTCATTATATACTATTATAAGATTTGTTTTTGTCCCGTTGACTACTAGTATAGCTACACGTAAACCCTTTCCTAAGCTTTGCATATGCCTCTGCGGCTTATCTTAGCCTTTAGTTTTCTCCAATAAACGGCAGCCACGAATATGTTTCGTGTATTTTTCTATTCTCGTATGTCATTATTTTTTATGGTGTATAGTTGCGTTAAAAATAATATAATATCTATCATTGCTTTAATGCTTGTCTTCTTTATTTTTATTTTTTTCTTTTCAAGTATAATCAATACTATGTGAATATATTTTCTATATTAAAAATATTGTGATGAATAATCGTGTCAGGCATTATATAAAAATACTTGTGTCAGGAAAAAAGTTTTAGTATTTCCCTAAATTAGACAAGCTTTGTTTTTGTGGTTGTGGTATAAAGGTATTAGTTAATTGAGTATATGCAGTGGATAGTACAATCTTGGAACAAAATTAACTAAATACCACACTAGTACACAGTATCGGCTCAGATTCATTTTTTGCATTTTATATGACTATTTTAACCCTTTCCCCTTTCTCTCTCCCTTCCTCTCTCTCCCCTCTCTCCCTCCGCCTCTCTCCCTACCTTTCTCTCTCTCTCCCTTCTCTCTCTCCCTTCCTCTCTCTCCCTTCCTCTCTCTCCACCTCTCTCCCTACCTCTCTCTCTGCCCTCTCTCCCTCCGCCTCCCCTCTCTCCCCTCTCTCCTTCCGCCTCCCCTCTCTCTCCCCTCTCTCCCTACCTCTCTCTCTCTCTCCCCTCTCTCCCTTCCTCTCTCTCCCCTTTCTCCCTCCGCCTCTCTCCCTACCTCTTTAGCCCTCTCCCCTCTCTCCTTCTCTCCCCCTCACTTATTCCCCAGCGTTGAATCTCTCTCTTATTACATATTTTATTTAATAAAACACTGTTTTTTTTAATACACATATAGTTTTAATTAGAGGATGTTTATGACTTTATACTTATTCTCATTTAGCCAGCCGATGCGCCGATAGTATTTACTTCATTTAGTTTCAGAATTGTGGTATCTATTAATAATACCCTAGTTAATTTATGAGATGATGCTACCAGGCTACCAGCATAAAAAAAAACTTGTATGATAAGGTATTCGTCATTCTGTTTCGAGAATATATTCGAATGTCGCTATATTTAGCATGCATGTGATGGCAATATATAATTCATATTTTTTTCGCAATCTATATAGACTTCATTTTAAGTTAACAAGATGAGTTACGACTAATCTGAAATATATGTTTCCATTTTTTATGACATCATTACAAACGTTTATCTGAACAAGAAAAATTCATTTAAAACGCTTTCATTTTGGCACCATTCATCTTTTGATCTTTTGCATTTGCCATCTTCGTGGTTAAGGGATATAGTGAGTACTCCAAAACTTTGTAGGAGTATTAATTACTTTTACCTTTAGGAGTACGTGTGTATTGATAATGAATTTACTACTTTCACTTTTTTTTTTACAACAATTTACTACTTTCACTTGATAATAATGTTTTATAGGTTTTATCTCGATAAACGTTAGAGTTTTAGTAGTATGCTTTTCAAAATTTGGTTTTAATAAAAGGTAAATTCTTTCTTTAAAAAATCTCCGTCTAGCTTCGATTATTTCCGTGTAATTGTTAAATCTATTTTATCCGTCTCGATTAAAGATTAATATTCTTAAAAAATAAATTATTTAATAATTATTTGCTTAATCTGATTACTCTCCGCTTAATCCAATTATTTTTAGATTACAAATATTAAACAGTTTTTTATTGGTTATTAAACATTTAGATTGAGAGTTTGTGATGTTTTATAATTATTTGTGTTTAAAATTTCAACAAAAATCAGAAAATTAGTTTTAAAACTAGATTTTCATGTGTTTGCTACCATTTTAAAAACAATAATAGTTTTGTATTTTATATTGTGGCTTTTTATTAACAGAAATCAAACTATACATATAATTAACATCATAAGTATATAATATTTTTATTAATTTTAAAAAATAACTCTAAAATTAATTTTGAATAATATTTGTTTAATCTTTGATTTTTTAGGTAGGCGTTAGTCGGGTGCTATAAAGTGTCAATGTTTTTTTCACGACAAAAAAAAGAGTGTTTTACATCGATCCAAAGAGTTTGACACTTTTTATTAGTATTTAAGATCGGTTTTGGACCTATGAGATGAAATATGGGCTTAGCAGTTAGCACCGATTTGTTTTTACATTCATCTCTATATTAAAGAGACTCCTAGTTATTATATTTTTGCAAAAAAAAAAATACTACGACTTTCCAAAATTTTAAAAGTTGTTGACATTGTAAATATATCTGAAATCTCTCCCCAACTTTTTTTTTGCTTGCATGCGCTTCTAAACTCGAAGATGGATGAGCTATATATATGATTATGCAAGATGGATCGGATAATATATATGAACTCACATCAAGTGAATTTGCCATTAATTGACTGGCTCTTTGTTTTATCTCTTTTTTTTTCTGTCAAATATTCAAAAGCATTAGACTTTTGAATAAGTTTGGTTAATGCTTTTGAATAAGTTTGGTTTTCCATATCTAATGCCGATATGATCACAGTTGGCCATCCAAAAGAGTTGAAATTACGAATTCGAGATATTTTTTAAACGTGCTATGATCTTTTATCCAAAAAGGTTGAAATTTACGAATTTCGAATTTAGAGGAATTATTAATTCTATGATTTTAATGGATTTAGAAATCTAACTAAAAATCATGTGTTATTCAATCATTGATTTTGAAATACTTATCAAAATTATGTGTTATTGGTTCTATTATTTACAAATACTTGTTCAAATCTCATGTTATTCATTTAATGATTTGTTTTTGGATTTCAAAATCCACATTATGTTTTCAATGGATTTGTATGGATTTGAAAGTGTAAAATAGAAAGATCCAAATCCAAAGATAAAACATGTTATTTCAAAATCCATGTCTTTTGATTTCTAGAATTTACATTTTCATATGGAATTAGAAATCATCTATCCAGTAACAGCTCCTTAGGAATTCGAAGTTCTTTCAAAAAATTGGTTTTAAAAAGAAACGAACTAAAAATCGAAAATTTAAGCCAAAAGGCCCAAAACCCCACAAGAGTGAACAAACTTCATTCGGTTTGTAATTACTTGATTCACTATAGTATCATACTAATCTACTAATAATTATGTTTTTGATATAAACTATAACTATAATACACCTATATGTGTATATAATATTCTATAAAGTAAAACAAGAAATATTAAAGAGAGGGAGAGGGAGGAGAGGCTACGAGAGAGTGGGGGAGAGTAAAAGCTTTGTATTATTATTGTGTCACTTTCTCATGTTGTGCAATTCCTATTTATAGGGGAATAAAGAAGTTATGAGTCATACCACTTATTAACATGGTAATGACAGTTGTAAAAGTGTGATGACATGTGTTGATGGATTAATCACACTTGTTTTACAACACTCCCCCTTGATTATCCATCACTAGAGAATTACGTACTGCCTCGTTAAAAACCTTATCATGGAAAAACCCATTAGGATAAAAAACCATGACAAGGGAAAAAGAGTACAGTGACGTAATCTCCCCCTGGAAAAGATATGAGTATTCTTTTCTTCAAAGATCTCGTAGATGACGCATTCCGATGCTATGAATATGCTTTCTGAATATGGTAGTCGGAAGCGATTTTGTAAAGAGATCTGCTGCGTTGTCACTTGATCGGATATATTGGATATTGACTTCCTTGTTCTTCTTGAGTTCTTGAATGTAGGAGAAGAATTTTGGAGGAATGTGTTTTGTTCTGTCGCTCTTGATATAACCTTCTTTGATTTGAGCGACACAAGCTGCACTGTCTTCGTATAGCATCGTTGGCTCCTTACTGCTGACCATTCCACTTGCATCTTTTATATGGTTTGACATGGATCTGAGCCATACACATTCTTTGCATGCTTCATGAAGCGCTATTAGCTCTGCGTGGTTAGAAGAGGTGGCGACCAAAGTCTGTTTTTGTGAACGCCATGAGATTGCAGTTCCTCCAATTGTGAAAACGTATCCAGTTTGGGATCGAGATTTATGTGGATCCGATAAATATCCTGCATCTGCAAAACCAACTAGACCAAACGTAGAGTTTCTACGATACAACAATCCCAAGTCAATCGTACCTTGAAGATAGCGTAATATGTGCTTAATTCCATTCCAGTGTCTGCGGGTAGGAGCTGAGTTGTATCTTGCAAGTAAATTAGTTGCAAATGCAATGTCTGGTCGGGTACAATTTGCAAGATACATAAGTCCACCGATAGCACTCATATAAGGTACTTCGGGACCAAGTATTTTTTCATTCTCTTCACAAGGTCTGAATGGATCTGTATCAACATTCAGGGACCTACCGACCATTGGAGTACTCAAAGGAGTCGCTTTATCCATATAAAAGCGCTTTAAAATCTTTTTCGTATAATTTGATTGATGCACAAATACTCCATCTTGGAGATGTTCTATTTGAAGACCGAGACAAAATTTTGTCTTTCCAAGATCTTTCATTTCGAACTCTTCTTTCATATGAGTTCTAGCATCATCAATCTCCTTTTGAGTTCCAATTATATTGAGATCATCAACATATACAGCAATGATCACAAATCCCGATGAGGATTTCTTTATAAAGACGCAAGGGCATATTTCATTATTTACATACCCTTTCTTCAATAAGTAATCGCTTAAGCGATTATACCACATGCGTCCGGATTGTTTTAATCCGTAAAGTGATCGCTGTAATTTTACCGCATATATCTCATTAGGTTTTTCCTTTAAAGTCTCAGGAACCTTCAATCCTTCTAGAATTTTCATGTGTATTTCATTATCCAATGATCCATATAAATACGCTGTCACTACATCCATAAGGTACATTTCTAAATTATTAGAAGCTGTTAGACTCATTAAGTACCTGAATGTAATTGCATCCATGACCGGAGAATATGTTTCCTCATAATCAACTCCCGGCCTTTGAGAAAAACTTTGTGCAACAAGTCAGGCTTTATATCGTGTTATCTCATCTTTCTCATTTCTCTTTCTCACGAAAACCCACTTGCACCCAACAGGTTTTATATCATTAGATGCAGTGACAATAGGTCCGAAGACATTTCTTTTATTAAGGGAGAACAATTCAGTTTGCATTGCACTTTTCCATTTCTCCCAGTCAGGCCTTTGTTGGCATTCTGACACAGACCTTGGATCAGGATCATCATTTTCATAATCAATCTCTTTAGATACAGAAAAAGAAAATATTCCATTATCATCATTGATTTCATCTCTAGCCCATAATTTTCCATCTTGGGCATAGTTAATAGAGATCTCATAATTTTCTGTATCGTCTTCCTGATGACTTTTCTCTTCACTTGGTTCCTCTTGAACCTCTTCATTTCCGTCTCCCATTTTCTTTTTCTTTCGGGGATTTTTATCTTTAGAACCTACTGGCCTCCCCCGTTTCAATTGAACTTTAGGCTCATTAACCCTTTTCCCATCGATTTCCTCTCTAGGAATTTCAACTCTTGATGGTGCATTTGCAGCGGGAATATGTGATTTTGTCACCCTTTTTGTATCTGTGAACGCATCTGGTAATTGATTTGCCAAATTTTGTAAATGTACAATTTTCTGAACTTCCAGCTCACGTTGATTCGTAGGGGGATCAAGATGTACCAAAGATGGTGTATTCCAGGTAATCTCTTTTGGTACCTGTTTAATTCCTCCCCCTAACGCTGGAAATTCATCTTCATTAAAATGGCAATCAGCAAAACGTGCTGTAAACATATCACCAGTTTGTGGTTCAAGATAATTTATGATACTTGGTGATGCATAACCGACGTATATTCCCAATCTCCTTTGTGGCCCCATTTTTGTTCTTTGCGGTGGGGCTATAAGAACATAAACCGCACATCCAAAAACACGGAGATGAGAAATGTTTGGTTCTTGACCAGACGTTAATTGTAAAGGGGAATATGTATTGTATGCACTTGGTCGTATTTGGACCAACGCTGCAGCATGCAATATAGCATGACCCCATATAGAAATTGGGAGTTTTGTTCTCAATATCAACGGTCTAGCAATGGTTGTAACCGTTTAATCAAAGATTCAGCCATGCCATTTTGTGTATGAACATGAGGGACCGGATGTTCAACATCAATTCCCATTGACATACAATATTCATTAAAAGCTTGTGAAGTGAATTCACCAGCGTTATCAAGCCTTACTTTCTTTATGGCATAATCAGGAAATTGTGCTTTTAACCTGATTATTTGGGAAATGAATTTTGCGAAAACCGTATTTCGTGTTGTCAAAAGACACACCATATGACCATCTACTAGATGTGTCAATCATTACTATAAAATAACGAAATGGCCCGCATGAAGGGTGAATAGGTCCACATATATCACAATGTATTCTCTCTAAGAATATTGGCAATTCATTCCCGACTTTGGTTGGTGATGGCCTAATTATGAGTTTTCCTTGAGAACATGCATCACATGAAAACTCACCAGAACAATAAATTTTCTGGTTTTTTAACGGGTGGCCATTAGAATTTTGCACAATTTTTCGCATCATGATTGAACCAGGATGTCCAAGTCTCTCATGCCAAATCTTAAACGTATTAGTAAACTTTGAGTTTACTGTAACATACGATGCGAATACATTTATTTTTGTGCAATATAATCCAGAGGATAACATTGGTAACTCTTCCAATATATGTTTTTCCTCGGATTTGATGCAAAGATATTCAATGCCATTCTTATTCATAGTCTCTATATGATATCCATTTCTTCGGATATCTCTGAAACTTATCAAGTTTCGTTGAGACTTAGGGGAATATAATGCATCTTTTATTTCAAATTTTGTTCCCCTTGGCATTGAAAAATTGGCTTTGCCAAAGCCCATTATAATCTTTGCATTTCCAGATATAGTGCTCACGCCTTTAGCGGAGTCATTTATTTTGAGAGAGGAGAAATATTTTTTATCTCTAAATATTGAGTGCGTAGTAGCACTATCTGCTAGACACATTTCTTCGTCCTCAATCTCAAAAGTTGACATTTTCTGGAGATAAAACATTCATAAAATATGCATTAATATATAACAAAGTCTTAGGTGATTTAAAATATATTACAAAAAGGACTTTAAACACCAAAAGTTTTACAAGCATATTTTACATAAAGATTTTAATCGCATGATTTTCCACTCTCTTGATTGACGAGGAAATCTGCGATATCCAGATGAGTTTCATCATTGAGACCATGGTAGGAAGGTCCAGCTTCATTTGAGATGAGATTGGTCTCAACGTCTCTTTCTTTTTCCTTTTGAGACGCTTGATATAGATCGGCCAAATGCTTTGGTATACGACAAGTTTGGTACCAATGACCTTTCATGCCGCATCTGTAACAAATACTCTCATCTTTTTTCTTTATAATGCGGCTGGCATCATTTACATGAAGATTGTTGTTGGCTTTGCCAGCGTTGAAGCTATTAGAATAGTGACCTCTTCCTCTACCTCGGCCACGACCTCCTCCACGCCCACGACCACAGCCACGGCCTCGACCGCGTCCGCGTCCTCGTCCTTGCCAATCATAACTGGATGAAGCAACATTCACTTCTGGAAGTGGAGCTGATCCAGTTGGGCGAGTTTGATGATTCAGCATCACGAGTTGATTATTTTGTTCAGCAACAAGAAGAACGTGCATTAACTCAGAAAATCGAGTGTATCCTTTGGTCAGGTATTGTTCTTGCAGGATTACATTTCCAGGATGAAAAGTTGAGAGCGTTTTTTCGATCATATCATAATCGCTCACTTCTTCGCCACACAAAGCCATCCTGGAGGTGATTCCGAACATAGCGGAATTAAATTCACCAACACTTTTGTAATCCAAGAACCGGAGATTTAACCACTCATGTCTAGCCTTTGGTAAGATCACATATTTCTGGTGATCAAACCTATCTTTGAGTGATTGCCAAAGATCTACAGGATCTTCTTTCGTGATGTACTCATTTTTCAGATTATCGTGGAGGTGGTGGCGTAAAAACACCATGTCCTTGGCCTTATCCTCATCTGACGTCGTTTTCGACGGATCGATGGTGCTTAAAAGCCCATCCGATCTCAGATGCATTCGTGCATCCGATGCCCATGTCATATAATTTTTTCCAGATACATCAAGGGCAAGGATTTCGAGTCTGGCGAGATTTGACATAATTATCTACATGAATAATAAGTCCATTATTAATTTATTCATGAGATTTTGAGGAGGCAGAGCCTTCTATAATATAATATAAATCTTAACATATGATCCAGAAGGCAGAGCCTATCTTTCTGATCAAGAATGTAGATCTATATGATCAAGGAGGCAGAGCCTACCATTATGATCAAAGAGAAGACATAGTCTTTTTACTCCGTAAATATTTCATATATATATATATTCTTGAATTTAAAGGAATTTAAAAAAATTTTAAATAAACAAATTTGACATAAATTAGATGTTACCTCAAAAGAGTGATCATGTATAGAAACGGTTGGATTGGTTGGAGATCGTGCTGATAATGTGATAGAAACTATAACTATAATACACCTATATGTGTATATAATATTCTATAAAGTAAAACAAGAAATATTAAAGAGAGGGAGAGGGAAGAGAGGCTACGAGAGAGTGGGGGAGAGTAAAAGCTTTGTATTATTATTGTGTCACTTTCTCATGTTGTACAATTCCTATTTATAGGGGAATAAAGAAGTTATGAGTCATACCAGTTATTAACATGGTAATGACAGTTGTAAAAGTGTGATGACATGTGTTGATGGATTAATCACACTTGTTTTACAACAGTTTTCACCTTTTGGTAATTTTCATGTTTTGGTCGACTGTCTAGGCAGTGGTTTTGATTATTTGGTCCAAGAACTTACACGATAACGTTTATTGATCCCGTGGCAATAAGATTAAAATATATAGTGATCAGCAAACACATTCTAGGAACCACTCTTGTCGTCTTCGGGATGCACGCCAAGCCTTCGGCCTAGTGGGCTACTCAGGGCCCACTGGGCTTTGGATACCTGAATTATGAAAAAAAAAAACACAAACACAAAAACAAAAAAAGAAGAAATAATAGTTATGGCCGTGGAAGTGTTTTGTCGTGACGGGGAGAAGAACTCTATGACTCTATGAGTTGCACCTGTGATGACTGATGAGTGAATTGTTTACAGAGGAAAGCTGTAAATGGATAAACTTGCCATTTTTGGGATTCTCTTTTGTCGTCTTTTGTCTGAGTAATCAAGAATTACAATTAGTTTGTTAGTTAGAAGATTTGATAGTTTCGGAATAAAAGAAGAAAAAAAAAGAGTATGAGGGATACACGTCACGATACTGGGGAGAGACGTGGCGAGTTTGACTCATTGTGAGGTTTTCAGTTATATGCTTTGCTGATTACAGCTGTGTGACCAATTCCTTTGCGTCTCTTTTTATATGGTTTTGACAAATTTTGTCTAATAGTTAAGTGCTATAAAAATGGTGAACCCAACATTTTTAGATTGTGTGAAGTTTTGTGTATGTTCTTAACTGATATTTGAATTATTTATACTTTATTCTTGAACTGGTTACAAAGAATTTAATATGCACGAGGATTAAACCTACGAGGTACAAAAAGACGAGGAAACACATTTATTCTTGGTAAACTCAAGTGATTATTTCTTGAATCAAACCTGATAAGATAAGTTTCTCTAAGTCAACTACAGCTTGGTAAGTTTCATCGATCTGAAACTCACTTCTCCAACCCAAATCCCAAACTCCACTTGTCATCTCTGTCTTCTTATCTTTAAGATCATTCTCCAACACCATGTGAATGCTCTCTTTAACGAAGCTGTTCTGTTCTGAAAACCTGTCTCTGTAACTTCTCAGAGACTCAAACCCATCACAGACTTCCGTTAACAACTCATCAATGTCCACTGAGCTTCGTTGGGGACACATTGGTTTTGCTAGTAGAAGGCTTCTACGTCTGGCTACTTCTTTGGCAAAGTCTAGTGCAAGTCTTTGGTCTGTGGTCACAATGCTAACTCTATTTCGAAAGGCTGATTCTTGGCTTCTTTTGGTGTTGGTGTTGATGTCGAAGAGATCCTCTGCGTAGCTGATAAAATCTGAGGAGCTAGATAGGAATGTTTTAAGAGAGATTTGAGAAGTTTCTGGCTCTTGAACTGTGGGAGCACAAGATGATACTTCTCCATTGTCACAATGACCTTTACAAGATTAAAGTATGTATGAGGAGACTTTTTAAAAGAAACAAACATTTAAAACATATCTTGAGAATTGAGAACTGTAGTAAGTAATAACCTTGATTGTGAAACTCTGAAGATGTGGTTTCTTCTGTAGAGAGTTGGTTAGGTGATCCACGCGTGTCCTGTGAAGAGCAAGAATTATTATTCTCTGAACCGAGCTCGTTGTCTTGTTGCCGAAGTTTCTTCTTGGCCTAGATGAGAAACAGAGTTAATGAAACTATGTAAGTTAAGAAATGAAAAGTATGCATTGAGGCAGTGAGAAACATTGCTCACATTTGGTCTATTAGCTTCACCGGATTTCTTTACCCGATTACTACTCTTCTGCTCACCACTACTAGAGCTTGAGCTTAACCTGCTGGAACGTCCACTCTTGTTTCTTGATAAGTCTGAAGAACTGTTCGATTTCTTTTGAGTCGCAGTGTTGCTGGCTGGTTTAAGAGGTCTATTTCTGTCTTTGCCTTCGGCAGTATCCTCCTTCTTGACAACAAGCTTTTTGTTGGTTTTGTTGCCGACTTCCATCGGTTTTCGATCTTTTGTTACAGCTTTGACATTGCTCGGAGACATTGGTTTGATCACCTTACCTTCATTCTGTTCTAGTTTCCGCACCATTTCTTTCGGTTCTTTGTCTTTCTTGGTCATCATACTTAATGGTAACTTCATCTTGTTGTTGCTTCCCTTGGCTAATTGATGATCTTTTCTCTGGTTATTAATCATTCTTGGATGAACCTCCCCTTGCATTCTCGGTTTCCTAGGTACAACCACTCGTTTGTTTCCCGGCTTCTCTTCCATTACCGGTTGAACAACACGCATAGGTCTAATGAGTACTATAGTTGAAGGATTCTCTTCAGGCAAAGTTTGTAAAACAGCTTCTCTTGTAGAAACAGTTTCAAGACTCTCCTTCTTACTCTTCTTCAGCTGCTCTTGTCTTTCTAATGAAATCTTTACGATATCCGCCTTATCAACATGATCCACGACGCTTTTGCTCTTTTCTTGAGTTGATGATACATCCAAACCCATAAGCCTAGCAATCAAACTTGGAGCTCTCCGTGGAACATCAGACGATGCAGAGGAATTTGAAGAGCCAGTAACCATAGAAGATTGGCTAGAGCTCGTCGACGAAGACGCAGCTCCAGAAGAGGAAGCAAAATGATCACTTCTAACAACACGAGTCTTAGTCCCGTTTGTTTGTGACACAAGATTCTGCCTAAGAAAGCTTTCTCTAATCACTTTTCTCAGCTCTTCATAACAATCTTTAGATGCTACGTTCTCTTGAACCATTGTCCGTTTCTCAATCCTCTCTCCGAATCTATCAGACATCGATCTCTGAAACCGCAAATCTCTTCTACCGTCTTTACAAACACTCGGTTTCTGCTTAATATCATCTTCTTGAATACTACTAAGCATAGCTAAAGACTCTTCCAAATCAAGTGCTCCTCTCAACAAATCTTTCGCTATATCCTCAGGCCTAGACGTAGCCTCAAAGCTAAACCCTTTAGACCATGAATCAATCGCAACGTTTAGTTTCTCAATCCCTTTAGATACTCTCAAAAGCTGCAACGACGAATGAGGTGGAACATCCTCGGTACTCTTCCGTGGAGGCACCACAGCCATTTCGGATCTCTCCTTGGCTTTCGAAGGACGGCTCTTACTCTGTTTCTTAATGGCACTACAGTCAACAACATCTCTTGGATCATCACACATTATAAATGATCTGTAAACTCCTGATCTCAGTTTCCCTTCAGGCATTGTTTTTTTAATTTATTTATTCTCTCTGCAACCAAAAAAATGTCAAACTTAAATTAGATCTCATAAACAGTGCAAGATCTTCAACCCTAAGTTATGAATTCTCAATCTAATAAGACTAAACACATGATTCTTTGTTTTTATTCTTCTTGAATTTAATACAAGAACAAACAAAATAACGAATTTTAATATTCTCTCTTACAACTAAAGTGACACAATTAAACACAAAACTAACCAAATATGGAAGCTTTTGTAATAACCTCAGTTTCCTCTTCCTCTGTACCAGAAAAAAAAAAAAAAAAAAAAACTTAATCTTTACAAAAACTTATTAAGAAATCTCAATAAAGTCTATGAATTTACTTAAGAAAATGTAAAACCCAGATGAAAAAAAAAAAAATCAAAATTAGGAAGATTTCAATCAAACCTAACGAAGAGTCATCGCCTGCAACTAACAAGAAGAGAGAGAGAGAGAGAGAGAGAAATGAGCAGACGAGTCAAACTTGAAGAGAGATCCCAAGCTTATGACTTCGTCGAAGGTTTCGTAAATTTTACACAGATAATATCCTCTCTGGGGACAAGCTGATTCACTTGTCTTAATGAAAATTGAAATCTAAAGAAAACATTTTAATTATTTTTTTATTCTATCACTATATGAAGAGATAGGGAAGATGAAGCGAAGCTACACGTCATCATCATCAGAAGAAGAAGAACGGTGTTTGTAATTTCGAAAAAGGACAAAACTACCTTCCGTTAGTTTGTAACTAATCAAGTTTCATCTTTATTCGGTTCTGTTTTTAATTTTTTTTTTTTAATCTCATTGAGTAATTAACTAGTACATAATCTTTTTCGTATTAATGAAATTATTACAGCATTTTAGTATTTGCTGGCGAGAGAATCAAATGTGAGTAGAAAAAACGATTAAGGGCCTGACTGGTTCAAACGCTGCGGTTGTGGTTGCGGTTGCGGGAGATTGCGGAAGCGGGCGATTGCGGTTTTAAGCGTTATTAAGCGTTTTGAACGACTGGTTTAGCGGTTTAAAATTGGTGCGTTTGCGGAAGGTTTACGACTGGTTGACCAGCGGGTGCAATAGCGGTTGGAACATAATAAATGTGATATATAATATATAAATGTTTTAAAAAACCAAAATTTTTATTAAACTTAATTTATAATTAAAATTTATTAAAAAAAGACTAAAATAATTATTCAAAAACAAATAAATTTCATATTGAAATACTTATTCCTTTATGCATTTGGCTTTCACCAAAAATTTAATCAAGTAATTTGATAAATGACAAAACATATGCTTTAGATCGTAGATCTTTTCTCTTTTATCTTAGATCGTGGGTCAGTAGTTGCATAGGTAGGAATGGTCAAGTGAAAGTTGAGAAGAGTCACTGGTGATTTGTTTTAATACTTTTCACAAATAATCTTATTTTCTTAAATTTTTGATGAAATATTATATTTATTTAGATTTTTTTGAACTTATGTGCGATGTGCCATTAAATTACATCAAGTTTTCCGGATTATTGTTAATTGGAATATTATTTTCTTCTAATTGTTTATTTTATAATCTCTGCAATCGTATCCGTACTTCATTTTCTTCCATCTTTAATGAGTAAAATAGTTAGATAGAAGATATAACAAAAAAAATTCATTATCATTGATTTCTTTTAAGTTTTTTACAAAAATAAAAAATAAAAATTCAAACCGCAATCGCCCGCAAACGCAAACGCTTGCGGGAAGCAGCTTTTGGAATTCAGTGGTTTGAAGCGATTGGGAGCGATTAGGAGCGATTGGGAGCGTTTTGTGTGATTGGTTCCAATCGCTAGCAACCGCTACCAGCCACAAACGCAGCGTTTGCGGGAGGTAGCGGGAGAACCAGTCAACACCTAAGTGAAGAGAATATTCTTTTTAGAAAAGAAAAATATATTTGTGGGCATTATAAACTCATGTTTGGTTTTTATTAATTTTAACAGCTGGGTGCAAAACGGCCGTGGAATGTTGTTATAATGGTATTGAATTAAATTTATTTCACAAATTTGTGATTGTGATGTGTTGTAAATCATGTAGGGTGAAGAAAGAAGTGGAGAATAAAAACAAGAGATGCATACAAACAAAAGACATTAGTAATATTCCTATTTTTGGAGAATTCCATTTCAATGACACTTTTTTTGTCTAGTTTCTCCACAATTGCAAATAATTTGGTTAGCATTTATTGAAGAAATATCACCACTACCTATGATTTATTAGTATCCAACGACTTGCTAATCGAGTGTGTCATTTCGTTAATTTTATTCATTACAATTAATTCGATTCGTGTATTTCTTCCATTCCACAAACTACAGTATTGTCTAGTCTTTTTTTCATGAAATTGGCATTGCTTGCATTTCCAAAACTTTAAATGGGACGATATATTTGACTTGATAAAATCGTTCAAACTAAATAAAGTAGGGACTTTCTAAATTTAATACTAGTAAGGAATGTGGTTTTTGAATTGAACACATTTATTAGGGTTTACCAAGTATCTTCCAAACATGACCCGTGACAAGAAATCGCAAACATTTCAAGTTTGAATATTATACATTACCACAAGATTGTAACCTTGTTCTTCCTAATAAGAAGATGTGTGAGAAGGATAACTTAAAAAAAAAAAACACAAGTTATGGGAATCCCGTAAGAAAAAAAGTCATGTAAGTCATGCCTTCTACAAATTAGGAGTGGTGTTTTTGTTAATACTTAATACTACAAATTTCCAAAGGATTGATTCAAAATTTGAAGCAAAAGAAAGAGAAGGTGCTTATGCATTAATATAGTCACATGGTTCTTGCAAAATAGTGACCGTCTTTGTGGCAGCAATAAATGCCCAAAATTCCTCTTTGGTTACCTCGGGGGCAAGTGTGAAATCATTGAAAAACATTTCTTTAATTTTCATGTGCAGTGTTGGCCTTAGTTTCACATTGCCTATCGACAAAAGACTTATCTCTGAATGATCTAAGCTCTCCGACGTTCAGAATTTCAAGTTCGACTAGTTAGTTATGAATTTGATTAATCAGGCATTCGGGCTAATTCGAATCTCATTTTGTTTGTATTTTATGAAACACCGATTTGAGTTTGGTTGGTTCTTCTTCAAATTATATACGTTACATGCCATAATATATCATTAGTTATAGAATATGGGCCCAACTTTATAATTTATGTAGTGTAAAACTAATAGAATATATGGGCCTAACTTTATTATTTGTCTATATAAATAAGAAAAGAACCGTGAAAGTTAGAAGCCTTAACTTTTTTTTATCTGAAAACAATGACGATCATCTCTGATCTTTCGTGGGAACTTGTAGAAGAGATACTCTCTAGGGTTTCGATAACTTCTCTCACAGCTGTTGGATCCACTTGCAAACAATGGAGAACTCTAATCAAAGATGAGAGCTTTACAAAGAAGCACCTTGGTAAAGCAACCAAGGAGTATATGATTACAATGACTAGCGAGTATTATTTTCTAATTGATATGTCACAAACGAGATTCAGTCGCCATGACATCAAAGGCTTGTCATCTGTAAAGGAGATAGGTGAACTACTTTGTCGAGTCAATAAATTTAAAGTAGTCTATCAGTGTGACGGTTTATTGTTATTAGTAGTCACTCAGGAACCCTCAGGGGTGGTGGTATGGAACCCGTATCTGGTGCAAACCAGATGGATGTTGGTCTCAGATAAAACTCACACAAAAGCTGAATACTTCGATACTTTATTTGATAGAGATTGCAGGCTTTAAATAGCCAAAGTAACAACAAGAGAAACGAAACTTACGGAAGCAAACTAAGAAACCGAAATACTTGGACAACTACTAATTACTCCTACAGACCAGGAGCTTATTCGAACTGAAACAAACAACCAAAGACTAATTCAAACCCAACAATGCCTCTCCTAAACTGAAAACAGTAAACTTCAGTTTATTCCAACTTGTGTTCGCAAACTCCCAGCTTCTCTCTCAGCTTAGCAAAGACTTCCAATCTCAAAGGCTTAGTTAGAATGTCTGCTACCTGATCATATGTTCCGCAATGCTCTAGCTGAATAACTCCTTCCCTTGTAAGATCCCTTAAGAAATGAAACCGGACATCGATGTGTTTACTTCGACCATGGAGCACTGGGTTTTTTGATAACTTGATAGTCGAGCTGTTATCACACAAAACCGTTGTGCTCCTTACTTACTCTAATCCAAACTCCTCCAGAATTCTTCTCATCCAAACACATTGACACGCGCAGAACGCAGCAGCCACAAACTCTGCTTCTGTTGTTGATAACGTCACCACTGGTTGTTTCTTGGATGCCCAAGCTACAGCTCCTCCACTCAAAATAAAAGCATACCCACTCGTACTTCTCTTATCATCCACATCTCCAGCATAGTCACTGTCTGTATAGACAGTTAACTCTTAACCACCTCCTCTCCTATACAACAAACCAAAAGACAACGTACCTTTCAAGTATCTGAGCACTCGTTTTGCAGCTTGCAAGTGTTGTTCCGTTGGAGCACTCATATATCTACTCAACAAGTAGACCACAAACATGAGATCTGGTCTGGTTGAAGTAATATACATTAAACTTCCCACCAGCTGCTTGTAAAGAGTTTCATCCACTTTGCTTCCCTCACCATCCTTTGAGAGCTTTGTTCCCGGAACAATTGGACTCTTGACAGCATTACCACACAACAAATTGAATCGCTCCAGAATCTCTCCCGCATACTTGCTTTGATGAATAAAAATCCCGTCTGCATCTTGTACCACTTCGACACCAAGAAAGTACTTCATTCGACCCAGATCAGTCATATCAAATTCATTCTTCATAGATGACTTAAACTTTTCCAGCATATCAGAATCATTTCCAGTAAAGATCAAGTCATCTACATAAAGGCTAACAATAAGAATTTTGTTACCTTCTCCCGTCTTAATGAACAGAGTATGCTCATACTCACACCTTTGAAACCCTTCTTTAGCAAAATACGCCTCAATTCTGCTATACCACGCTCGAGGTGCTTGCTTAAGACCGTACAAAGCTTTCTTAAGCTTGTATACTTTGTGTTCCTCTCCCCTTTTGATGTAACCTTGTGGCTGTTCAACATACACCTCCTCTGACAACTCTCCATGTAAAAATGCAGACTTGACGTCCAATTGAAACACGCACCATTGTCTCTGAGCTGCCAATGCTAAAATCATGCGAATAGTATCCCATCGTGCCACTAGAGCAAAGACTTCATTGTAGTCCACACCATGTTGTTGAGCATACCCCTTTGCTACAAGTCTTGCTTTGTATTTGTCTACTTCACCTTTCTCATTAAGCTTCGTCTTGTAGACCCACTTCACACCAATTTTCTTTGCTCCCTTAGGAAGCTCTGTAAGCTCCCATGTATTGTTCCTCTCAATCGACTCCATCTCAGCTTCCATCGCCCCCAACCACTTCTCTTCTACGTTTGCTTCTTCAAATGTTGACGGATCATCGAGAGAAGCAAACATAACCATATTTGTGACTTCTTCTTCTTCTTCTGACAATTCTTCTCCAACAGCATAATCTCGTAAATAAGAAGCTGGCTTACGAGTTCTTTGCGATGGAGCATGTGGTGATTGTGGCGTTAGTGGAGCTTGCGTCAATGGAGCTTGTGTTGGCTGAGGTGTTGCAGGTTCTTGTGGCATCCCTGGAGCATCCGATAGCTGAGGTTCTGCATTATCTGTTGTTTCTCCATCAGACTTATCACCTTCATCACCTTCCCAGATCAGTGGTTCCTCATTTGTTTCTCCACCGCTAGTTTCCCAGTTCCAGCCCTTTTCTTCTTCGAACACAACATCACGACTTGTTATAACACTCTCAGTTGCTGGATTGTAAAGTCGGTAGCCCTTTGATTCGCTGCTCACCCCAATTAACACACAAGTAATGCTTTTGTCGTCAAGCTTCTTACGTCTTTGATCTGGAACGTGTACATGTGCAAGGCAACCAAACACTCTGAAATAATCCACTGATGGTTTTACTCCACTCCACATCTCCTCTAGTGTCTTTCCTTTTAAAACAGATGTAGGACTTCTGTTTAAAACATGTACAGCCCATTCTGTTCTCTCTCAACTTGACTTGTAAATCTTGTGAACAGAGCGAATGTATCAGACTTATTTGATAGAAAATAGGTCCAGACCTTTCTGCTGTAATCGTCGATGAAGGTTAGGATGTATCTTTTGCCACTGTTCGATACTGGAGAGATCGGACCGCAGAGATCCGAGTGCACAACCTGTAGACGTCGTGAAGATCGCCACAAGCTTTTCTTTGGAATGGTTTCTCGATGTTGTTTCCCTGCCAAACAACTAACGCATGCTGCTTCTCCTCCACCGTTCTTCAATTGTGGTATCCCTCTCACCATGTTCTGATATTTCAAGGTCCTCAGCCCCTTGTAATTGAGATGTCCGTACCTGCGATGCCAAAGCTGGAACTCATCTGCGGATGTGGTTTGTAGACATTCAGGTGCAACATCTAATCCATGTATGGCTGCCATGACTTTAAACAATTTGTTTTGAGTCATGAAGGATTGCAGGATCAGTCCAACTCTTGGATGAAACAGCTTGAAGACTCCATTCTTTATCAACACTTCACACCCTTTCTCCAGAAGTTGTCCAATGCTAAGTAAGTTGCTACGCAAATCAGGAACGAAATAAACGTCTGAGATGGTGTGAGTTCTTCCCTCCAATCGTAGACTCACATCTCCTTTCCCCATCACTCCGAGCTGCAAATTGTTACCTAGCTTCACCGAGTGACGAAAATTTTCATCAAGTGTGGAGAACCACGTCTTGTTTCCACACATGTGATTGCTGCAGCCTGAGTCTAGGAACCATGCTTCTTCCTTCTTGTTTCCTTCTGTGAATGCCATGAGCAACACATCCTCATTTTCTCCATCGACCTCAGCATAGTTTGCTTTTCCATCCCAGTTTGGACATTCATATTGAAAATGTCCAAGTCTGTGACATTTAAAGCACTCGATTGTAGCTTTGACAAAAGATCTTCCTCCTCGACCTCTTCCTCTTCCTTGGCCCATTCTTCCTCTACCTCTTCCTCCTCTATCATCATATGAGACTTTCAGCACTTGATCTTTGCCTCCATTAACAGGTTTCTTCATCTTCTGCTCATGTACTAGTAATGAGCTCTGCAATGCATCGACTGAGAAATTATCAATGTCTTTCGATTCCTCAATCGAACAGACAATGTAATTGAAATTCTCAGTCAATGTGCACAAGATCTTCTCCACTATCTTGACGTCTTGCATATCATCGCCACAGTTTCTCATATCATTGGCCACCACCATTACTCTAGCAAAGTAATTTGTGACTGATTCTCCGGTCTTCTTCTCCAACAGCTCAAAATTTCTTCTCAAGGTCTGTAGTTGAGCACGCTTCACCCGTGAGTTCCCCAGGTACTTGATCTTCATTGAATCCCATAGTTGTTTAGAAGTATCCTTCAATGTAATCGTTTTGAGAACAGCTTTGTCGATTGCACTGAACAGATAGTTCTTTGCTTTGAGATCTTTCAATCTCGCTTCAGCAAGTGTCTTCTTCTCCGCGTCGGATAGAGTTTCTGCGTCGGTTGGCTCAACGAACCCATCTCTCACCACACCCCAATACTCCTTTGATTTCAACAAGTTCTCCATAAGGAGACTCCAATGATCATAATCTCCATCAAATCGAGGAATGCTTGGCTGCGCAAAACTGCTTGATTCAGCCATCTCACTCACCCTTGTTTTCACTCACCCTCTTACTTGTGTTTCTCTCACTCTCGATTTATAGCTCTGATACCAAATTTGTTGGTCTCAGATAAAACTCACACAAAAGCTGAATACTTCGATACTTTATTTGATAGAGATTGCAGGCTTTAAATAGCCAAAGTAACAACAAGAGAAACAAAACTTACGGAAGCAAACTAAGAAACCGAAATACTTGGACAACTACTAATTACTCCTACAGACCAGGAGCTTATTCGAACTGAAACAAACAACCAAAGACTAATTCAAACCCAACAATGGATCCAACTTAGCAACGATTACCACTTATCTGATTTGTATGCTATAGGATACGACAACAAGAGCAACCACAAAATCTTGAGGCTTTTCTATGACGATTACTATCATATTGCAATGGCAAGGCATGAAATCTACAATTTTAAGTCTAATTCGTGGAGGGTTTGGGATATCATTCCTAGTTTTTATGATATATCGTTTAAACGAGGCATTTCATTGAAGGGGAATACTTACTTTCTTGCTCATAAAGGGCAAGATTTTGTAA
The DNA here is from genome assembly GCF_030686135.1 of Camelina sativa. Classification (NCBI taxonomy): domain Eukaryota; kingdom Viridiplantae; phylum Streptophyta; class Magnoliopsida; order Brassicales; family Brassicaceae; genus Camelina; species Camelina sativa. Next base: position 16,241,060 of record NC_141894.1, on the reverse strand, counting down.
TATGTTTTGATTTTACAACAGAGATATTTGGACCACGTCTGCATTTGCCGCTTGAACTCAATGATGATGTGATTCTATCTTGTGTTAGAGAAGAGCAGCTTGCGGTGCTTTTTGTTAGGTGTCGGGGTAGATATGAGTTGGCGATATGGATTACAACTAAGATTGAATCCAATGCTATGTCGTGGAGCAAATTCTTTAAAGTTGATATTCAACTCGTGCGTAAATCTTACTTTCTATCTCAGTTTAAAGTTCAAAGTTTCTTCCTTGATAAAGAGAAGAAAAGAGCAGTTGTTTGTGGTAAAGGCTTACATGGTAGGACATCTATCGTAGTTGGAGAAGATGGGTGCTTCGAAAAATTGGATCTCATAGATGTGTTCTCGTATGTTCCAAGTTCGGTGCAGATCCAATAGTTAAGGTCCAGTAACTTACAACACCTCTGTTTGTTTCTTGCACACCATCTCTTTCTTATAGTCTTTAATTATTATTGTTTTGAACTGGTCTGGTCAATTGTTTCTAATTAGTTTCAAGACCCAAATATGATTTGGACTTTTGTTTGTGTTGTTTTCTTTTTTCTTTTCATAGATGTAAAAGTCTCATTAGGAATGAAATACATGTTTTGGTTTTACCAAAAGCTTAATCATATATACTTGTTTTCTTGCCAAAAAATAAGTAAGGGGGTCACTTAGGTCTTGACTAGAAGGACCTACTTTTATTCACTCCCTCAGGATTCAAAAAAATTCTATGAGATAAGTTACTGAATTCCTTCGAGTCCTCCTTGATTTGATAAGTGTTACAAATTGGCCTGTCAGTTCCCTTACGACTACCGGCTACCGCAAGTGTTGCGTATTCCATATTCCATCGCCCCCTGCCCCAAGAATCCAAGGTGATGAATCTGCCAGTAGAAAGGCTGAGGTGTATGTGTACAGATTGCCAGAGTTCCTTAATTATCATCACTACAAGAAAACACGCGATTTGCGATGGCAAGATTTGTCGCTCTTCCCTCGCAAACTGTTGTTAGCGACGCATTTGTGAGGATCGTCAATTCCTCGCTAATTGCGTGTCGCAAATTAATACACGTAGCACTTTCCTCGCAAATTTTGCGACGAATATTTATCCGTCGCAAAACACTCGCAAATTGCGATGAACAACATTCCTTGCATTTCTCTTGCAAAATGTGTCGACGTAAATCCCTCGCAGATTTGCTAGATCCTTGCGACGTTGTTTCCATTGCAAAGTTTTAATAAAATTATAAACCCAGATATGTGTTTCGTCGCAAAATCCGTAGCAAATTAGTAATCATCGCAAATCCGTGGCATAAATTTGCTACGGAATTAAGAAATTTTTTCATTTTGATATTTGTATTTTTAATTTTCAAATTTATATATTTATATATTTATATTTTCACAATATTTTATAAGAAATAGAAATTCTAATCAAAATATAAAATGAAATTCAAACATACATATTAACCGAGACAATTTTTTGTTTCTAAACAAAAAATTGTCTTAACAACAACCATGTCCAAAAAACAAAATCAACATTAGAACTTAATATCAAATTGTCTTAAAAAGAGGGTGATGGAGAGGGAACCCTAGTTCCGGTTCATGTATCTGTGCCACTGGTTGTGCCTGTGCCTGTGCCTGTGCCTGTGCCGGAGTCAACAAGCCTGCTTCCAAACTTAGCAGCAAACTCAGGATCCTTCCCGGCAAGGTAGTCAAAATATGCATCATAGCTATGCATCTTTTGTGCACTGTCTTGAATTTGAGTGGCTTGGGTTGTAGAGTAGTGGCTTGGGTTGCGAGAGTAGCTTCAGCGACAGCAAGCTTCTGAGCAAGAACAATCGGATCCTCAGTAGGCGGAAGCGATGGTCCAAAATGGGCTGAAGATGCTTCATGTTGCAGAGAACCAACTCCATAAAGTCTATTTTTCTTCCTCGGAGCAACTATGATCAATACAATCAAACAATTACTTTCATATTCATTTGAAAGAACTAACAAGTGACATACAAGATTCGGATCCTAGAACAGACACAACAACACAAATGTAGCATATCCTAATATTATGACAAACTATCAAGACCAATCTCATACAAGACAAACTTTAGAGTTTTCAAAACAACAACAACACAAACTAACACAACAACACAACAACACATAAGAAATACGAGACAAACTAACACAACAACACAACAACACATAAGAAATACGAGACAAACTAACACAACAAAAACGTTCAAACAATAAGGCAACATCCAACATCTAACATAAAAAAGAAGTTTACCTCGGCATAAATTTTGTTCTTGGCATGAACAGACAACCCACCATAAGCAGAACTCTCTGTGTTATCCCCTGAACAGAGCTGAGACTGAGCCTCTTGTATCTTTGATGACACTTCATTGAAGATGGACTCTGACTTTCCATCGACAAAACTCGCATCGGGTTTTTTGTGAGTGTCTTCTAGGACACGTAGATAATCCGGAGTGCTTTCACCAGTCACCTCAGCCTAACACAAAGTAAAACAAAAGACAAAGGTCATTAGTAAGAAAAAGACAAGAAGTAACAGAGAATTTAGAAACTTGTAACTTGTAAGAATTAACAAACAAGTAGTAACTTGTAACTTGTAAGAATTTAGAAACTTACAAGTTTTCTGGCAAGAGCTTTAAAAGAGGTCTGGCCTTAGCGGTGTTTATGTATGCCAGTGCCATCAGGATCATGATATCGAGCTTTACGACCGTTCATACTCTTTACCTCTGATTTGGGATCACGCCAATACTTAACTAGTCCATCCCATACTTGAGGATCAATCCATCGGGGCCTTGCATCATCACCATTCTCCCTCCACTTTCCCTTCCACCGGCACACTTGATCACACATCCGCTCCTTCAACTTCTTGTCAAACTCATGTCTAACTCTACCGTTTATAGAACGGTCCCAGTTATATGTTTGCTTGTAAAAAGAAAACAAAATATATTAGTATTGATCCAAGCTACATAAGTTATATATCAACGATTAAACTAAACAAAACTATTACTTACCGCAAAAGTTTCATACCAACGATCTACGACCGCTTGTGGCGTCTGTGACCAATTAGCATGAGGCTCTTTGAAATCTCTTTCAAAGATGCTGCGGACAGTGGCTGCAACCTTCCCATCATCACAAAACCTAGGGATAACATAATTGTTTTGATGTAATTATTGATCCTAAAATTAAAAATGGAAATTTAAAATTGAAATAAGTTAATCATTCTCTTACCAGAGAGTTCCTGGTGAACGGTTTGGATCTAATCGGGTTAGATTTTGACGGCTCGAGTAACTCCTCCAACGTCATACTGTTTAAACGTTGAGGCAAAGATGTAGGAGTGGCTGGAGATGAAGGTGTAGCTGCATCGGGACCAATCGATTGAGATGCAGCAGCGGTTGAAGACGTACGAATGGGTGGAGATGAAGCAGGTGTCGGAGGCCTATGCTGTGAGGTTGCATGTCGAGAACCTTGAACCCCCGATGACGACCCTCGAGAACCACCACTGCATGGACTTGGAGCATTAGTCTGCGAGAGAAATCGTGTGTAGTCGTTCCCAGAAAACATCTACAACAAAAAAAAAAGTACCGTTATTGTCTCGAGAAGATTATTAGAAACCCTTAAGTCAAAATTAATAAGAATCATATAAAATTAAAATTAAACCTAAACACTAAAACCAAAATCGAATCAAAAAATCAAAACCCTAAAATTGAAACCCTAAAATCGAAACCCAAAAATTGAAATTGAAACGAAATAAGAACCCTACAATCGAAATGAAAATCAAAATCGAATAAGAACCCTAATAAAAACCCTAAAATCAAAAACCTTTGATAAGGGAGTAGGCGGAGGAGTCGAAAACCGGAGAAGACTTGGATAAGGGAGATGAGGAGGAGTAGACTTGGATAAGGGAGAGGCGGAGGAGTCAAAAACCAGAGAAGAAAACAACCGGAGAAGAAAGAAATCGGAAGAAGAAGAAGAAGAGACTTAGGGTTTGTCGGCTGCGAAGAGTTTGAGCTTCGCTCAAACTAGGTTTTCCATTTATATAGAAAAACGCTGCGTCGCATGTCCCTCGCAAATTTTGCGAGGGATTAGCTAGGGTCCCTCGCAAATCTCTAGCCAACGTATTAAAATATGTAACTAATATTTTTAGATTTTGCGAGGGAATTGCTATGGACTGAGATATTTGCGATGAATTTGCGAGTAATTTAGGGTTTAGGTTTTGAAATTATCATTTGTGCCCTATCTTTGATTATAAATCTTGGATTCATCTTTTTAATCATTAATAGTAATGTCATTAGTCTTAAGGGTTTAGGTTCAAGGGTTTAAATTGCGAGGGATTTGCTATGACTGGTGAAATTTACGATGGATTTGCGAGTAATTTGCTATACAACTAGCAAGTCCCTCGCAAATTTGTCGCAAACCTTGAATATCTAATTTATAAAAACCATCAAAAATGGTTTAAAAAATTAGTCAAATAAACTTTCAAGTATATTATAAGGTCCAATAGGCTCATCATTCTCTTTTCTATCATCAAATATTTGTCGTAAATTGTCCAATTTTGCATCTTCCTCTAATCATTAACTATCTTCTAACTATCTTCCTATATGTTCATTACATTGAGACATATATTTGACAAATATTCCAAAAAATTGTCCAATTCTCCAAATATTTTGTGTTGCACTGTCCTATCTTTGATTATAAGTCTTGAATTCATCTTTTTAATCATTAATATTAATGTAATTAGTCTTTAGGGTTTAGGGTTTAGGGTTTGAAGTTGTAATTTGCGAGGGAATTGCTATGATTTACGCAATTTGCGATAGAATTGCGACTATAGCAAATTAGTCGCAAATTTGTCGCAACCATGTATATTTAATTTATAAAAACCATCAAAATAATTTGAAAAGTTAGTAAAATTAACTTTCAAGTATATTATAAGGTTTAATGTCTCATCATACTCTTTTCTATCAACTTTTTAATCATTAATACTAATGTATTTCAGAATAATTCATCTTATATATGAAAACATTGAAATGTATTTCAGAATAATTATATTAATTTTGTAATATTTATAAAAAAGTAATTTCCTAATTTTGTAATTCATTTGCTATGGCTATCACAATTCACTCGCATGTCCGTAGCAAATTTGCTATTGATTCTGTTTTCGCAATTTTGCGAGTGATTTGCGAGGAATGTGACATCTCCTGCAAATTAGTTGTAAATGCCTCGCAATTGCACAGTGGATTTGCGACGACGGACTTCCTCGCAAATTTTGCGAGGGATTTGCTAGGTATTTTGTTTTCTCGTATCTTCGTCGCAAATCCACTGCAAATTTGCGATAGCTGTCCTCCGTCGCAACTTTTCCTCGCAAAAGGCGTGTTTTCTTGTAGTGCATGGACTTTTAATCCATGAATCCAGCACACTAAAAACAATAATAACACAATTCATTCACGAGGTCGATTGGGACACTAAAACACTAGTGTGCACGGATAATTCATCTAACGTACGTTGAGTACTTGAAGCAAAAAGAAGAAGATGGTATATTGTTGTTTTGACATATTGGAACCGAGAAAACTAATGATTTATGAAGAAAGGATTATAAATCTCTAACTGCTAATTCCTATTAGGAGAAATAAAATCTTTGCTCACTGAATACTTGATTTACCATAAAGATCTCGAACTTATTTTTAATGCTGGTCATTAGGAAAGGTCGTAACAAGGATAGAAGAAAAATGGAACAGTAGGTTTCATCTAGATATTACCATAAACTAATTTGGATCTACACATCTACTATCTTGGGCCTTATTAGTAATTATCAAAACGTAAAAATATAATTTGGAGTTTGGACTCTATATGTAGAACTTCAACACAATTAGATTAATTAGTGTAGTGTTAAAAACTTGTAGAATTTGGGCTTAATTAACTTTATTTTGTGTCTTCTACTATAAAATTGGGCTGAATTCAACCCATGCATTTAAAGAATCCAAGGTGATGCATCCGCGAGGAGTGAGGCTTAGACGTGTGTATCCAGATCGCGAGAGTGAGTCGATGTAGTCACTTTGGAGCAGCAAGTAGTAGTCCCTGCCTCTCTCAGCTAGTAGTAGTAGTCCCTGCCTCTCATCATAGTTAGGGTAGAGGCAGCATTAGTCTTTAATTTGTTCAATGCAAAGCAGAATCTGCATCCCTCAAGAGACAAGGCTATATAATACACTGTTCTAGATAATAGTTTGACCAATTCCGACGCTAACCAAAGGTAATTTCAAAAGCGAAAAATAAACGAAAACTTTATTTAAGTTCTAAACTCGAAAAATCGCAAGACATAATTTTGGGCCGGGATAACTAAATACTCTATTTGATGAGTGGTACGTAGGTCTCCCATAAGAAAGTTGAATCAGTTGTGGAGTTTTATTGTCGTTTCCGTGCTTCGTGGGACGTCACTTTTACCACAAACCATCAGTTTTTATTTCTAAGAAAAAAAAGAGAAGATAACGAATCCTAAAAAAAGATTTACTTCCTAAATTTTGATTTACTATTTTCTTATTTGAAATGCTTTTAATTCCTTAAAAATCCAAGACAAACGTTTGTTCACAAGAATTTTGTTTCATTCTCAAACCAAACAACAGATTTTTTTTTCTTTTTCTTAATGCGTTTAACAAAAATCTTAGAGTTGTATCATCTTTAGCTCAGCTGGATTTTAAAGGCATAAAGGGGTTTAACTTGCGGGGCAAGAAAACAAGCGAACGTTGTCGTACCATGGTTGCAGCGTTGGAACGAAGACTAAGCGCTTCCACATCATTCAACTTCAAAAGAATGTTTGATTCATCTACGACGAAACAACAACAACAACAATCTCAAACCATTGTCGTGGAGAACGGAGATTCTCATCTTGTCGAATCCAGCACGCCTGAAAGCCAAAACTCCGACAGCTTCGCAGAAAGTCCCGTAGAGAGCAGCCGTCCCATGATTTCCCCTCTTACTCGGCCCGGAAAAAGATCCGACAGACAACAAGCAGGTCTACACCTTTTTTTCCTTTTTTTTTTTTTTTCCAATATTTTGTTTCTTTAAAAAGAAACCCTAATATTCACAAAAAATATTGTAGATATGGAGATGATGAAAGACAGGTTCGCGAAATTACTTCTTGGAGAAGATATGTCCGGTGGTGGAAAAGGCGTATCTTCTGCTCTGGCACTTTCCAATGCCATCACAAATCTTGCAGGTAATATCTTCTTTTCATGTTTCTTCTTCCACAAGTAACTATGAGAGTTTTTGTTTCTAAAGATTGTGTTGGTGGTACGATGATATTATGTGCAGCGTCAATATTCGGGGAACAAACAAAGCTACAACCAATGCCGCAAGATAGACAAGCAAGGTGGAGGAAAGAGGTTGATTGGTTATTGTCTGTGACTGATCACATTGTCGAGTTTGTTCCTTCTCAGCAAACGAGCAAGGAAGGAGTTTGCACTGAGGTTCGGATTTCCCAAAGAACCAAAATACATTAATGTTCGACCTCTCTCGAATAATTTATAATGTTTATTGTGTTTTTTTTTGTGTAGATTATGGTGACAAGACAAAGAGGTGATCTTCTTATGAACATTCCAGCTCTTCGAAAACTCGATGCCATGCTCATCGTAAGTGTCTCCATTTGGATCTGTATTGAATATAGCTGTATATTCTAGCGTTTGATGGATTAATGATGATGATGATGATGATAACATTTTTCAGGATACATTGGACAATTTCAGAGGACACAACGAGTTTTGGTATGTCTCGAGAGATTCAGAAGAAGGGAAGCAAGCGAGGAATGACCGGTCAAACGACAAGTGGTGGCTCCCTCCTGTGAAGGTTCCTCCTGGAGGTTTATCTGAACCGTCTCGGAGAATGCTTTACTTCCAAAAAGATTCAGTCACACAAGTTCAAAAAGCTGCAATGGCTATCAATGCTCAAGTCCTCTCAGAAATGGCAATACCCGAGAGCTACATCGACTCTCTCCCAAAGGTAAATCAATCAAATTACATTTTTCATTTTATCTCTACATAAATGGCTTCTAAGCTTTGATACTTGTTGACAGAACGGAAGAGCCAGCCTCGGGGATTCGATCTACAAGAGCATAACAGAGGAATGGTTTGATCCAGAGCAGTTCTTGTCGATGTTGGACTTGTCAACAGAGCACAAAGTGTTGGATTTGAAGAACAGGATTGAGGCATCTGTTGTGATATGGAAGAGGAAGCTTCACACAAAGGACAGCAAATCTTCTTGGGGATCAGCAGTTAGCTTGGAGAAGAGAGAATTGTTCGAAGAGAGAGCTGAGACGATCTTGGTCTTGCTCAAACAAAAATTCCCCGGTCTTCCTCAATCTTCCCTTGACATCTCCAAGATTCAGTTTAACAAGGTAAAATGCAAAACAACGTATAAATTCTTAACCATGAGATTGAGCCCTCATCTACTATATATGCCTTGAATGACAAGAAACAAAATCTGAAGTAATGATTGGTTTAATGAATACACAGGACATTGGGCAAGCGGTTTTGGAGAGTTACTCGAGGATACTTGAGAGCTTGGCTTACACAGTGATGTCGAGGATAGAAGATGTTCTTTACACAGATTCATTGGCACGAAAGCAGGGTTCATCCGAAGAAGCATCAGATGGTGGGAGAACAACAGAGACGGATTCCGAGTCAGCGGGATCTTCCAACTCGGGAGAAGAAACCGAGAAGCTTGACCCGCACTACTCCAAGACTTTGTTGGATTTCATGGGTTGGAACGATAATAGTTCCAAAGGCGGCGATAAACATACTAAATCGCCAAATCTTACGCCGAAAAAGCTCTCATACTTGGAGAAGTTAGAGAATTTGAACGGCTTTAGAAGCCCCAAAGATAGACATTAATTAACCATATGAGATATACTTTAATAGAGAACATATATAAAAGTGTAGATAGGCAAAAAGGATGAAAGCAAAGTAGCAAATGAATTGATATCACATACCCCATTCCTTCCTTCCGTCTTTCTTTACTCGGATAGGGAAGTCTTTTAGCTTAAGGGGTTTTAAACTCTTTAAAAAGAAGATAACTATCTCAATTGTACATGTTTGTGGTTGTTCCATAATCTTTAAATGTTCTCTAATTTATCTTTTCTTGACTTTCAATATAGTGGGATATCTAATTAATACGTTTGGGTTTGGTACGGCCTTATGGGCATTACTCGTGGAGATTGAGCATCTAAGCTCTTTTCCTAGCAAAACTTTATCATTCCCAATCCCACCATAGGGCATAGGACTTGAAACTTTTCAAAATCTTAATGTAGCTCATTTTAGTTAACAAATTATATATTGCAAAGATTTGTAACATTATGTACTAAATCCTTACAAGTACAATTTTCAAAATCCTTTATAACTGTTTATTTTTTTCGATCGCTAATAGATAAATTTTTTACATGAAACAAACGGGTAAAAGTTGAGGTGATCAGTAGATATCCAAAAACCAAAAGCTTGTTGTATCTTAACCTTAGCTAAATTATTGAAAAAGCATTATCATATTATTATATATACTAGGATGTCGGTGCGTGCGAAAAACATAAAATGACTAACATTGTCAATTCACATTTCGAATGAAAACTTTATGGTACTTTTTTAACTGTATAGTATAAAAGTCATAAATAATGACTAAGATTAATCAACCAAATTAGTTAAATAAAATATTTATTGTATATATAAAATGAAAAATCGATTTCGTGACCATAAGAGAATAATGTTAAAGATATATAAATCTAAGTTTACTGAATCATAGTCAGATAATCAATTTTGAAAGATATTCACATAAAACAAAATTCAAATCACTATTCTATCGAAATTTATAAAAAAATAATAAGAGAATAAGGAAGAAAGAGCTCATAGTTACAACCAACCAAATTGATTAAAAAAATAAATCGATGAAAAATTAGAAATCACAATCAATTACCTAGATTAATACTTGGAAGACATGATCATGTGTGTATAAATGGAAAACGACCCAAACAAAAGTTAGAAGAAAGAATCAATAAATAAAACAATCCAAATTATAACGAAGATGAGTGAATCATGTTGATTAATAAATTTAAAGAGAATAATACTCATAATTTTTAAAACTTGGAGGTATGAAACAATATTCAAACAACAAAAACTCTTTTCAAAGTCCATAAAAATCTGTACACACATATATATATATATATATATATATATATATATATATAACAAAAAGTGTGGAAACAAAGAGGTGTGAAAAAGGTGCGAAAACTAACAAGTGCAAACATTGAAAGCTAGGGGTACGACGAAGAAACAAAAATTCTAGATCAAAACATTGCAACTTTCTATAAACAAAGAGGTGTAAAACAAAAAAGTGTGAAAACTAACAGCTGCAAACATGGAAAAATGGGGGTGCGACGAAAAACACAATTGTTGGATCAAACTTTGCAACTTTTGACATCATTAACAAAGGGTGAGATCATTAATAATACTTAAAGAACAAAAGCTCTTTTCAAAGTCCATAAAAATCTGTATATAAACAAAGAGGTGTGCAAACAAAAAGGTGTGAAACGAAAATGTGCGAAAAACTAACAAATGCAAAAATTGAAAGCTAGGGATACAAAGAAGAAACACAATCATTGGATCAAAACATTGCAACTTTATATAAACAAAGAGGTGTAAAACAAAAATGTGTGAAAACTAATGGGTGTCAACATTAAAATCTGGGGGTGCGACACCGAAACACAATTGTTGGATCGAAAGCTTGCAACTTTTGAGATCATAAACAAAGAGTGAGATCATTAATAATACTCAAAGAACAAAATTTCTTTTCAAAGTCCATAAAAATCTGTATATATATAAAAACAAAGAGGTGTGAAACAAAGAGGTGTGAAACAAAAAGGTGTGCAACAAAAAATGCGGAAACTAACAAGTGCAAACATTAAAAGCTAGGGGTAAAACGAAAAAACACAATCGTTGGATAAAAACATTGTAACTTTATATAAACAAAGAGGTGTAAAACAAAAAGGTTTGAAAACTAATGAGTGCCAACATGGAAAGATGGGGGTGCGACAAAAAAACACAATTGTTGGATCAAAATTTTGCAACTTTTGAGATCATTAACAAAGGGTGAGATCGTTAATAATACACAAAGAACAATTTTTTTTTCAAAGTCCATAAAAATCTGTATATATATAAAAACAAAAAGGTGTGAAAACAAAGAGGTGTGAAAACTAACAAGTGCAAACATTGAAAGCTAGGGGTAAGATGAAGAAACACAATTGTTGGATCAAAACATTGCAACTTTATAAAAACAAAGAGGTGTAAAAACAAAAAGGTGTGAAAACTAACGAATGCCTACATGGAAAACTGGGGGTGCAATGAAGAAACACAATTATTAGATAGAAACTTTGCAACTTTTGAGATCATCAACAAAGGGTGAGATCATTAATAATACGCAAAGAACAAAATTTTTTTTCAAAGTCCTTAAAATTTGTATATATATAAAAACAAAGAGGTGTGAAAACAAAGAGGTGTGAAACAAAAATGTGTGAAACAGAAAGGTGTGAAAACTAACAAGTGCAAACATTAAAAACTAGGGATACGACGACAAAATACAATTGTTGGATCAAAACATTGCAACTTTTTATAAACAAAGAGGTGTAAAACAAAAAGGTGTGATAACTAATGAGTGTCAACATGGAAAGATGGGGGTGCGACGAAGAAACACAATTGTTCGATCGAAATTTTGCAAATTTTGAGATCATTAACAAAGGGTGAGATCGTTAAGAATACTCAAAGAACAATTTTTTTTTCAAAGTCCATAAAAATCTGTATATATATGAAAACAAAGAGGTGTGAAACAAAAAGTGTGAAACAAAAACATGTGAATACTAACAAGTGCAAACATTGAAAGTTAGGGGTACGATGAAGAAATACAATTGTTGGATCAAAACACTGCAACTTTATATAAACAAAGAGGTGTAAAACAAAAAGGTGTGAAAACTAACGGGCGCCAACATGGAAAGCTGGGGGTGCGATGAAGAAACACAATTGTTGGATCGAAACTTTGCCACTTTTGAGATCGTTAATAAAGGGTGAGATCATTAATAATACTCAAAGAACAAAAATATATATAAAAACAAAAGGTGTGAAAACAAAGAGGTGTGAAAACTAACATGTGCAAACACTGAAATCTAGGGGTACAACGAAAAAAAACAATCTTTGGATCAAAAGATTGTAAGTTTATATAAACAAAGAGGTGTAAAACATGTGAAAACTTTTTTTTTTTTTTTTTTGTTAAAGGGTTTTCTTAAATAAATAAAATATTAAGTTTACAGGATAAAACCAGATTACAAACAGAGAAGTAAGAACGAAGACTAGCAAAAGCTAGAAGGATGAAAGGATAAAACAAACAAGGACTGAAAAGAGGAAGAAGCAACCAGAGCCTAATGCTTGTTATGAAATTTAACAGGTCCAACATTGAAGAAGTGAGGTCCCTCGCTTCAAACCCAATTGCATCAATGAACTACACTTGTTATTCAACGTGGAAATGATGCTTGTTGCTACTAAAGCTGGAGAGACTGAAAGACCTTCATGGAATCGCCTATTTCTCTCTCTCCACAGTTCATAGATAGTACCCTGCCAACCTTGAAGGAGAGCAAGATTTGTGTGTTTTGATGCTGAAGCTGTTGGCATCCAAAGAAGAATCTGATCCCAAAGAAGCAGAGGAGATGATATCTTAAGTCTTTGTGTTATCAAGCTCCATACTTCAGCAGAATAGGCACATTCAAAAAACAGGTGATTACGAGATTCATGAGCCAAACCGCAAAGAAGACAGTCTAACTCAATATCAACTCCCCAAGTAGACAAACGATCAAGAGTAGGGTTGCGATTAAGTATAAATAGCCATGAATTTATAGCATGCTTTGGGATGACAGCTTTGTGCCACACAAGAGGGGCCCAAGATTTTGCTTGATTTGTAAACCTAACAGCATTCCACACAGCTTCAAAAACATGTGAAAACTAACGGGTGTCAACATGGAAAGTTAGGGGTGCAACGAAGAAACACAATTGTTGGATTGAAACTTTGCAACTTTTGAGATCATTAACAAAGGGTGAGATAATTAATAACACTCAAAGAACAATTATTTTTCAAAGTTCATAAAAATCTGTATATATATAAAAACAAAGAGGTGTGAAAACAAAGAGGTGTGAAACAAAAAGTATGAAACAAAAACATGTGAAAACTAACAAGTGCAAACATTGAAAGTTAGGGGTAAGATGAAGAAACACAATTGTTGGATCAAAACATTGCAACTTTATATGAACAAAGAGGTGTAAAACAAAAAGGTGTGAAAACTAACGGATGCCAACATGGAAAGTTGGGGGTGCGATGAAGAAACACAATTGTTGGATCAAAACTTTGCCACTTTTGAGACCATTAACAAAGGGTAAGATCATTAATAATAATCAAAGAACAAAATTTCTTTTCAAAGTTCATAAAAATTTGTATATATATAAAAACAAAGAGGAGTGAAAACAAAGAGGTGAGATCATTGATAATACTGAAAATACAAAAAAACTTTTCAAAGTCCATAAAAAATCGGTATATATATAAAAACAAAAAGGTGTGAAAACAAAGAGATGTGAAACAAAAATGTGTGAAAACTAACAAGTGCAAACTTTGAAAGCTAGGGGTATGACGTAGAAACACAATTGGTGGATCAAAAGATTTTAACTTTATATAAACAAAGAGGTGTAAAACATGTGAAAACTAACGGGTGTCAACATGGAAAGTTAGGGGGCGACGAAGAAACACAATTGTTGGAACGAAAATTTGCAACTTTTGAGATCATTTACAAAGGGTGAGATCATTCATAAAACTCAAAGAACAATGTTTTTTTTCAAAGTTCATAAAAATCTGTGTATATATAAAAACAAAGAGGTGTGAAAACAAAGAGGTGTGAAACAAAAATGTGTGAAACAAAAAGGTGTGAAAACTAACAAGTGCAAACATTGAAATCTAGGGGTACGACGAAGAAACACAATTGTTTGATCAAAAAATTGCAACTTTATATAAACAAAGAGGTGTAAAACAAAAATGTGTGAACAAAGAGGTGTGAATCAAAAAGGTGCGAAAACTAACAAGTGCAAACATTGAAAGCTGGGGGTACGACGAAGAAACACAATTGTTGGATTAAAATATTACAACTTTATATAAACAAAGAAGTGTAAAATAAAACAGTGTGTAAACTAATAGGTGCCAACATGGAAATCTGGGGGTGCGACGAAGAAACATAATTGTTGGATCGAAAGTTTGCAACTTTTGAGATCATTAGCAAAGGGTGAGATCATTTATAAAACTCAAAGAGCAAATTTTTTTTCAAATTTCATAAAAATCTGTATATATATAAAAACAAAGAGGTGTGAAAACAAAGAGGTGTGAAACAAAAATGTGTGAAACAGAAAGGTATGAAAACTAACAAGTGCAAACATTGAAAGCTAGGGATACGACGAAGAAACACAATTGTTGGATTAAAACATTGCAACTTTATATACATAAAGAGGTGTAAAACAAAAATATGTGAAAACTAACGGGTACCTACATGGAAAGTTGGGGGTGCGACAAAGAAACACAATTGTTAGATCGAAACTTTGCAACTTTTGAGATCATTAACAAATGGTGAGATCATAATAATACTCAAAAAACAAAAACTCTTTTCAAAGTCCATAAAAAATCTGTATATATATATATATTATCAAAAAGGTGTGAAAACAAAGAGATGTGAAACAAAAATGTGCGAAAACTAACAAGTGCAAACATTGAAAGCTAAGGGTACGGCGAAGAAATACAATTGTTGGATCAAAACATTGCAACTTTATATAAACAAAAAAGTGTGAAAACTAACGAGTGTTAACACTGAAAGATGGAGGTGCGACGAAGAAACACAAGTGTAGGATTGAAACTTATGCAACTTTTGAGATCATTAACAAATGGTGAAATCATTAATAATATAATACTCAAAGAATAATTTTTTTTTTCAAAGTTCATAAAAATCTGTATATATATATATATATAAACAAAGAGGTGCGAAAATAAAGAGGTGTGAAACAAAAATGTGTGAAACAGAAAGGTGTGAAAACTAATAAGTGCAAACATTGAAAGTTAGGGGTAAGACGAAGAAATACAATTGTTGGATCGAAACTTTGCAACTTTTGAGATCATTAACAAAGGGTGAGATCGTAAATAATACTCATATAACATTTTTTTTTCAAAGTTCATCAAAATCTGTATATATATAAGAACAAAAAGTTGTGAAAACAAAGAGGTGTGAAACAGAAATGTGTGAGACAAAAAGGTGTGAAAACTAACAATTGCAAACATTGAAAGCTAGGGGTACACGGAAGAAATACAATTGTTGGATCAAAACATTGCAGCTTTTGAGATCATTAATAATATAATACTCAAAAAATAAAAACTTTTTTCAAAGTTCATAAAAGTCTGTATATAAAAACAAAAAGACGTGGAAACAAAGAGGTGTGAAACAAAAATGTGTAAAAATTAATATGTGCTATTTTAAAAGATAGGGGTACGACGAAGAAACACGATTATTGGAGAAAAAAAAGCTTGCAACATTGGGATCATTAATAATCTAAACCGTTAGATGAGATAATATAAACAATTTCATCCATTTAGATTAGAGTTGACCTTCAAAAATGGGTTTGCTATTATATATATATATATATATATATATATATATATATATATATATATATATATATATTTGTTGTGAACTATATTATGAGGTTGGAGGTAACAAGTACTTTATTATGAGGAGAATCAACAGAGAAGAGATCTAGAGAGATGAGTGTATGTATTTTAGAGAGAAGCTAGAGAGAAACTTAGAGAAATAATAAGACTTCTCTCTATTGCACATTCTCTTGTACATAGATCTTATTTATAGAGGGAGGAGACAAAGACATGCATAGAGATGCCGGTGACAAGTGGTGAGTCAAGTAAACAAGTGTCACATGCATTGCATGAGGAGGGACACTTGTTGTGATGGATTGCATGAAGGAGGGAAACTTGTGCAGGTGATGGATACTCACACTAATTCTATAACACTCCCCCTTGAGTATCTATCGCCAGTGATGAGTTACACACTGCCTCATTAAAAACCTCATCATGGAAAAACCCAGTGGGATAAAAACCATGACAAGGAAAAAAGAGTACAGTATTGTAAACTCCCCCTCGAAAAATCTTCATAGATCTTGTAGATGCCGCATTCCAATACTCTGGATATGCTTTCGGAATGTTGATGTAAGAAACACCTTTGTAAACATGCTTTATAGTTCCCAACGGATAGTGATGCAATCTCCCCCCTTCATCATTGACATTCTCCATCGAGGTCGATCTTTTGCGTATTATTTGCTGCCTCGTTAAAAACCTTGTCAAGGAAAAACCCAGTGGGATAAAAACCATGATAAGGGAAAAAGAGTGAAGCCACACGAATCATCATATTCTCCGCCTTTGTAAGTAACTCTGCTACATTGTTACTTGAGTTGATGGACTGGCTATCAACTTTTTATTCTTCTCGAATTCCTGAGTTTAAGAGAGGAATATGTCTTCTTTTGTCGCTCTTGGTGTAGCTTCCTTTGATTTGGGGGACATATGCAACAGAGTCTTCAAACAGAGTTGTTGCCTTTCAGTTGCTTCTTGCTAATGAGTCTCAACAAGCATTAACTAGTTGATGCTGATCGAACCCTCAGTGCAAAGTTCTTCGCCAACATGTTACGAGGCTCCCGTCTTCGGCAGGTAACTATTGGTTGACGTTCGAGCATCATCTGAGCCATTATGGATTCTTGATATAGCATATGAAGCGCAATTATTTTGGCATGACTTGAATAAACGACGACCAAAGTCTGTCACTAAAACGTCCTTAAGTCGTTGTTTTGCGATATATCTTTATATATAGATCCGATATAAATCTTCCATCTGCAAAAACAACTAGGCCAAACTCGAGGTTTCTAAAATATATTAAGCCCAATTTAATCATACCTTTACAATAGAAGATACGTTTTAATTGATCTCAAAATGTACTCATAGAGAATGAGTTATACGCTGCAAAGAGATTAGTAGAAAATGCTATGCACAATTCATAAAATATATAAATGCTTATATGACCCTAAATATATATATATATATATATATTTGACTTCTTTTCGAAATGATTTATATAACATCTATTTCAAAAGATGTTTACAAGATCTTTTATTCAAAATAACCCTTTAAGGGTTTTGATGATTATCAATGAGTTCTCGAGAACATAATTATGATATCATATATCTTTTGGGATTAGCTCTTCAAGCATCCCATGAGGCATATTTCAAGTCATTAATATAGCATCCATTTTGTTTGATAAGGTATTTTAACAAGACATGGCGCGACACACCATTTTGTTATATCATTATACCCTTTTGATGTTTTGACCACTAGTCCAAAAATTACTCGTTTTCATACGATTTTATATAGATTTGATTACCTCTTTATTGGCCAATATATATCTCTATACTTTCACAGAGCGGAGATTTATGATCCTCATAAATCACATTGACGATATAATATTTTTTTTGTCGACATTATGTCTTTGGTTCCATATTTCCCGTAATGACATGGTTAATCGAGATCTCTTTAATCATTATATAAATGATTTTATTCAGGTACCAAAATTTCATTATTAACCATATCAATCGGTTTATTTACTCCTCTTGAGGAGTATCTTGCTCCTCTTTAGGAGTCTATGTGCTCCTCTCTGGGAGTCTATTAGCTCTTCTTAAAGAGTCTATCTACTCCTCTTTATGAGTTCATTTGCTCCTCTTTTGAGAATATAATTCTCTTTTTAATTTGCTCCTTTTTCGAGGATTTTAATTATCTTAGGAACCAAAGTAGTCTATCACGTTTCTTATGTGTCATAGACTTAATATGTCATCCGTCAGAGACATGTTTTTATTGGAGCATTTTTAGATAGGATGTGAGATTTCTTAGAACTTCATGTTCATATTTATTTATGTGAGGATCAATAATTATATGAAATCTCATCCTTCAGCGTTTTTGCATTTGATTTGTAATATATATTATGAATAGTGATCTTTTGAACTTTCAAGTTCATATTCATTGTATTCATTTGTTCAAAGATTCAAACTATTCAATGATTCTCCCATAATGAAGAGGAACTTTTATCATCCAACTTGATGATATGCAAATCTTGCAATACGCACATCTTTTATAAGATGGCTCTCTATTATTAGAGCGGAGACTCATCTCCCGCATCTATATATTTCATCCTCTTTGGATGATATTTTTATGCGGTGTAGAGGAGCATTTTAAAATATATATATCACACACCCATAAGATTCAAAATGAAAAATATTTGATCTCCAACCATGAATACATAACATGGGAGAAATATTTCTATTTAAATTGTTGGTCTCATATATAATATTGACTACATGCAAAACTGCATGTTCCATGTTTTGACATGGAGATTAAATCACCAAGAACCGTTCTGCAATCTCTATGGGTTGCGCTATGAACGATTCATTATAGCTCATTTCAAGAGTGAACATTATTGATGTTCCACTTTATCATATGCGACATATATATGTGATAAACTATAGGATATGACTTCACCATAGTTATATCGCTATGGGGTGTCAAATTCACCAAAGTTTATCGACTTATTGTCGATGTGGGATTCCTTTAATTCTCCCCCTTGAGATGATAACTCTTGGAGTTCATTCATCTCGTACTGAATCCCACATTAGGATCAACAACATACCGATTTCAGTTATGTCTATTATCTTAGATCATTATAAGATGTGAGATTAGTATTACCCCTTCTCAAGATGATGACTTTTATGTCCATTCACCTTTGACCAAATCTTCTTTTTAAATCGGTTATATTTAGGGTTTAATTTGGGATTTATTAAAGAAATCAAACCATCATATATATACAATGACCTTGTTAATCCAAAAGGATGGTGAATGGGCTAACACTATATGATTCTGGAGGCATAGCCTACTACAAAATTAAGGAGGAGGTATATAACCATCGACTCCATAAAACAATAAATAGAAATTTAAATGAATTTAAATAAACTTAAATAAATTCAACATTAATTAGATGTTACCTAAAATATGAATGAAGTGTAATGCTTATAACCTCATTGAGGCATGCAATACTTTTAAAACAACTTTTGTTTCTCTAAATAAATTCATAATGATTTTTAATATCATTGATTGACCGGGATGGCTTGACCGGTAAAGCTATGCTTGAAGCATTAGAGAATTTCATATTTACTATCATTTTGCCATCTTTATTTTTGCATGATATAATTATATAAACATGCGTGTCTCCAATACGGTTGAACATGCGATACCATATTTATTTATAGTCTCAACATAATAATTTTATTAAGACAAAATGTCATTAAAACTCCATGAGTTTTTTTCACTTTGGAGAACACTAGACATCGATAATTATGAATCTGATGTCTTTGGAAGTCGAGGGACTAACTCATCTAGACCTTCCAATTATGTTTGCACTGTCTATGATATACTGACATGTGCTTCATATATTCTCATAAGAGAAATATATTTTTGATTTTAAAGACATTTCATTGTCTTTAAATCTCATATAACACATATAGTTATTTTTTTTACGAATAAACAAAATTAAATAAACAAACATATAAATGCAGAAAATAAAATAAGAGCTATAGCCTTGTATATAAGAATTTAATAGACATAACTTTTTTTTGATCGTAGAGTAGCAGAGCCTATCATATATAACGATCAAGCCGGAAAAGACAAAGCTTTTTATTTGATCACGAATGAGGCAGAACCTCTATATGTATAACGATCAATCCGGAAATGACATAGCCTTATATTTGATCGTATAGAAGACAAAACCGATCTTTCTAGAAAGGACATAGCCTTTTGTTAGATCGTGATGGAAGGACAAAGCCTACTATATCAAATGATCAATCCAAATATTATATAACTTTATATATAATCGTAAAGGAGGCAAAGCCTACCATATATAACGTTCTGTCTATCTGGAAAAGACATAGCTTTTATTTGATCGTGAAGGAGGCAGAGCCTACCATATATCTAACAATCTATCCGGATATGATTTAGCTATAGATTTGATCGTAGAGGAGGGAACGCCTACAACTTATGACGATCAATCCGGAAAAGACACAATTTCATGATGTCTATAATAATTATGTTCTATAAACATAATTGAACAATATAAACTTACTTACCTCGTAAAAGCTCCAGCGGTAAAGACAGCTGATAACGTGTTGTGAACTATATTATGAGGTTGGAGGTAACAAGTACTTTATTATGAGAAGAATCAACAGAGAAGAGATCTAGAGAGATGAGTGTATGTATTTTAGAGAGAAGCTAGAGAGAAACTTAGAGAAATAATAAGACTTCTCTCTATTGCACATTCTCTTGTACATAGATCTTATTTATAGAGGGAGGAGACAAAGACATGCATAGAGATGTTGGTGACAAGTGGTGAGTCAAGTAAACAAGTGTCACATGTATTGCATAAGGAGGGACACTTGTTGTGATGGATTGCATGAAGGAGGGAAACTTGTGCAGGTGATGTATACTCACACTAATTCTATAACAATATTCTTAATGTTTGAAACTTACATTATTTGTGACAAAGCCAATTATGTTTTATTCTAAAAATATTCAAAGATGTTACCGGTTTTGATTGCACACTATGTCATTATCCATGTGATTGTGAATGACTGGAAGAAGTTCATACTACTATTGTTTTAGTCCAAAGTCCACCTTACCATTTGTTTTTTGTCAACAAATAATGAAATTACCTAAAACACCTTAATCCAAAAACATATAAAATCACAACAAATTAAAATAAACAATAATGAAGAGTGAAATATATAATAAAGTTCTTTTATGCAGCCAGATTCTCACAAATTTGATAATTGCTCTCTAGTAATAAATTAAATGATTAGATTAGAGACATCTATCTATATATATAAAGTTACCTTTTCCTTTCTTCTTGTGCAGCCACGTCAGCAATTCTCTCTGTTTAATAAACTCAAATTTTCGGCACAGCCCATATTCGTATGAATTTATGTCTTTGAAAGCCCAGTTTTTTGTTTCTTTCAGGGCCCAATATATTATTATTCGATGTATAGTATGTTCTGCAAATAAAACTCTTTTTCACGAAGGTCAACGTCACCGTCCGCTTTGTGCGACCTCAACCGACCCGTCTTCTTCAGCCTTCCTCACTTCCATCTCTATCGTTTTGTTTTCCTTTGAAACTGTAATTCCATTCTTTCAATGTTCTCTCTTTCAATTGAAGTCCCACTACTTTCCTGTGTTACTTGAATTCCTATAGAATGCTTTCCACTTGATCTCTCTTATGTATCGTAAATCTCAGATCTCTCTCTTTTTTCTTTTTTCCTTCATCGATCGGTATGGAGAAGGATAAGAAGAAGAAGAAGAAGAAGATGGAGTGGTTTTGGCCGGAGAAGAACAACGGTGGAGTTATTTTGGAGACGGAAGATGTGGCGGCCGAACATTTATCGAGAGAAGGGACAATGAGTCATTACAGTTTCAGCAAAGGTCTTCTTCTGCCGCTCGGAGTCGGAGCCGCGGTCGTTCAAACCGTCATATTAAGCTTTGTTGCTTCATCGTCTCTCCCTTCGATCCTCGCTACAGGTACTTACACTAATTCTGTATCTTCCTTTACTTTTGTGTAATTTGAGATTTTGTGGACTGGATGATTCGTTGATGCATGTGGAACTGATTTTTAAGCTTCTCTTCTTATGAGATTTATGGAGAATTTAGAAATTGCAAATCTCAATTTGGGATTTTCGATGAACCGAAACTGTTCGATGAATTGCTTCGTGTTGGTGAAGAGACATTATAATTCCATGATTTTTCATAGTTTTTTTTTAGGTATGATAGTATCACTGTGACTGATGATGAGTTGCACAATGTTGCAGAGCGTGGGATCCTCCGTTTCTGGCCTGCTCGAAACGTTAAAAAGGCGGACAACTCATGGGGGTTGATTTCCTTCTGATTGACGAAAAGGTGCCCTCATTCTCCATTCTCCCCTTCATTCATTCTGAAATATTTACTTACCATTTTGTTTTTTATTTCCCTCTTTTGCAGTCTACTTTGATGCAAGGCTCCATTGACGTCACCCACCTTCCCAAATTCGAACACGCTCTGCGTGATGGGGCTTTGTATAGAAACATAAGAGGTTGTTTCTTCCGTCTTCAGTGGAGAGGAAAGTTCAGAGGAATGATACTACACGGTGAAGCCAAACAAGAAACAACACGGTTTGAGAAGACGATACAAAAGGATGATGTAGTGATTGAGAGACTCAATTCGAAGCTTCTTATTGCGAATGATCAATTAGAAGCAGTATCTGCAGCTGAAGAAAGAATCAGCTCTCTTGCTGACAATTTAACTACTTCATTTGAGAAGCTAAAGAATGATAAAGAAGCTGCAAAGAAAGAGGAGCTTGAGCTAAAAGAAGAAGCAACGGTCATCAAGAGTGAAGTACAGATCACAAAAATAGGAATTGGTGAAAAGGAGAAAGAGTTGCTTTCAAAGTTAGATGAGCTTGAGAAAGCTAAGCACGCAGAGGCTTTAGCTCTCGAGAAGCTCGAGTCTATGGCAGAGAAGACAATGAAAACTGGGGAAATGGAATCGCTGAGAAGTTCAACCATCACAATCTCAAGATTTGAGTACGAGTATTTGAGTGGACAAGCTTGTCACGCGAAAGAAACTGCAGAGAAGAAAGTGGAAGCTGCATTGGCGTGGGTTGAAGCACTCAAGGCTAGCACTAACGCGATTTTGTTAAGGATGGAATCTTTAAAGAGAGTGAGTGGGAAAACAATGGTGGAAGAAGAAAGGGCATCGTTCAGGATGCATAGGTTGCTATCGATAAAGAGACTAGTCCAAAATGAGATTCAAAAGTTAAAGCAGAAGTCAGAAGACTATGGCGTGATCAGGTCTCCTAAACCTATAAGAAAATTGCTTCAAAGTCACAAAGAGAACTCAGGAGACAAAGGCTTGATCAACTCTCCTAGACCGGTAAGAAAATCGGTAAGGCTGAGCGGGAAGTTCACACCGGTTCAAGGAGGGAAGTCGAGAAGATACTCATCAGGGAACAGAGCGACTCCAACATTCTTTGTAATCAAGAAGAAGAAAAAAGTTCCAAGCTTGGTTAAATTTTTTAGCAGGAAAAGGCGTAAGTCCTCTTTAGAACAATGAGAAGTTTAGCTATCTTGCTGCCGTAACTGAGTTTTGTTTTGCTTGCATTTTAAAGTTTCACATCGTTTGTAATTGTAATGCATAGCTTGTAACCGGTTTATTGTTTTGAATTTTATTGTATTTATGTATATTGGTTTGTTCATAGGCTTCTCCGCATGAATCACTTTAAAAGAAAAGAAAAAAGAGGATTTTCGTCGCTCTGTGGGGTTTAACAAAGAAAAAGGATGAGAGGTGGTGATATAGTCATTATGAAAGTTTATCGTAAGTACTTCCTTTCTAATGTTTATAATATTGTCTATCGTATCTTCGTCAAACATGTGAAAAGTTCAAGGTAAATGATTTTTTGTTGATCCTATCCTAATATTAATATATTCAAGCAAAAAATGCAGAGTAAAATTCCATGGATGCCTTGCGGAGTTGGATCAATTATTGTATTTGTTGTGTCGTTTCATGCGCAAATGCTCTGGCAAACTCATTCAAAAATATATTCACATATAGATGTTGTTTAATATTAGTTTTCATTCATTATCAATGTTGCAGTGCACTATTTATATGTGATCAAGGGATGGGGTAAAACATAGGCAGCGAGCAAGCATGTGATTTTTTTTACCAGATGGTCTGACTTCTGAGAATATATACACACAAACTAAGATTGTGCTCTGAAGAATCGAGAGGACAAGCAGATGGTGGTGAGTGAGAAATCATCGCTCATCAGAATAAAACAAAATAAAAGGAATTAAGCATCAATAACGTCAGCCTCTATCTTCCCTCTCTCTCTTTACCAATGTCTTTTAACTGTCCTTTACGGCTGGAAAAATAAAGTTGGGCCAATAAAATAGGAAACGGAGATTGATGTAAAAAAAAGGAGATAAGTAAATAACAATAGATTTTGAGTAAACTATATCAAAGCTAGAAGTGTATTCATGCTAAAGATTTCACGACCACAGATGGGAGTTGTGGTCAAAAAGGAATTTCGATATGGTGTAGCTATAATGATCAAAGCTACAAATTTTACACACAAAAATATATAAAAGTGAGTATTGATATGCATTCCTACAATGCAATCAATAGCGACATATGCTCACTTTTTTGATAAACAACTCATTCTAACCTTTGTTGCATACATATATTTATTATCAATTTTGTAAAACAAATTCTATATGATAGGTAATGTATGGTGATCAACAGTAGAGAATGGATAATGAAAAGAGTCGATCCCAATCGCCAAGAGATGATAAGGAATGTTGGCAACACATTTCGAAGAGATTGACAATACAAAAGAAAGTTCACAGAGATGTAATAAGATAGTAAGTGAGTTTACGCTGAAAGATATGTAATTCAAAGATATTGTCTGAAAGCTCAGAGAGATTTAACATTTTATTATGCATATTATAATCATGATCTAACAAGTGTAACAATTATAATTCAAAGATAGTGGCTAGCAAAAATTTTGTAACAATAGTAACGTAAAACTTTATACAAAAAGACTTGATATGGTGTAAAATAATAAATAAATGAAATAGAGAGAACTACAGAAGTGGGAAAATGAAACTAATATACTTTATAAAAATAAAATTAATTTATAATACTGGTATTACAATTCATTACAAGTTAAACTTAAAATACTACAAATAACTTACATGAGGTATATAATTTTCAAAAGTATTAGTTGCAAAAGGAAAAAATTATACACAAATACATGGTACCACATACTTTAGGTTATTTTTGTCAAAATGTTAATACACAAGGTCACATGATTGTAAAAGAAAATTAATGAAAAATAATTAATTCTAGAAATAGAAAATGTTAGAATTATACCGGGCATAGCCGAGCCGACCACAAATTTGGTATAACCTTTTCGTATAACAGAAAGAAAAAAAAACACAAATCAAAGTAAATAAAACTAAAACATAATCTAATTAGAATGAATCATAATAGTATAATATTAATAATAGACTATTAATAAACTAGAACTAACGACTAAAGCAAGAAAATAAACAATAACTATACAAAACTTAACTTCTAATTCTATATTTTATGAATACAAAAAAAGATCATCATGATTTAAATATATTTTTGAATTTCTAAAATATACAACATAATACAAACTTGAAAAAAAAAACCCGAAAAAACCAACAAAGAACAAAGAACAATATACGAACAACATAACCACATGGAAAGAGGTAAAAAAATAAACAAAATAACAAACTAACAAAACAACCAAAATAAAAACAATCTCATCAAACTTCCGCGCGTAGCGCGGATCAAATGCTAGTATATATATATATATAAGTTTTTTTTTGTTGTTTCATATGAAATACTAGTAACCAAATTTTATTTAAAACAAAAAAAAATATATATATATATAAAAATTAATAATAACAAAGTTTCCGAAACAGACTGGAAACAACTCACCGTCGAATTAAGGAGTCAGCTTCTTCCTCTGTTGAATCTTTTGACCTTTCTTCCATTGTTGATCTCTTCTTCCTTCTCCATCTCTCTCTTGTAAATTTCTGGGTTTTCAATTTTGGTTTCTCGCTGTTTATGGGCGACGCGAAACCTGGGATCGTCATGGCTAATAGAGATCGTGAGCTTCTGATTCCAGTTGCTCATTCCGGCGAAGATGATCATGATTCTACGCCTAAACCCTCTTCTTCTTCTTCGTCTTCTTCTTCTGGTCAAGAGGTTATTATTGTTATCACCTTTTTTTAATTCCCCCTCGCGATTTTAGAGTTACGTACGTCTCTAGGGTTTTGTAGGTTATGAATTGTGTGATGTTCGTTGTTCTGCGATTTAGGGTTTTCGATTGTCAAAATTACTCAAATTTCAATTGGGTTTTTGTTGGGTTTCTGATTGAATTATAATCGTAGTTGATAAATTACGGACTTTGGTTTCGAGAATTTGACAAAGTTAGCTGAGCTTGATCTGAGTTTTGAGATTGCTCTGTTTAGCTTGTTAATTGATCAGTGATTCCAATGAACAAGCCAAGCAAATTACTTCAATTTTCAATTGATTTTTTTTTTTTTTTTGTGTTGAGTAGAGTGTTTTTTATTGTAATTGGTCAATCGCAGGGTCGCTGTTGTAGTTAACGATTTGGCTGAGAGCTTGGGGAATTTATTTTGGTGATGCGAGAGAGAGTTAGCTTAGGTTGATCTGTTTTGAGGTTGCTCTATTTTAGTCTCCTTAAACTTCTAGTTTTTTCCTGGATGGTTACTGATACCAATGAACTTAGAAATTTAGTGCAATACAGAAAAAAGTGAAATCTTGTTTATCTGCAGTTCAGGCTTGATGTGTTTCCTGACTGAGAATTGCTTTATCTTTACTCTTTAGACATTTTACAAGTTGATCAGAAGCTGGGCGTCAAAGAAGTTCATGACCGGATGGTATGAAGCTTCTGTCTTTCTTGCTTAGTCTTCTATTTGTTTTCCCTAAGCTAGTGTCTTATTACTTGTTCCACCAGTAGTCCTGTATATTCTGACTATCCTAAATCGTGCAGTGTAATCTTGCTTCCAATGGCAATTACTTTCTACGTGACTTGGTGGTTTATTCATTTCGTGGATGGATTTTTCTCTCCGATATATACTCATCTCGGAATTGATATATTTGGTAAGCTTCTTCAAGTCCTTCTATATCTCTTTCTAGTAAAAGAATTGTCTGTTCATTGGCAACCACGAAGTAACTCTATGTTATCTTGAAGAACTTCTTTGGGGGAATATAGAAAACACCAAAATCATTTGGTTCTACAATTGGAAGAGAATGTAGAAGATAGTGTTTGATGTCAGTTTCTTTTTGTAAATTTTCCTTCCAGGACTTGGTTTTATCACGTCCATTACATTTATCTTCTTAGTTGGGGTGTTCATGTCTTCATGGTTGGGTACATCGGTTCTAAATTTGGGAGAGTGGTTTATCAAGCGAATGCCATTTGTTCGTCACATCTACAATGCCTCTAAGCAAATCAGCACTGCCATATCACCAGGTACCTATGTTGCTCTCTTTTTTCTTCTTTGAATCTCTGGTTCGGTTATTTTTGGTTGAGTCTAAATTCTACAACTTGTCACCATTATATTGCAGATCAAAACACCCAGGCTTTCAAAGAAGTCGCCATTATAAGGCATCCACGTATTGGTGAATACGCAATTGGGTTCATTACATCGACTGTTGTTCTCCAGGTCAGTTAGAAGAAACCGTAACCTTCCTTCTGGAAATGAAGGTATTTAACAAAACCTAAAACGCCTTAAAACCATTGCAGACTTACGCAGATGAGGAGGAGCTTTGCTGTGTATATGTGCCAACAAATCACCTTTACATTGGGGATATATTCCTTGTTAATACAAAAGATGTGATCAGACCAAATCTTTCAGTAAGAGAAGGCATAGGTAAAGGAAGGAAGAAGATCAATCAACTGATTTTATATTAGAAAATGTTGGAAGAGTTTTGATTCGATCTTCTGATCTTTACGATGTGTTTTATTTTTATCTGCAGAGATTGTTGTGTCGGGAGGAATGTCGATGCCACAGGTTTTGTCAACGCTTGATATGAGAACGCCTACAGAGAGAAGTAGAAGTAGAAACTAAAAAAAAAAAAAAAAAACAAAATTAGTTTTTGGCAGAGAGAAATGGTTTCTCAAATTTGCCTGTTTACATTGACTTCTTCTTTCGTGTTGGATTCTGATTCAGTTAAGTTTCACGTTTGATATGTTGAATCATTCATTAGACAAGACAACAATGGTGGTTTTAGAAGTTCGTTGTGTTTAACACTGTTGGTGTCTTAAATGTCCTAGGCTCTCCTGTTACCCTATTAAGCTGTGTAATATAATTGATTTAGACTCAATCCATTTTATTCTTCCTTCACAAAGCATCTTATGGAGATTCATCAGCTAATGAATTTACATATTAATAAAAAGACAAATTTAAAATTCAATTTATAACAATTCTGTTAATTTAGTAATTAGTTTCGTGAACATTGTTTTAGACGGGCTAATGGGCCCCCAAAAATATTGTGTCAGACTTTAAAACAGCGTGTAGTTCAAAGGTATTCGTGTTGCACTACACGTTGTTTCTAGTATAAAACGCTTGTGAAAGGAGCCAAAAACCCTAGTTACCAATATATTTTTCTGTATAAATAGCGTAAGAAAGTAAACCATTCAATAACAACAACTTCTTTAGGGTTTCTTTTATAGATCTCCGCCGATTAAGCTTCTCTCTGTGTTCTTTTTTTTTTAGTTTTAGTTTTTTTCATAATTCTTCCTCTGTATGAGTTTAGGTTAGGGTTTGAATGGACAGTGACGATTGATATTAAGGTCTCGTTCGTCGTAAAAACGGCCGTAAAGGCCTATTTGCCGACCACTCTGTTATATCACCACCCATATTCTGAGTCCATTCCATTCTTCTTCTTTGTTTTCAGTGTCTTTCTTTTACCAAAATCGATTTTGTTTGGCCAATGATTTAATCAATAATTGACAAGCATATGTCTGAATTAATCCTTGTTGATAAATCTAATCTTTTCTATGAGGCCTAATTTCGTCGAATTTCAAATCAGTTATTAGTTTTTGTTTCTATGTTTTGGTTTTGGTTGATCCTTCTTATTAGAGTAGTGGCCAGTGATTTAAATGATTATTGACAAGCATATGTCTTAATTAATCCGTGTTGATAAACCTAATCTTCTCTATGAGGCCTTTTCTTTTTTAAAATCCAATTCGAATTTAGTTTTTTTTTTTTTTTGATTAATCTGATTAGAATTAGAGGAAATTGAAAGAGGGATCAAGTGATGATTGATAACGCATAGTTCAGATGATAATACTATGATTAATATTTTCAGCACAGTCTTTCGCTCCTATCTGATGATCCCTTTAAATCCCTAATTCTCATCTAATTTTATTTGTTTACCCTAAATAATACTGGTTAAATATTGGTTTTCATTTAATTTTTTTCTGTTACTAATCTTGCTGGACATAGACCTGTTAGAATTTCGATATTCCTTTTAATATCCGGTCTTCTTCTATGGATGAAGAAGAGAGATGCCTCGGACTCTCAACAGGGAATAGGTGCTCTAGAGGGTCATTCCTGAACCCTTCCATCGTTGATTTCATTCAGATGATAATCTCCCTTCTTGGTTGTTGTTGAATTCTTGTATCAAATCTTCTACAATCTAATACAAAGTTTTTTTGAAAAAAAAAAAAAATTAAAAAATATATTGCTGTTCATGAAATAACATAATGAGACTTTGCATTCTTTTAGCAAAAACAATTGTCGTATTCCCCAGTCTATAATTTTTGTCCGATGTTTTTTTGCAACAGTCTGCAAACATCTCTGATCGTTAATAAAATTATTGCAAGGAAAAAGAACAAAAAATGAGACTTTGCATTCGAGTAAGAACAACTGACTTGTCATTCGAGCGCTGTAACGATCTTTGCCGATGTAGTTTTTCAGTAAGTCAATTTTTACTGGGCTTCGTTTATGATTTAATGGGCCTGTTCATTAAAACCCAAACGGGATAAAGAAATTGTAAATACATCAGAACAACAAGGCTTTATAATCTTTCATAAATCTATTTGAAAATAAAATAGTGAAAAGGTAAATTAGATATTCAATCTTATAATAAGAAATACTTTATGAAAGAGTATGACACAATGCACAGAACAGATGTTAAAAAAATTAGATAAATTTTTATTTGATTCTTTATAAATACATTAAAACAAGGAAAAATTATAAATAAAGGATATTTCAAAAATTTGGTCATCTACACTTTTTTTTCAAGATTGTCAATTGTGACCAAAATGCCCCTACTAATAGAAATAGTAAAGTTTTGAAAAATTTGAACCAATAAACAAACAGAAAACCCATGTTAATATACAACTGTTAAAAATAAAATTTGAAAAAAAAATGTTTTGGGTGTCAAAAAATCAGTTTGTAAATTGCTGATTTCTGGTCTAAATTGTTTAGAATAGACTTTCTACGATTTTTTCTCTTTTTGAAACATTTAGATTGTTCATTCTACAGTTTGTACATGTTCTAAGAAGTTTAGACGGAAAATTTGTTCTAAAAATTTCAGAACCTGAATTTTGTATGTTCTACAAAATTAAGAATATGTATTCTACGTTTTTCTTCATTCTACATCAATTCAGAATTCGTTTTCTACGTTTTACCCTATATACTAAAAGAAATAGAAGATATATCATAGAAATTTTTAGAATTTGTAATCTGTAAACCTTAGAATACTCTAAAATAGAAAGAAAATAAATTAAATAAGGAAAGTGAATAATTTTAAATATTTTTTAAATATTCTTAATTTATGGTTAAGATTTCGTAATTATTGTTTAAATTTGTTCTAATACATTTTAGAATACGTATTCTAAATTATTTAGAATATAAACAAATTAAGAAAAATCGACATTATACCTTAACGTGATCGATTAGCCCTTTTGGGAAAAAAATTTAACCTTAATTGGTTTCCAATCGATCAATTTCCCTTACTTTGTCAAAACCCAAAACAACAATTTAGGCCCACTCGATGAAGCCCCAAAAACTGATTAATTGATGTTTTCTTAATTTCAGGGGACAAAAAATCAACAAAATATATCTGAAAAAACAATTAAGGGCATAATTGGCTAGTTTTATATCATAAAACCTATTTAACCAAACTTTTGAAAAAAAATATATATGGCCAAATTTTTGAAAAAATATCCTTTATTTATAATTTTCCCTTAAAACAATTACTTTTCTAATTAATAAGCTGAAATAATAGGAATAAAAATGAGATTTTGTATTAAAAACAGCATTGAAAAAAAATTATAAAATGATGGAATAAAATCTTGTCAGATTTCATAAAACCTGCAACCTAAACCTAATCGATCAATCCTAATCTCACATGTCCAACTACGCTCCCGAAGCTTCGTTGTTATCGCTGCCTGATGCGGTGGCCATAACTTGCTTTGCCCGTGTATCAAGGTTAGATCATGCAGCTTTATGTCTCGTCTCCAAAAGCTGCGGGTCTCTGGTGGTTTCTGATGAGCTCTACCAGATACGATCGTCGATGGGTTGAACTAAGAAGTTCCTCTACGTATGCTTATGCGTTCTTCGTAACCCAACCCCACGTTGGTTCATCCTCCGTCCATCAGTAGACGCTTACACCGGGAAGCACGTGAATCGTGCTCATCCCATCCCCTCGTCCCCCTCTCAGCCACATAAAGGATCCTCGGTGGTGTCGTTGGACTGGGAATCTACGTCATCGGTGGATGGGTTAATGGTATGCCCACGTCAGGTGTCTTGCTCTTGGATTGTCGGTCTCACAAGTGGCGTCACGTGACATCCATGAGAGTGGCTCGTGTTTCCCCGGAGGCTAGTGTGGTGGACGGGAAGATACACGTGTTGGGAGGTTGCAAGGACAAGAACTACTACAACTGGGGAGAGGTGTTCGATCCGAAGACACAAACTTGGTCTGATATGGAAATCTCAAAGCCAATGCTTGAGAATGTTTACGTCGTGGATTCTTGGAGTAGAAGCTTTTACGACTTGGAGAGACCGAGTAAATGGGGAATAGGGCATAATCAAGACTCAAAACGTCCTAATAGCGTAGATAGCAAGGATTGGTGTGTAATAGATAAGTTGATATACAGTTGTGGTGTAGACGGATATATATACTGCTGTAAGCCGAGAGAGGATTTGGATC
Source organism: Camelina sativa (assembly GCF_030686135.1). NCBI lineage: Eukaryota > Viridiplantae > Streptophyta > Magnoliopsida > Brassicales > Brassicaceae > Camelina > Camelina sativa. The sequence goes on along the minus strand of NC_141894.1, from coordinate 16,209,045 downwards.
GGTGTGATGATGCGGTAGGGATACATTGGATGAAGGTGTTTAAATTGGAGTTCTTGCATTATAGGCTCTGTGATTCGAGAGCGGTTCACTTTGGTGGGAAGATGGTAAAACTGTGGGAGTCTTATAAGCTGATGTTCAATATCAACAAAAGCCTTGAAGAACTACTTTTTTTTTTTTTTTTTTTTTGGTAAAAGCCTTGAAGAATTACTTCCCGAGAACAAATTGACCAACCTTGGTCAGAATATTTTGGTCTTTTGGGAAGAGCTCAAGCGTGATTTTGTTAACAAGCGGTTAGAGATTTATTGTGCGGAGGCTTCCTTGGGAAGGCCGAGTGTAGACAATAATTGGGGTAGGAGACAGTCGTGTACTCGGATCCTTACAATCGATCTTCACACGGTCGATCCTCTCTTGTATAACTCTACGACTAAAATCTTGTATTATGTTCCTGTCAATGTTTGAAAACTTGGAATTTTTATATTTGATTCTTAAAATCACAGCTCTAATAAGAATCATAATAGGCACTATGGTTCTAGCTCCTGCTAAAACATTATATCAGTCACATGTTTACGAAATTTTATACATGAGATCAAATAGTTACGTTGCTTTCAAGAAACCAAACGAGTTCTGTTGGTCACCATAACTAGCTTTAATTAAATCAAAACTATCTTTTTGATCTTTATTTTCTCCCACAACATCATATCTATCTACACTTTACCAAACTAATTAAAAAGAGTGACTGAAATGCCTCGCTTACACATGTCAAACATGGAGAATTGAGAACGTACTACTTTGTAACTGACATCCGAAACTAGTGACAAATGGTCACCTAACCTATGGGCCTTTGTTTTACCCAACCTAACGCTTGTAATTATTTCCCTGTTTTGTTCCCATGCACCCACAAAATATAATATTTATGAGCACGAGAGCAAACATTAATGTAGATTAACCAAAAAAAGATGAAGATGTACCTAAAATCTGACTCAGACATCACAAGCCTCGACGAATCATCACCAAAACAGCCTACTTACTACGTTCAAAGCCCATCACGTGACTCCGAAAAGTCTTCTTCGGTGGCACTGACGACTCACCAGACCACTCCCACAGAGTCTCCGTCACACCCATCGTTTGCTAGTCGTGTATCTAATGGCGGTGGTGGAGGATTCAGGTGGAAAGGACGGAGGAAATATCACGGCGGAAGATGGTCTCCGGCTGATAAAGAGGAAGGTGCTGATGGACGGTACGACGATCTTTACGAGGACAACAGGGGAGTCTCCGTTGTTACTTGTAGACTTATTTTGGGAGTTGTTGCGACACTGAGTATCTTTGTTCTTCTATGTTCGGTTCTCTTTGGTGCTTCTCAATCTTTTCCTCCAATCGTCTATTTCAAGGTAATTTTATTTTTACTTACATATGTATATAGCAAACCATTATTTAAATTAGTTTGTCTGTTTGCATTTGCGTTTTCCACATTTTAAAAAGAAAGAGAAGTTTTTGAGTTTTTCAAACAAGATTTTTGAATTTGGTGTTATCGTTTACAAGTAACAGCCTAGTTGTGGTGGTTTCATTTGAAATAGTATAACATATATGCACAAACACAAACAAACAATCGTTTGAGTCTTTGTTTGGACCTTGAATTAGTTGTATGTGTTGGTGTCAGAGATTACATAATCAAGAAAGTGTTTTAATATATAGAACCAAATCACTTCCTTAATTATAACTGAAAACATAAAAAAAATTTGCGATTACTTACCTTGGTTTAGGGTAAAGTTCTACAAGTGCTTAATTTTGAGTTGTATGTGTAAAATAGGGTGTGAATGTGCATAGCTTTTACTACGGAGAAGGTTCAGACAGTACAGGAGTTCCAACAAAGATCTTGAACTTTAAATGTTCCATGGAGATCACAATACACAATCCTTCTACATTCTTTGGCATCCACGTCAGCTCCTCTGCCATCAGCCTCATCTACTCTCGTCAGTTCACGCTTGCGATTGCGCATTTAAAGAGTTACTACCAACCAAAACAAAGCAACCACACGTCCATGATCAACCTCGTTGGCTCCAAGGTTCCACTATACGGAGCAGGAGCCGAGTTAGTTGCTTCAGACCATAATGGCGGAGTTCCCGTGAAGTTAGAGTTCGAGATCCGATCACGAGCCAATATTGTCGGACACTTGGTCAAGTCTAGACATCGGGAACACCTCTCTTGCTTCTTCCTTATCTCTTCCAACAACACAACGTTTGTAAAATTCACCCACAAAACTTGTACTTGATAGATATATTTCTTCATTTTTTTGATGTTGTGTAATGGTAACAGCTTCCCTTTGTTTTGTTTTTTTTTTTTGTCGTTTGATATATATATTGAAGAGAAATAAACCCGTTAAAAACGGTTTGTTTTTGGACCAAACCATTTATAAACAATTAAAGAAAGCTTCAAAGGGTTTGTTTCTAAAATCCACTCTCTACGCCGTGTTCTCTTCTTCAATTATCTTCTTACACATAAAGTTTCTAAATCCATTTTTAATATTTACGGCGATCTCAAAAACACACAGAGAGAGAAGAAAAGATGATGGACGCTACGTCAGAATCAGAAAGAACAAGTTTGGACCTATCGATATCATCACCTAAACAAGCTTACTACGTTGAGAGCCCTTCAAGCGTGTCTCACTTAGACGATGGTGATAAATCCTCATCCTCTGCTTCGCTTATTCAGGTTCATACCCCAAACTACACCATTCTCACTGAGTCACGTCTCTCCTCTTCGAGCCGTACCTCCAATGGGACGAGCGGTATGGGATCTCGGTGGAAAGGAAGCTCCCGGAGGAGTAATATGTATTGGCCAGAGAAGCCTTACACGATTCATGAAGATGAAGTTTATGAAGAGAACAGAGGATTGTCAGTGCCACAATGCAGAGCTGTTTTGGTAGTGTTAGGGACTGTGGTTGTGTTCTCTGTTTTCTGCTCTGTTTTGTGGGGAGCTTCTCATCCTTTCTCTCCTATCGTCTCCGTCAAGAGCTTTAGCCTCCATAGCTTTTATTACGGAGAAGGAATAGACAGAACAGGTGTTGCCACCAGGATTCTGAGCTTTAATAGTTCAGTGAAGGTTACAATACACAGTCCTGCTCCTTACTTTGGCATCCATGTCTCTTCTTCTACCTTCAAACTCACCTTCTCCTCTTTCACCCTCGCCACTGGTCAGGTACTCAATTGTTTTAGATTTCACTCATTGCTCATATCTCATCATCGAAATCTGATTTTCGTATTCTGATTGTGAAGCTTAAGAGCTATTACCAACCAAGAAAGAGCAAGCACATAGGCATTGTAAAACTCACTGGCGCCGAGGTTCCTTTGTATGGAGCAGGACCACATTTGGCAGCCTCCGACAAGAAGGGTAAAGTTCCAGTGAAGTTAGAGTTTGACATCAGATCGCAAGGTAATCTTTTGGGGAAGCTGGTGCAGTCGAAGCACGTGAATCACATCACATGCTCCTTCTTCATTTCCTCTTCCAAGACATCCAAACCCATAGAATTCTCTCACAAGACCTGTAAACTCGTTACAAAGTAAACACTTCTTTCTATATTTCTTCAGCCAGCAAATAAGAATTCCAATTTCTTTTCAATGCAACTTTGCAAAATGTGCAATTTTTTCCTTCATAGAAAGATACATGATTTTCGTTTTTATCTGCACAAGTGTTTCAAAGGAAGAATCAAAAGGTTTCAATGCTCTATTGCTTATCCACAGCACAACCACCTTCTAGCACTGTCCCGTTTACTCTGTTTGGTGGCCAATACCGAAAAACTGACCGTCCAATAATATTCTTCAAAGGTAGAGGACCCCTGAAGACAACACAACACAAGTTTTCCAGAATAAGGAACAATCCAAAAAAGAGCTAAAACCTAATAATATATATCTCGAAAACAGATGAACAATATGCCTCTTACCACACATGCGAATCATAACTGTTATTCCGGTTGTCACCCATCACAAAGACTGAATTTTCTGGTACCCTCTACAATGTTGAAGCAACCAAGATCAGAAAAGAAGATAAACCAGAAGGTTTAGGTTTCAACAGTTGATTAAAAAGCGAGGATAACACTTACAACTGGTGTCATCTCATAACCAGGAGGCTCTAAGATGAATTTTTCATTTCTAGCAACACCATTAACCATCAGTTTCCCATTATGTACCTACGCGCATTACCCCCAAATCAAATAAACACCAGCGTCACTATCACAAGTCTCTTCACTAGTGTACCACATGCTAAGAGCCACAATATGATCATACATACCTCTACAAGATCGCCTTCTTTCGCAACAATCCGTTTAATGAATACATCCGCATCAGTATACCCAACTTCTTGTAGAACTGGTGGACTTTTGAAGATTACAATGTCGTTTGCACAAGGCTTCCTGAAATAATAACTCACCTGTAAACAAATCACAAAAAACCATCAACAAATCTTTCTAAAGATGTAATCTTTGCATTGTAATTAACACAAAAAAAAAAAAAACACCAATATGAGAAACCTTAAACAACGTTCCATAACTTCCTAATCCCTTAACTATATAGCTGATGATTCCAAAACTTGGTCTTTCACTAAGAAAGCTAAAATCTAAACTGAATACATGAAACAACACCTTAACTATATAACTGATGATTCCAAAACTTGGTGGTTTAACTCTAAAGATGTAACCTTGACAGTGTAATCAGAACACAAAAACCAACAATGTGAGAACATCATCATCCCATAGCTTCCTAATCCCTAAACTAACAAAGCTGAGGGGATTCCAAAACTTGGTCTTTCACTAAGAAAACAATTACCTTCTCTGCAACCAATCTGTCTCCAACATCAAAAGTAGGATACATGGACAAGGAAGGAATGTATCTAGGTTCTGCAATAAAAGATCGAAACGCCAAGGACACAGCAATAGCCACGAACACAGTCTTGGCATCGTCAGACGTGAAATCAAGCCATTCCGGAAAAAGCCTGTTTTTTTCCTCCACTTCACCTTCACCATCATCACCACTGTCTCCGCCGTCGCCTCCTCCTCCACCTCCGCCGCCGGAATCTAACGACGGCGCAGACTTCGTTGTCTCACCTGAATCCTTGACCCCATGGCAACTGAGACTTCGCCGGTAGTTTCTACGGTTGAAATTTGTTGCACGAGCATTGAAATTGAGACGGCGGGAAGAAAAAAGTTGGGATTTTGGGATGAATTGGACGGAATTGGGATTAGGGTTGCTGAAAAATCTGGAATTTGAATCAGATTTGAGGAAAGCTAGTGGTCGAGTAGAGAGGTGAAGAGATATCATCATCGTCATCAACTAAAAGCTTCAATTTTTTTTCTTTTTTTTTCCGGTGAGGTTTATTTCGTCTGAAAGAAAAAGGATAAATTAAAAAAAGAAAGATACTTAGGAAAAATAATAATAATAACAAAGCCTTCAAGCCTTCTTCAAGTGATGATATTTACTTTTCTTTGGTCTTTTTCATATCTTTCTTTAACTGAGAAAAAAACATATTTAAAAAGTTTGAACTTAACAAACTTCATTGAGAAAATCATAAGTTAATCTTCAATAAGAAATGAATCTAGCTACAATTCTCTACTAAGCGTTACGTAAGACGAAATGATTTGGATAAAGCCGAAACTACTTTCAAGAAGATTAAGGGAGCTAGGTTTTTCTTTTGAGAGCTTCACCGTACAGTTCGATGACTTCACTCTAAAGGCGCAGCCCTCTCGGAAACCGAGATAAGGTCGATGAGATTCTGGGAGAGATGAAGGAGCTAGAGCAACATTAAGCTCGATAGTATCCCCGTCAACAATGTTTTTGTGAGTATACGCTGATGTAACTGACATAGCGACAAAGGAGAAGTTTCTGGCTGACTGGGAACTGGGAAGGGACTACAACAACACTTTGAGTGGCTCACAAGACTTGACATGGCAAAGGTCTATCTCAGAGGTGGTTCTAAGGGAAAGGCGAGAGAGATGCTCAATTTTTAGAACAGAGGAATTGAGGGATCCAGATTCCTATGAGGAACTAATGAGGCTATATGGTGAAAGAGGAATCTAAATGACGTTTACCGTATATGGTTCCTAGCTTTGATTGGTTCTCCCTTGAAGCTTGATGATATCGATGGAGCAGAGGAGATCTACTACAAAGAGTGGGAGTGCTCGGGTCTTCAGTTTGATGTCCGAATCCCAACTATGTTGGTCTCTATTTATAGAGAAAAGGGAATGGTGGAAGAGGCAGATAAGCTGATGAACAAGATTATGACGAATGAAAAAGTTGTTAAACCAATCAACTCCTTTGTTAGAATATCTTCGAGATCCTTCTATAAAAAACACCAAGCATGAAACGAGAACCATGGTTGCGATGGCAAATGCGTACGACGAGAGAGATGGTCTACTACTAAAGGCGATATGAGATAACGAGGAGTAAGAATGAAGTTGACAGTATAAGGAGAAGGCAAAGACCGAGTTTAAAATAGATGAGGCCGCCAACCTATGTAGGATTATAAGAGGGTTGGTATTGGTAATGAAGACTACCGAAGTGTGATTAGCTCTTTGTTAAAGCTAGACGACAAAATAAAACGCTACTCCGCAAATATTGTTCTTCCTTGCACAGTTGCAACTGTCCCCTTTTATGTATCCAAAAGTAGCACTAGCAGCAGATCCAAGAGCTGCATTAGACTCTGAACTGAGCAAGGGGGTATTAAGAACAGAGATTAACTCCAAGAAATCATTGAATCTTTAAAGTATTAGCAAGAAAATTAAAATAGCAAATGAAAGAATATATAAACAGAAACTTTTGCTATGAATCTACTATAATAGAGGCACAAGACAATTAGCTAGTAATAATTAATCTTGTTCAAACAACATTATAAAAGAGAAAGCAAACCAAGTAAACAATATGTAAGAAACAGAGTATATGCATTGTAAAATGGACTAATTAAAGTTGCACTAAACTTGGAACATAAGAGCACACAAGTGGATAACAATCTTTGACTTCAGATACTCCGAGATCAGCTTCTTTCAAGGATCCATCCACTCCAACGATGTAAGCTACATTGCGAGTAGGGTTCATGAAACCTTCTTTGTCTTTATCGAAAACAACGGCGAGTTTATTCTCCTAGTCGACAAAGAAACTCGCAGCTCTAACTTGAAACTGAAAGTGATAGAGAGTGAGTTGTCTCAATTTCACTGATAAGAACACCTTGCTGTTCCACAACACCCAGTTGGGCTGAATTTTCGTTGTTACCCAGATCTCTATCTGAAATGTATTCGGGCACTGAAACAAAACCGCAAGCTGCTCGTCTCTGACACTTGACAGACTAACAGTATCAAAAGTTCCAAACTCAAAAGGCAGAGGCAAATGCGACCTAAAACTCTCTCTCGTGAAATCAAAACAAACTAAGTCACGTCGCTTAGTTCCATCAAGCCAGTATGTGTTTCCCTTGACAGAGACGCCACGAGTATTATGAGCGTATATCTTCCATCCTGGAGTTACATCAAGAACCTTCCATGAATCAGAGTTAATATCGTAGATTTTGAACTCAACATAAGTGGGAAAAAATTCAAGAAATCTCAAGATTTTGTAGCTGCGGCATGATTTGCTGCTCTTCTCGTATCCGAGAGCATACGTATACGAGTACAATTTGTGGGAATTATGTGTAGGCACGATCAACCGGGGTTGCATCCAATACGGGTTCCAAACCATGAGCTTAGCGGGGTCATTAGTGATGCATAGCAATAAACCGTCGCAGTGAAAGATTTGATATACATTGACTTCATCGTCTAAGCTTACAAGTTCACCTTCACGCTTTATACATGACTCAACGTCATTGTGAAGATTGACGCGCATCAGATAAACCCTAAAATCCATCATCATGACCATCATAAGCTCTCTTTCCTTCGCTGCTAGTTTTGCTTGATCGCCAAGGTGCTTCTTTGCAAAGCTCTCACCTTTGGATAAAGTGTTCGACTTTTTGCAAGTAAATCGGACTTTTCTTAGAGATGTTAACGGAACCTTTGAGAGCACCTCCTCCGCCAAATCCTTTGGAAGATCAGACATCTTCGTCATTGTCTGAAGTCTCAACGAGGAACGTTGAGGCGTAGTAAATAAGTTAGGTTAAACCTTCAAAAGCTCTTTCTAGGTTTCTTCCGCCTGTGGATATATTATATATTACACTTTAATTGGACAACTTGACCAAAGAATTCGATTACAAAAAGAAAAAGAAAAAGAAAAGCTTAATCGAGTTGGTTCATGTCCACAAAACTGGACTTAAAAGCCCAAAGACCAACTGAACATGTGTCAAGACACATAAATACATAATAATCAATCAAACAGAAAACTATTTTAAAGAGAATTTTAGGTTTTGATTCTTTCCATAAACTTAGAAAAGAAAAAAAAAAATTCAGATTGTTGCTACTTGCTAACATTAAGTTTACTGCAGCCTGGTTTTTAATTGTTTAAAAAGAGCTTGAAACGTTGTTGATAATGTGCTCCAAAAGAGGAACACAATGATTTGGACAGCAAGACGGACGTTTGAGCACGATGTTCACTAAATGGATGCAGACAGCAGATACTGACATGATTCGAGCAATAAGAGCATCCTAGTTGTGGATGGTGAAGAGGTTCCGGCAGAGTTTTGATTGGATGTCTCTGTAAGATCAGAGTGAGAACACGAGAATGAAGAGAAGTGTTTTCTGTATATTACGAAGAACCTTTTACAGAGACTTTATACAAGAGAGCGTATCTTCCTACTTAAATACAAAGAGATATGATATATCAATCACCTATGAAATAGTAAAGACAATTACATGATTCGATTTCCTTATCAGATGGGATATGATTATATGATATCCCATTACCCCCCCTCAAACTGGAGCATGTAGATCTTGAATGCCCAGTTTGTCTCGAAAGCTTGCAAAAGATTGACTGCCCAGTGGCTTGGTGAAGATGTCAGCCAGTTGAGAAGTGATCTCCACATGAGTTGTAGCAATGATCCCGGACTGTATCTTTTCACGAACAAAATGACAGTCGACTTCAATGTGTTTTGTACGTTCATGAAACACTGGGTTTGTTGCGATGTAGATGGCGGATTTACTATCACACAAAACACGCATAGGTTGAGCATGTCGAACACCAAGATCGTAGAGAACACGTTTGAGCCATAGCAACTCCTTTGTAAGAAACGCCATAGCTCGATATTCGGCCTCAGTTGAGGACATGCTCACTGTTTTCTGCTTTCTTGTTTTCCAAGATATCGGAGATGTGCCAAGTTGAACAAAATAACCAGTAACTGAACGACGAGTCGTAGGACATGTCGCGTAGTCGGAGTCGCACCAACCCTGAATCTGAAAGTCTGTCGTAGCTCGCAACAAAATCCCTTGTCCTGCAGTCCCCTTTAAATATCGAACAGCCCTTAATGCTGCCTGCCAATGATCCTCTCTAGGCTTTTGCATAAATTGTGCTAAAACATGAACGTAAAAAGCCAAATCAGGTCGGGTTGCAGACAAGTAGATGAGTCGACCAACTAACCGGCGATACCGAGCTGGTTGAGACAATAATGTCGACTTGGAAAGAGCAAGCTTGTGGTTCTGCTCTAGTGGAAAAGCTTCTGGTTTGGACCCAAGGAGACCAGCATCAGATACAATTTCTAAGGCATACTTACGTTGACTCAAGTAGAAACCTGTAGAACTTCTAGCAACCTCAATCCCCAAAAAATATTTCACAGGACCAAGATCTTTCATCTTGAAACAAGAAGCAAGATAGTCTTTAAAAATCTCCAAAGCACCAACGGAATTGCTGGTCACAATCATATCATCAACATAGATAAGAAGGTTAAGTTGAATACCTCCTTTAGCAAACGTGAACAACGAGTAGTCGGAGAGAGATTGGACAAACACATAGTCACGGAGAGCAGTTGTCAACTTACCGAACCAGCAGCGAGGAGCTTGCTTGAGACCGTACAGGGATTTGCGCAATCGACATACTTTGTTAGGGTCAGAGACATGAAAACCTGGTGGAGGTTTCATGTATACCTCCTCATCAAGATCACCGTGTAAAAATGCATTTTGAACATCCATTTGATGTACAGGCCAGTTGTTACCCACAGCAGTGGCAAGAAACAAACGAACAGTTTCCATCTTTGCAACAGGAGCAAAGGTGTCTCCATAATCAACGCCTTCTACCTGTTTATTTCTAAGAGCGACAAGTCGCGCTTTGTAACGCTCAACAGTACCATCCGCTTTGTGTTTAACTTTATAAACCCATTTAGAGCCAATTGCGTGTTTTCCAGGAGGCAAATCCTCGATGGTCCATGTCCCGTTTGCCTCTAATGCATCAACTTCAGACCCCATTGCATTTTTCCAAACTTTGATTTCCATTGCTTGCTTAAAAGACTTTGGTTCAACGACAGCTGTAATAGCTGCTAAGTAGGCCCGATGTGTGGCAGAGAAACGAGTACAGCCAATGTAATTTCCAATGGGATACAAAGATCTTGATTTAGATGGATCTAACAAGCGTGTGTGTACTGTATTGGTGACATACCCGTGTAATCGGACCGAGCGTGTGCGTGGTCGTGTACTCTGCCGGACCGGATTGGCTGGTTCAACAGGAGGAACAGACTCAGCTTCAGATAACTCTGCAGTGGCAGAGCGTGGAGAATCAGGCGGAGAGATCGCAGAGGACGATGGCGAGGAGATCGGCTCGGGAGATGAGGATCCCGTAGGAGAGTTAGACTCGGAGGAAGAATCACCCAAAGCGGGTGAAGCATGAGTGTCGGAAGAAGGGGACGGAGCCGGTGGTGGAGATGTCGGAACAACAGGGGATGTCTCTGTTGAAGACGACCCCGACGATTCATTCAAGGAGGAGGTTATTGGGCCAGCAGAAGTTGTTGGGCTTGGAATGTTGCGCTGACCATTTAAATCGCATAAAGGATCAGAAATAAGTGAGGCCCATAAGACAGCTCCTTCTTCTTGTAAATCACTTCCCGAGATTGGAACTACAACTTGTTGAAACGGGAATTCATTTTCACAGAATCTGACATCGCGTGACACGAAGAACTCATGTTGATCAAGATCATATAATCGCCAAGCCTTCTTCCCATAGGGATAACCGACAAAGATGCACCTACGAGTTCGAGCTGCAAATTTATCGCCTTTATGAGCCTGATTGTGGGCATAACATAAACTGCCAAATACCTTCAAATGTGAATAATCCGGTGCAGTCTTATGAAGTCTCTCATACGGAGTCATCACAGAGCCTGGAGTTCTGTTGATCAAATATGCTGCTGTTAATACACATTCGCCCCAAAAATCAATTGGTAGATTAGCTTGAAAACGTAATGCTCTAGCAACATTCAAGATATGGCGATGCTTCCTCTCAACTCTCCCATTCTGTTGAGGAGTGCCGACACATGATGTTTCATGAACAATCCCTTGAGAACGAAAATAGGCTCCCATGGAAGTGAATTCGGTCCCATTATCACTCCGAACACATTTTACTTGTGCTTGAAACTGACGAGCAACTAAGGTGATGAAATTTTTGAGGTTTGTTGCAGTTTCTGTTTTATCATTCTGAAGATAAAGCCAAACACTTCGTGAGTAATCATCTACAACTGTGAGAAAATAACGAGCACCAGAAGATGATGGTGTCTTATACGGCCCCCACAGATCAATATGAATTAGCTCAAAAACAGCAGAAGTTTTATTATTGCTTATTGGAAACGAAGATCTGGTTTGCTTAGCGCGGAGACAAATATCACACGCCTTATTGGAAATTTCAGAAACAACAGAAACATCAACTTGTTTAAGTGAACAAACAACTCTAGGAGAAGGATGCCCCATCCTCTTATGCCACAAATCATAGGATTTCTCTTCGCGAACATTTGCAGTAGCAGCCAACACCATCGTGCATAAGTGGAAGGATCCTAACTCTCGCCTACCCGCACCAATCATCATCCTCGAAGCGCGGTCCTGAATAACAAGGAACTTGTCAGCTAACTGTACTATGCAACCAAGCTCATCCATTAGCTGACCAACAGAAATCAAATCTGACTGAAATTCCTCAACATAAAACACAGATTTCAACAACAAATCCGGTCCCAACAGGACTGTCCCCTCCTTAGTAGCTATTCGTTCTCTACCATCTGCCAAAATAACTAATACTGGTTGTACCATGTCTCTCACATCAGTGAGAAGATGATATTTTCCTGTAAGATGGTGAGATGCACCAGTGTCGAGTATCCAAGTAGAGTGAGACTTACCCGATAGTTTTTCGGTGGATAGGTTTGTGCCACTGCTGCTGGCATTCGTGCTACCATTCAGAAGAGTCATGAGGGTGTGCCACTGTGTATCAGTCAAACCACTGACCCCATCACGATCCTTGTCAGTAATCACATAGTTTGCTTGTTCACCGTTTGCTGGAGCTGTTACACGAACGGCGTTGGCAAAGGAAACAGCACCACAAACACGTCCATTGGAAGACGTAAAACCTTGCCCACCACGACCACGACCTGTTGCTGAACGGGACCTCGGTTGGTCTCCCCACCAATCTGGATACCCGATCACGGCATAACAACTCTCCGAAGCATGGCCTGAACGATTGCAGTGTTTACAGAACATCAATTTTTCTTTCTCTTCTCTTCGAAACTGTGGCTTGACTTGAGCAGCAAAGGCACTGATCTCCTGATTCTCCTCAGAAACTTTCGTCACATGTCTTCCCAAATCTTCCTCTTGACATACAATGTTGTACACTTCTTCCAAGGACGGAAGTGGGACACGAGAGACCAGATTGGACCGAACGGTTCGAAAATTTTCTTCAAGACCAAACAAGAACTCGTGCACTTTATCCTCCTCACGATCATGTTCTTGCAAGGTGCCCAAGTCACAAACGCATTTGCCACACTTACAAACACGTAGGGGCCTGCAACTCGCCATGCTATCCCAGATTCGGTTGAGTTTTCCATAATAGGCCTCAACCGCAAGAGTTCTCTGCTTACAACAAGCCAATTCTGCCTTGAGTTGTTGAATGCGAGGTCCACTTGTCACCGAGAAACGTTTCTTCAGCTGATCCCACAAATCCTTCGCAACATCACGATGTGAGATGTTGGAACGAATAGAAGAGTCAATCGACATCTTGATCCATGAAATAAGCAAAGCTTGAATCGTCCACCAGTCCTCCAAATCTGGAGATCCTTCAGCTGGGCGTGAAATAGACCCATCGATAAATCCAAATTTTTTTCGTGAGCTAAGCGCCGTTTTCATCCCGCACGCCCATTCGTCATAATTTGTTCCCTTCAACAATGGATGAGAGATCATTGTACCCGGATTGTCGGCAGAGGTCAAATCATAAGGTGAGATTGTTCTTCTCACCTCCGTTGTCAGAGTCGTTGTTGCAGCACCATTCGAGTTTGTACCTTCGGTTGTCATCTTCGTTTGTTTGTTTCTTTGTTTTGTCTTTTTTTTTTTTTTTTTTTTAGGAAAAATTTTCAGGCTCTGATACCATGTAAGATCAGAGTGAGAACACGAGGATGAAGAGAAGTGTTTTCTGTATATTACGAAGAACCTTTTACAGAGACTTTATACAAGAGAGCGTATCTTCCTACTTAAATACAAAGAGATATGATATATCAATCACCTATGAAATAGTAAAGGCAATTACATGATTTGATTTCCTTATCAGATGGGATATGATTATATGATATCCCATTAGTCTCTCTTCTCATTTTTTTTGTTTTTTAATGCGAACCGTATATACAAGTTATGCCTTGAAAATTTTACTTCTGTTAGAGTCCCACATCGAGAAAACATAAATTCCTTGGGCAATATATATAGTGTGAGGCAATCTTTCTCCCTTGAACTAGATTTTGGGAGTGAGTTAGGTCCATTGATAAAATGGTATCAGAGCTTCATGCTTCAAATGTAGTCCTCGTGTGAGGCATTCCTCTAGCTTTTGGGAGTGAGTTAGGCCTTGATTGTTTCTAGAATTTAACTTTACTAGTTCTTTTTTTCTTTCATATGCATGGTTTTGTTTCAAATATTATTCTTTCTTCATTGCATGGTTTCAATTTGATTGATAATCTCGATCGAAGAACATGACAACAGAGAAAATAAACAAGCAAATACGCAAGAAATAGACTCTATATGTATTTGTAAAAATGGACTAATCAAGTTGCACTGAACTTGGAACATAAGAGCACACGAGAGGGTAACAATTTTTGTCCGCAGATTCACCGAGATCCGCTTCTCCTCGTCAATGAAAAAACTTACATGTGTAAGCAAAAACTGAAAGCCAAAGTTCATGAGTGGTCTCATATTCACTGCTAAGAAGACTTTGCTGTTCCAAGACACGGCATCAGGCTCAATTTTAGTAGTTATCCATATCTCCAACATTTTTGTGTCCCAGCGCTGAAATAAAACCGCAAGCTGCTCCTCTCTGACACTACATAGACTCACAATAGCTTCCCAATACCACTCGAACTCGAACGGTACAGGCAAACGCGGTCCAAATCTCTCGCTTGTGAAATCAAAAGAGATTAAGAAAGCAACATCTCCTAAAAGCTTCTTCTGTCTTGCAAACCAATACGTATTTCCCTTGAGAGAGATGCCATGGTCATAATAATGTATAGTCCAGTCTGGAGTAACGTCGAGAACCCTCCATGAATCAGAGTTGAAGTCGTAGATTTTGTACTCAACAAAAGTATAAGTTGGATAAGCATAATAATCAATAAATATCAAGATTTTGAAGGATTTGATGCTCTTGTCGTATCCGAGAGCATACGAATACAAGTCAAATCCGTTGAAGGTATGTACGTACTTGTTCCACGGCGGGGTTTGCTCCCAATACGGGTTCCAAACCTTAATCCATCGGGTTTGCCCCAAATACGGGTTCCAAACCATGAGCTTATTGTAGTCCTTAGTGATGCATAGCAATAAACCGTCACAGTGAATGACTTGAGCTACATCCACTTCATCTGAATCGTCTAGACCAATAAGTTTACCTTGACGGTTAATACATGATTCAACGTCGTTGTGAAGATTGACGCTCATCAAATAAACCCTTAAATCCATAATCATGACGACCATAAACTCTCTTTCCTTTGTTGCTAGTTTTGCTTGTCGACCAAGGTGTTTCTTTTTAAAGAAGTGATTTTTGGATATTGTGTTCCACTTTTTGCAAGTTGATCGGACTCTTCTCAGAGATGTAACCGGTACCCTAGAGAGCACCTCCTCCGCTAAATCCCTTGAAAGATTTGACATCATCTTTGTCATTGTTTCAAGTCTCAACCAGGATCAACGTAACGTAGTATAGTCGTATAGAAGTTAGGTTTATACTCAAAATTCCTTTTGCTTATGTGATTCTCCAATTTTGTAAGAAAAAAATATTAAAATTTAAACTTTTGTTTATTTATGTTTTGTGTTTAGTTTGAAATTGCGTGTGAGGTTTTTCCCTTTTAACCCTATTTTTGATAGGTTGCCGACACAAAACAACATAACAAATAAGGTTTAAATGTTGATGGGCCGAAGCCCAATAAAAAGCCTATAATGATATTAACATATTTTTTTTGAGTGTATTTGTTTGACTCGGGGAAAAATAAAATAAAAAAATAAATGAAGAAAGGATTAAAGAGAAGAAGAAGACGTTTAGGAAGAAGAGGTTAAGCGCTGTGTCAACCTCTTTCCTCTTAACCAATCAAATTCGCCCTTCTCCTTTCCACGGCTGGTTCTCTCTCTTTATCGCGGCGACGGCGACGGTTAAGACGACTGGTACATTATGTTGAAGCTTTGGAGATGGTACCAGCGATGCTTGACGGTTCATCCAGTGAAAACTCAGGTCATCAGTTCTGGATTTCTTTGGGGATTCGGCGATGTCACCGCTCAATACATCACTCACTCCACTGCCAAAACTCGTCTTCTTCGTCTCACCGTTAGTCATTTCTCCCGATCTCCCTCTCCCTCTCTCTTTTGACCTTCGTTTGAAGTTTTCTTTAAATTGGGGATTCTCTCCGATTCTTGATACTGTTTCATGTTTCTTTTGGTGTTGATTTTGCTGAAATTAGTTTAGGTTCGTGAATCTACATCTCGATATCTCTGGGTTTCATGATTTTTCGTATAGATTGATTTGATTCCTGTGCAATCAGTGTATTTGGGACATTTCACTGAATCGGTTAGTGTTTGAATCAAATGTATTGGTTGAAGCAGCTCGTCCTTAGACCTTGATGCTATTTCTAGAGCCTTCTTGCTCTTACATCTTTCAAGGATTAGGTCATTCATATAAGTAAGCAATAGCACTTGGATTCATTTGTTGTATGACGATTAGAAACATGCATTCACTTGTTTTCTGAGATCCCATGATTGTGTACTGTCAACCTAATGGCTCTTTCCAACAATCACAGACGTTTTAGTGCTTAGGCCAGAACGTTGTGGGCACTACAGCTTCAGTTTTCTTTTTTCAAAGCATGAAACAGCTCAAAAGAGGGGTTGATGGTGATAGGTATACTTAAAAGATAATCGTGGAGCCAGTGTGATTTTTTCACTGTGGTAGTTGTATGTTAACATTGTATTATCACTCACTATTTTGGTCCATTGGTAGAGATGTTCATGCTGTATTGTATTTATTTCTTGATTAGCAACTTTAGCCTATTGCTTACCTTCTATGGAATCATGAGATGTTTTATAGTTGTGACATCTTATGCTGCGAAAGAACCTTTAGAATTCAAGAAACCACTAACTAAGCTCAGAGTCATTTGGTACTTTGAGATGTTTTCTGGCTTATACGTTGACATTCGTTTTCCTTTAGACGGTGCGTGGTATGTAGAAATCTGTTTTCCCATTTTAAAAGATGATATCTATTTAAGTTTTGCCAATATATATTGCTTAGTTTTGGCTATATCTCGGGACTCTATTGACCTACCTCTGATCCAGCACTAAAACAGTGTTCAATATTAACAGGAAACAAATAAAGATGGTGACGCAGATGCAAAATTCAAGGTCAACTGGAAGCGAGTAGCTATCACGAGCATGTTTGGGTTTGGTTTCGTCGGACCTGTTGGCCACTTCTGGTTTGTTTTCTTCTGACCTCAGATCATTTAGTTGTAGCTTTTGTATATCCTATGCTGCGCCTCACCTAATAAAACGACACCGAATCAGATACTGAGAAAGAGTGGTTTGTAGATAGATTGATAAACCTGATATAGTTCTATATTCGGTTGCACAGGTACGAAGGCCTGGATAAATTCATAAAACTGAAGCTTCGATATGTGCCAAAGTCAACACGTTTTGTAGCTGCTAAAGTTGCAATGGATGGTCTTATCTTTGGGCCTATAGATCTACTGGTGTTCTTCACATACATGGGATACGCCACAGGCAAGAACACAGCTGAGGTGAAAGAAGGACTCAAGAGGGATTTTCTTCCGGCTCTAGCTCTTGAAGGCGGAGCATGGCCGCTTCTTCAGATTGCAAACTTCAGATATGTTCCCGTGCAATACCAGTTGCTTTACGTCAATATATTTTGCCTAGTAGACAGTGCTTTCCTCTCATGGGTCGAGCAACAGAAGGATGCAGCTTGGAAACAATGGTTTACTACTTCATTTCAACCACTGAAAGAACGAGGTGGCCACGGCGGAGTATGATCATTTTCTTTGTCATAAACTCTGAATGAAAACAAAAACGAGTGTAATTGGCGATTTTCAATATCGAAAGTTGCCTAGGATACAGATTCTTGATCAAATATTATTTCGTTTCACAAGAATTTGGTACAAGTGAATAAATGTCTGTTAGAATTGAATGAATGCAACAGGATATGGCTAAAGAAATGAGCTATGACCGCCTCCGAGTGGTACTCTTGGAATTAACACTGCAGATGCTTCAAGGCATGAACAATAACTGAAACCAATAGCCTGAAAAGCACACAGGAAATAATCAATCTATGGTTTTGGAATTGTTAAATCTGACCAAAAAAATGGTTTAAAGATGGAAATTTCTCATACAGGAACGCCAAGGAGTAATCCACAGTGATTGAGCAAGACAGGTAGGCTTCTCCTTGCAGCGGCTGGAATAAACTTTAAGGACCTGAGAGCTTTTTGTGAGGATGACGTAGAGTGATTTGTGTTCAAGCATCTTGAAAGCTCTGCTAAATATAGCCAGTCGGATTCAACCATGAGCCGAACCTCCACTGATGTAGCTGTTCTCACTGGACAATTTCCGCAGAACGCTTCATCACATTGGTGGTCACTCAAGTTCCATCTGATGAGAAACCGGTTCATGAAGTAGAGATTTTGCTCTGGCCTAAGATGTACTATATCAGAGGAAGATGCAATGTTGGTTCCATGGTCTGGTTCAGCCACTGATTTCTCTTCTGTTTTAGTTATGAACCTACTGGTTTCATCCCTCTGCAGTAGACCGATGGTTGTATAGGTTGATTCGCTTAGAAGACTGAGCTCTCTGGCTTTACTCAATACGGATCCAGATGCAACATCCAAAAATTGGACTTCAAACAATCTGCTTGGGGCCGCATGATCTGAAATAGATTTTGCTTCTGATATAATTTGTCCAAGGTCATCAGATGTAGGATTTTTCTGAGTTTCATTGAAGCAAATGTTCAAGAGTTCTGTCTTTGACGGTAAAGGACAGTCAGAAGAACAGGAAACTATAATTTTGGTACCCTTCGACCCTGGAGCCGGACTAAGGTAGCAACCAGCAGCTGTTAGAGATGTCTGAGTACCCCAAATGAAGCAAATGTCACTTAAAATAGTACGGAATAAAATCTAGAGGAGCAGAACAACATGAAAAATGCTTACCCTGCATGGACTTGAGCGGAGGTAGTTCAAAAGCAACTTTGAAGTGTTTCCTCTGATTGGTCTTTGCCGTTGAGAGATAAACTGGAGTTTCAAGAGCAAAGAAGAGTCAAGAAAATACCCAAAAGGATACGATAAATTTACCAAAGAATAAAAACTGAAGATGTAACCACCTGCAGGACCGCAGCGAGATACTTTGAGAGGCAAATGTCTTTAACTCCAGAAGGATTTAGTCTCTCTAGATCAAGAATAGCATACCCTTTCTGCCAATTCCAACATCAAAACAGATATGACTTTTGCACTTTTACCAAGTGAGACACCGTTTATACATATGAGCTTAAACTGCAATGGTCTTACATCTGTCACTGTTACAGTCTGATTTATTAACTCTGTACAAACTTTATCGACAAATGAACGGGTTCTCCTGCATTCAGAGATGACTGCTTGCAGCTCTGATTTGAAGTTACCTGAAAAGAAAAACAAGAACTTATGTTAGTCACACACATCACCATCAAGCTTTAGAGAACAAGTCCGACTTGCCTGATTGTAGATTTCCAATTGATGTTCGAATCCTATTCCGAACAAACAACTGACTACGGTTAGTAGGATCCTCAACCCAATCTTGTCTATCCCATTGACATATCTGCTAGTAAACATTATAGAATTAGTGACAAGACAACAACCATAGTGCTATAAACGACTTTGAGTTTCTAGTTTCACGAGAACCTTGTACATGTCTTCCTTCCACAAATCCAGCAGCGGACGCACTAAAAGAATAGATCGGTTCTTCATATGTTTTGCATCTAACTGCAGATTTTGGGAGAAAATCTCAGAAGCAAACGCAGTCCCTGCAAGCCCAAGTACACCACTACTACGAGATAACCTGAGAATGAATAACTCAGCCTGCATCCAACTTCAGCCAACATTTCATGAACATCTCAATATAAATTCTCAAAGAGCCATTTACCTGGTCATCTGCATGATGAGCTATAAGCAAGACCTCAATCTGTAGTCGAAAGCAAACATTCGAAATCATTTGATACCTACAAAGAAGGAAATCAAATAAACACCAAGTTTCTTCATATATGATGATTCAAATCAATGGAAATAAAACAAACATTGTAAAACCTCATTTCACGAGCTGCTTCTTGCAAGTGACCAAGCTTTGGTCTACCATCAACCCAATCACAACTTGCAATCTCACATCTGATTCCTATAAAAATTTCCCCCAAGTTACTAAAACCAACTCAAAAAGGTTAAACCTAATCTTCAAACTTACCCATTTCAGAAACTCTGGAACAGACAAGTTCAGCTTCATCTTTGCTCTCTTGTCTTAATCCATGATCCACAACTACAGCAACAAGTCCATCAATGAAACCATCTGTTTTACTAACACAACCTAATCCTTCAGTTTTCCATTTAGCAGCTAGAACACAAAGCGCCATACTATCAGGACCACCTGAAACTCCCAAAGCTGAAACCACACAAAATTGTCAAAACATTAACCAATTGAATTGAAGGAACTATTGAAAAAAAGATTAACAATTTACCAATTCGGTGGTGAGGTTTAAGTCCAGCCATTTCCATTCTTCTATTGAAAAGCTCCTTATACCTCGTTCCATCCACCGTCTCGGGAACACAGGCGTGGTTACAGAACAGTCGTGAGAATTTTGGGTGGCGGGATTGAAACGGATATGAATAAGTGAAAAGGGTTTTAGGAAGAAAGGATAATGAAACCCTAGCGATAGAGTTCGAGAGTAAAGTCGAAGACTTTCTTCCATTGGAGCATAGAGCTAAACCTCGCGCCATGTACGAACGAGCGAACTCACCGAGTTGTGTTCACTCCGAGTTTAGTTCTATTCACTTTCAAAATTTGGCTTTTTTAATTTGCTAATAAACACTAAGGTCTTTTTTTTTGGCCCTATTAAATTTTTTGTTTTGTGATTTAGTTAGAAAAAAATATGAGTAAATCATCATTTTTTTTAGCACTACATGATTGAAATTGAAATGGTTGTATATATGTAATTAGAAGAATAAGAAAGCAAATCTCAATATCGAAAAAAAAGAATGAAAGAATAATATAAAATCCAGAATCAAAGATCTCACAAACATCTAAAGAAACCAAAGAAAGAAAAAAAATGTATCAAATATCGTAGTGTAGATCAATTAGAGAGAGAGAGTAAGGCAATTTCCTTAAATCTTTACAGTTAATAAGAAGAAAAAAAATGAATCCAAAAAAAAAAGAAAAACCCTGCAATTGTTTAAAGAGAAGGTTTACTATAACCTTGACCAGGTCTTTTAATCTTCCCCATCTCCATTTCTCTTGTGGTTTGACCTTCACTGCTCGAGCCAGATGGGTACAGTCCGTAGTCACTTGTTGGATTACTGTACTCTCCCGTTGTGCCGTAGTCTTGAGTTCCAAGTGCCATTTTCCTAAACTTCTTCATGTCATCGTTGTATTGGTTCGTGTCATAGTCAGTGCTTCCTCCATATGAACTGTAGACGTTGCTGTGACCTGGTCTCATCCCTTCGTTCAGATCAGACAGTGATACATTTCCTTCTAAGGCCCGTACTATCTGCTCAGCAAAATCACTCACTCCATTAGCATTGTTTAACATGTTTTGAATGACTATATTTAGCAAAAGTGACAACAAAAGAAACTAATATGAACTAGTCAGCTTTTATTCAACCGGTGTTGTCTAGGTAGTATGGCTAGGCTATATATAAATATAATGGATACCAAACCAAACGTTTTAAGTTACCTGGCTCATGCGAGGTCTACGGCGACCTGAATGGCGTACACAAGCTGCAGCACAAGCAACCATGCGAGCCATCTCCTCTCTATCATACTCTTTATCCATCTTTGGATCAGCCAAACCCTCAAAATCTCCTTCCTCAGATGCTCGGTTAAGCAACGGTCGTGCCTGTTCGACCATCAATCACACATAGCTTTTGCTTCAGTCAACAGTTAAATTGTAAGAAGTCAGAAGTTTAGATTATATGTAGTGGTAGTGTACCCAGTCAACTAAGCTGTCATCTACATAGACATTTTTTGCATCAACAGGGCGCCTCCCAGTGATAAGCTCCAAAAGGACAACTCCAAATGAGAAAACGTCAGACTTCTCTGTGAGCTTTCCGCTTGCAGCATATTCTGGAGCCAAATACCTATATAATCCCAAAACCAAAAGTTTCATAACTTGTACAATGATGAGGATCACATACATTGTTCAAACTACATAAATGTACAAAATTTAGTAGATTCAAGATGATATTTACCCAAAGGTTCCCATCACGCGAGTAGACACATGAGTGTTTGTATCAGAAGCAATCTTAGCAAGACCAAAGTCAGCAACCTGAAAGATAGAAGAGCTTCTTCAGTGACAAAAAATTACAAAAAAAACACTTCACAAACATATCGAATAAAGACGATGTCACACCTTAGCTTCAAACTTGAAATCCATAAGTATATTTGCCGCCTTAATATCACGGTGAATGATTTTCGGATTGCCTGCATATATATATACATTTACATCATAAACAAACAAAGACTGTATTTATCAAACATCTGTACATACACAAGTTTTAAGTTTCTAGACTTACAATCTTCATGAAGATATGAAAGTCCTTTAGCAGATCCAAGAGCAATCTTCAATCTAGTACTCCATTCCATCGTAGGCCTTCCTTTCTCTACAACAAATTCAATTCATCACTAACTGAAAAACAACAAAGCAATGTACTAAAAAGCACAAGAAAAGAGTTGAGTTTTGTGTCTAACCATGAAGGTGAAACTCAAGATTGTTGTTAGGAACAAACTCATAGACAAGTAATCTCTGAGCACCAGCCATGCAATAACCAATAAGAGAAACCAAATGCCTGTGGTGAACTCTGCTAATGATCTCAACCTCAGCTTGAAACTCTCTCTCTCCCTGACCACTCCCAGCTTTCAATTGTTTCACAGCAACTTCTTTCCCACTTGGCAATACACCTTTGTGCACATACCCGAACCCGCCTTGTCCTAACAAATTAGCCTCAGAGAAGCCATTAGTAGCTCTTGACAGCTCCTCATAAGTGAAAGTGCTTTTGGAAAAGCCTAACACTAGCCCTGGAGATGGTGGAGGAAGCACCGGGAGATCCGAATAGTCAGAGCCGCCGCTGCTGCTCATGAATGCCGGTGGTGGTGGAGGCGGAGGAGGAGGTTGTTGTCGTGGTGGAGAAGGAAGCTTAGGTGGTGGTGGCAATGACGACACTACGTGGTTATCTGACGGTCGTGATGCGTTCTGTTGTTGCCAATACTGTTGCTGTCCACCGTAAGGTCCTCCAGCTGATAAAAACCAACATCAAAATCTCTGTAAATTTCGTAGCAAAGTTTGGATCTTTTCTACAAAACTAATCTCAGATTTGCGAAATTAGTATCGGAATTGAACATAATTATAATTAAAGATTCGATTTTTAATTTCGTAAAAATGAGATCTTTTGCGTTTTTTGTTACCTTTGGGACCAGAAGGAGGAGGAGCGTAGTAAGCAGCTTCATCATCGTATCGTCTTCTTCGTTTCTTCTTACAGAAAAGACAAATCAGAGTCAGTACAACAAGCGCAACAACTCCACCAATGGCGATTCCGACCACAACTCCTGTTGATAAACCATCGGAAGAATCAGACGGCGGCGAGGGTTTAGAGCCTGATGATGGGTAGTTAGATGGAGTTCGAGGAGTAGGTCCTGGTGGAGGTGGAGGGCTTGATCCAGGTGTGGTGGGAGAAGGAGGAGATGGAGTGACGGGAGCGGGGGGAGAAGGCTGAGGAAGAGGAGGAGTTGAAGGTCCAGGAGGAGGGGAAAGAGAAGGAGGAGGAGAGGTTGTGTTAGTAGAAGGAGATGGCGGCGTAGGAGGAGGAGAAGAAGGAGGAGGAGAAGGAGGAGTTGTGGTTGGAGGTGGAGAAGGGGCTGGAGGAGGAGTGGGGGTTGTTGAGTTTGTGGAAGGAGACGGTGGAGATGTGCCGGGCGACGGCGCTGAGGACATTTTTGCTTCGATCTAATCAAATCAATAAAGAATCTTTCTTTCACGAGAAAGAAGAAGAAAAAGAAGAAGAAGAGAATGTGAAAAAGGTAGGACAAGAGAGAGAGGTAGTGATCTGGTGCCACCGAAACTAGAAGAGAGAGTTTAGAGTTTTGGACAATGGAGTTATGTTTTTGTGTTCCATCCAAAAACACGATTCATCCGCGTTACTTCTTCTTTCTTTCTTTCTTCTCATTACCAAAAAATAAAACACATATCCGCGTCAAAATTTAGTTTTGGTAGATTGTCAAAAAAAAAAAATATATAGTTTTGGTATGTTTTTTAATTATTTGAATGTACGACAAATTAGAATTTATTATTTTTGACCAAAGAGAAAATATTTCTTTCCAAATTATTCAGTCATTAGAAAAACTTTTTTTTCTTTCCAATAGGTAATTATATTTTAAAGTGTCTAGATCGAAGAGTTGAGGAACTGAATAAATTCGAAAGTTACTTTTTAGTATTTTTTCTTTTGAAAAGGGAAAGTGGATATGTCGTTTGAGACAATCTACCTTTGCGTAATGAGATGTAGACTGAAAAAAATCTACACATTTAATGAAAAAACACTGAATAATTCGGTTTTTATTGGACCAGTAAGAAGTAGAAACAACAATAAAGTTTAGATCCTCTTCCATATATTTTTTTTGGGGCTATTGATTCTCTTACGATCTTGACATAAGTGCATGAAATAGAACCACACAAACATACTTATGATGTGCAGAAAGAAAAAAAATATACTTTACTATGTTACCAAATTATAAATACTATAATGGTCAAAGTTATTAGTACACTACATAAGTTAAGCAATTTAAGAGAAGCTTTTTTATTTAGTCAGCTCATAAATTAGGCAATTAGACTTTTCATAGTATCAAATTTCATTACATATTTTCTTATTATAGAAAAAAATAAACGATTGAGAATGCGTAATAATAATTTGTTTGAATGTGTGGGAAAAATAGTTGGGATTCTTCTACTTGCTCTAAAGCAAAGGAAGAAACAGCTGGAGTGCACTAGCACAAATTCAAGGGCCAAGGCCACCTATTACATTGACGTTTCCTCTAATTTATTACCATTACTAAGCCACAAAGTACTCCATTAAAACTTGATTTAAGGTTCTTAACAACACGTCAATTATGGCCAGTCCAGATAATAATGTTTTTGCACTTCAGGTAATAAAAATAATACTAGTATAAGTTTATGAAAATATTAATCATTGTATTGGGTCCTAATCCTTATCATTCGATTTTTAATGTTAGTTTATGTAAACAACCGACGACAGACGCCAAAATCTATGGATAAATTACAAATTCAACGCGGCGTAATTGCGGTGATGATTTGTTTAAATTAGTATAGTCAATTTTGTTATACATATGCCAGAGATATTTTGGTTCGCATATAATTGAACAGATTTGATTTTCAATAAAATATTCAAATAACTCAAATTGAACTGATTTATATTCATTTTTCTGTTTTTTTTTATTAATTCATTTAGTAGTCAAATTGAAGCATATGTTGTAACTCAAAAACTATTATAGTGATTTTGAGAGTAAATACTCAAAATATTATTTGAAGAAGACGATTTACGTTTTAAACATGATATTATTATGAACATCAAAAAAGATTATGTTAAAGATATCGAACTTCCACAGTTTATTTATATATATATATATATATATATATATATATATAAAAAGAGATGTACGCGAAAAGGTGGTAAAGTCTCATATTAATATATAAAAACTCTCAATATATAAAGTTTTACCGAAATTTATTTTTTGAGAGGGCTGAGGTGGTCATGGATATCGATCATGGCTAGTAGTCCCAAAGTAAGAATATATCCAAATCCAATAGCTCTTCTCTTCATCATCTACTTATGTTGTCTAGTACCAACTAGATTAACTGGTAGCTTAAATCGATTGTCCCAAAAATGATTATAACTTTATATCGTTTTCTTCGCATTTTTTGTTTTTATGTCTCATATTTTGCTTATGATATTCATAGTAAACAAATATAAAGCAGTAAGTAACGATGATAATTTGGTTTCTAGTGTAGGTGGACGGTGAACCTTGTAAGAAGGGAGATAAGAGTCTAATTCTATTGGTTGGGCATGTGTGTCTTGGGTTGTGCCTTTGTGTGGAGGGGGATATCTTGTCTTTGTCACGAGAGGAATGAGTGAAATAATTAAAATGATCATATATTGCCCGTGCAAAGGTCAATTGTTATAAGAAACGAACAAAAATAAAATGCCTCCGTTTAAATTATACAAAATAAAAACGTTTGTAAAAATTAACCACATTGTGATATAACAAAAAATAAAAATAAAGAGAAACTGAAACGAAATATTAGTTCTTAAACATTAACATAATATAATTTGATAACTTCAGTCATATAAAAAAAAGTAGAATAAATAGAGATAGCAAATAAAAACTAGTTTTAATTTGGTAAAAAGACGTTGAAAGAAAATTTGTCACTATGTTACCATAGAATCAGAAGATGAGAAAACCTTAACGACAAAATAGAAATTGAACAACTTATATTATGCAATTCTAAGTGAAGAGAGAGACTTGTGTGACACCTCACCCATGGCTGCCAAAACACCTGTTTAGTATTCCCTTTCCTTATATAATAGCCCACAAAACGATCATAACTTTTTTATTGATACACATATCACTTGCAAACTTTTTCTTCTTCTTCTCCATGTCCTGTCTATAAAAGAAAAGTAAAATAAAAATGGCGACTTTGGAGGAAAAAGTATACCATACTAAAAGCTATCTCACTATGCTAGGTACTAGTCACAATGTTAGACCAAGCCCAAGGGTAAATCAACTAATGAGGTTCTAAAACACGAACATTAAGATTAAGATTTATCACCCCGATATATACATTTAAAGGGTGCTTCATTATCAAACACATATGGTTGTAGTCTTGTAGACATAATTTTCGAGAGTGTTTCGTATCATGCATCACAGTTCTGTTTTTTGATGCGATATTAATCGTCTATGAGGTGATTTGTATGCTAAATCGTTTTTCATTCATGAAGGTTAAAATTTATCAACTGATCTATAAATGTATACGAAAATTTAAAATTTTCTTAAGAAAATAACAATATTCTCATATAAACTATAGGACAAGATATATTTAACACCAATTAATCATATATCTTTATATACTTATTTAAGCAATGTTGTTAAAATTTAATCCTACTATCATGTGGCATATTACAAAAAAAATGTCATTATATTTTAATTAATTTAATAACTAACAAAAGAAATTTTTATATTGGTTTACAAAATAATAAAATAATATTTTTGAAATTATTTAACAGATTCTATTTATTGCTTTAGTAATTTTAGGAAATAATAACAAGCTATTCTGAACAACTATAAAACTTAATTTTATTTAAAAAATAAGATTAAATATTTGCATATCTAAATTATTTAATAATGATAGATATATTTTAAAACTAAGATACAACATTTTTTAATTTAAAAATATCTCCATATATTTATTTAAGCAATGTTGTTAGAATTTTAACCAGCTTTGATGTGGCATATTATGAAAATGCTATTGCATTTTAATTAATCTAAAAACTAACAAAAGAAAAGTTTATATTGGTTTACAAAATAAGAAAACAATATTTTTGAAATTATTTAACAGAATCTATTTATTGTTTCATAAATCTTAGGAAAAAATAACAAACTATTTAATGGGTGAGTTAGTGTTTAAAAAAGAAAATAGTGTGTTTTGCTATGAGGGTGAAAAAAATGCGATCTAGGGTTTTTTGCTTTTTACGCAAGGTATGCTGCCGCCGGTGGCTGGAGATTCTCTTTCGGTTGATGGCTCACAAAAGACTGTAGGGATCGAGGAGGGGGAGGTTCTGTCGGTCAGTGAAGCTGTTTTTGTGTCGGGGGTTTTGAATGTGCAGAGCGAGGAGGGTGGGGTAAGTATAGAGAAGATGACAGTCCAGGGGACGAAAGGGAAGGTTACTGAGAATGCGGTTACGGAGACGAGGGTCGGGAGTACTATGTCGCGTGATGCGCAACATAAACAGAAGCGCTTGTGGGTCTCCATGGTTAAGGAACCAGCGGGGATGGAGAAGGTAGATTTGGCGGTAGAGGATGTTGATGGTATGCCAACAGTTAGGATACCAGACAGGGTTTTTGAGGAAGCTCAACTACTCTGGAAAGATTTTCTTATCAGGAAATTTTTAGCAAAGGCTCATTTTGTGGGTGGTATTCATGCCCTAGTGAACAAAATTTGGACATTGGGGGATAAAACTATTAAGATTGAGGTGTTTGTGGTGGATACCTATACAGTGCGCTTTCGGATTAGGGATGTGCGTACTCGTGAGCGGGTTCTAAGGTGTGGTATGTGGAATCTATGTGGAGTTCCAGTGGTTCTCACTAAATGGAGTCCAATTGTTGATACAAAACAAGAAGAATTAACTCATGTTCCCCTTTGGGTCATAGTTAAAAATGTACCTGCAAAGTACTTTTCTTGGAAGGTATTAAGTGCTATTACGAGTCTACTAGGTGTACCAAAAAAGTTGCACCCTGATACAGAGGCATGTAAGTCGTTTGAGGAGGTGGATTTAACAAAGAACTTTCCTAAACATATGTCTTTTAAATCCGGGAAGGGAGGCGATACTGTTGTGGAGTTTTTCTACCCATGGTTACCCCCACGGTGCATTGACTGCTCCAAATGGGGACACACGAACTCATACTGTTTGAAAAAAGGAAAGCATGGAGAGATTGTTAATGTAGAGGACAAGGAGCGGGATTGGTGTACACCTACTACAGGAGGTAAGATCCAGAACCAAGCGGAAGTTATCACGGTCATATCATGAGAAGAGAATGGCGTCGTTACACAGGCTTCCTCTCATGTTGTTAATGTAGAGGACAAGGAGCAGGATTGGTGTACACCTACTAAGGGGATTCGTAGTCCAGGTAAACAGTTAGATATAAGTCAGGTCGATGCTTCAAAGCTTTCAAACTCCTTTTCATGTCTTAGTGAAAAGGAAGAGGAAGGAGAGGATGTTATACCCGATTTGGAACAGAGTCTCGATCTTACTCAACAGCCTGGTGGTGGGGATCCTACGGCTATCGTGCCTACGGCTATCGTGCCTACGGCTGATCAGGGAGGAACTGAGACAGCCAAGATACCCATGGGGGTGACGCTCTGGCCCTCTCTTCCACGCGCTTTGAAGGAAAGCCATAAATTTATCTCGTAAACCAGCACACAGAGTACTAGGCCTCCTCCTAGTAATCTGTCAACACGTAAAACTTCCAAAGATCTCTGATGTCCGGGTTTTTCTGGAATGTCATAGGCTTCAACAAGAAGGAGAAGCACCGTGTGGTACGAGAGTGGATGACTCGTGGTAATTTTGATTTTGATTGTTTGATTGAAAAAAAGGTTAAGGAACGTAGATCAAGTCGTGTTATTGACTCAGTGTTTGCTAATTGGTCTTTTATGGCTAATTATGAAGAGCATCGAATGGGAAAAATCTGGATAGTTTGGAAGAATAATGTGCGCATTACACCAGTGTTTAAAACCTCACAACTCATTACGGTCTCAGTATGTGTTGAAGGGAAGGAGGATTTCTTTGTCATTTTTGTTTACGCGTCCAACTTAGTTGCAGAGCGTAAGTAGCTTTGGAGTGAATTACGACATCATCACTCATCTCCACTCTTTCATGGCCGAGCTTGGCTTATCTGTGGGGATTTCAATGAAATCTTGGATAATGAGGATCACTCTCTATATGATGTTAATCCTTTTATCCTAGCAGGCATGAGGGATTTTGAGGACCTTGTCAATTTTTGCGAACTAGTTGATATGAGTTATTAGGGTCAGCGATTTACATGGTGTAACAAACGTCAGGAGGGGGTAATTTGTAAGAAACTAGACCGAGTGTTGGTTAATCAGGAATGGTTTCAGCAGTATGGTCAGTCATATTCTGTTTTCGAGCCTGGGGGATGCTCAGACCACTTACGTTGCAGCTTTTATCTCTCTACGGTGAAGTCGAAAGTGAAGAGGCCATTTAAATTTATAAATGCAGTCACAAAACAGCCAGAGTTCCTCTCTCAACTGGCTGGACGATGGCAAGAGTCACCCGCTCTTTTCCATTCCACCTCTGCGATGCATCGTTTCTCAAAATCATTAAAAGGACTTAAACCACATCTTCGGAGCATGGGCAAGAAACTGGTGGCAAACATTACTGTCCGCACAAAGGAGGCATATGACACTCTTTGCACTCTGCAGGAGCGGACTATGACCTTTCCTTCCTCTCAGGTTATACAGGACGAGGCTGATGCATATGCGAAGTGGCGAAGATTGACTGATATTGAAGAACGGTACCTGCAACAAAAAGCAAAGTTGCATTGGCTGAAGGTTGGTGATCAAAATAATAAGGCTTTCTATGCGTCTGCTAAGATTAGGGAATCGAGAAATAATATAAAGGAGATTCAATGTGGAGATGGAAGGGTCGTCACTGATCATGATCACATCAAAGAGGAAGCGGTAAGACATTTTCGAGATTTTCTCACTTTTTCCCCTGCTGACTATGTCGAATGGACTATTGAGGAGTTGTCGGACCTTCTGAGTTTTAAATGTGATCCTACTGACAAATCTATGCTCACTATAGAGGTTACCAAGGAGGAAATTAAAAAGGTTCTGTTTGCGATGCGCACAAACAAATCTCTAGGCCCTGATGGCTTCACTGTGGAGTTCTTTAGCAGTGCAATCCTTCTTCCGGACAGGCTTTCTACCTAAGGGGGTCAACTATACTATTTTAGCTCTTATACCAAAGAAGACAAAGGCAATGACAATGAAAGATTATAGGCCAATTTCATGTTGCAATGTCTTGCACAATGTCATTTCCAAGATTCTTGCTACAAGACTCAAAGGTATCCTTCCCAAATTCATCTCTCCTAATCAATCAGCCTTTATCAAGGACAAATTGCTGATGGAGAAGGTACTTCTTGCCACAGAGCTTGTCAAAGACTACCATAAAGACTCCATCTATCCTCGTTGTGCCATGAAAATCGATATTTCAAAAGCTTTTGACTCAGTGCAGTGGGGTTTCCTACTGAATACGTTAAGAGCTCTTGACTTTCCTGATCAATTCGTCAACTGGATTCAAACGTGTATCACCTCTGCATCATTTTCTATTCAAGTAAATGGAGAACTTGCGGGTTATTTTCAAAGCAAGAGAGGCTTGAGACAAAGTTGCTCGCTGAGTCCTTATTTTTTTGTCATCTGCATGAATGTGTTGTCTCGCCAGATTGACAAAGCGGCCTTGAATAAGCAGTTTGAGTACCACCCGAAATGCCAATTGCTTCATCTCACTCATCTCAGTTTTGCGGATGATTTAATGGTTTTTACTGCTGGAAATAAGAGTTCAGTCGAGGGTGTTCTGGAGGTTTTCGATGATTTTGCCTATCACTCAAGACTGCAGATTAGTCTTGAGAAGTCAACCTTGTTTATGGCAAGAATAGCTCCGGATAAAGAAACGGAGATTCTGCAACAGTTCCCCTTCGCGTCGGGTGTGTTACCGGTTTGATACCTTGGTCTACCTCTACTCTCTAAACGCATGTCTGAAGCTGATTATCTCCCTCTCTTGGAAAGGATAAGTTCACAAATAAGTTCCTGGACAGCTAGGTCGCTCTCTTTTGCAGGCAGGTTACAGCTGCTAAGTTCGGTGATTTTTAGTTTAACAAACTTTTGGATCTCTCTTTTTAGACTTCCAAAAGCTTGTATAAAGGAAATAGACAAATTATTCTCTGCTTTTTTGTGGTCTGGTCCTACTCTAAACACCAAAAAAGCAAAAGTAGCCTAGACTGAGGTCTGTTTACCTAAGAAAGAAGGCCTGCACTCCATAGAAGAAGCAAATAAAGTAAGTATGTTGAAACTGATATGGAGAATTCTGTCTGCTAAAGATTCTTTGTGGGTGGATTGGGTCAAGCGATGTCTTATCCGGAGTGGCTCGTTGTGGGCAGAGAAATTGATCTCCCCCACTGGCTCTTGGATATGGAACAAGATCTTAAAATATAGGAACTTAGCGGCACAGTTTCATAAGGTGGAAGTTAAGAATGGTGAATCAACTTCTTTTTGGTTTGACAACTGGAGCTCTATGGGATGTTTACATGACCAACTTGGAGATAGAGGGACAATAACACTAGGTGTATCTACAGCAAGCACTATGGCCGAGGTCATGGTCATGCCGCGACACCGACGACACAAACATCCTGTACTCAATCAAGTGGAGGAGGAGATACAGTACCACAAGTTGAGAAGAACTGCAGAACGGGACGTCACCCTTTGGAAAGGCAGAAACAGTGTGTATCGCAAGACTTTCATGACCAAAGAAACTTGGTCTCTCATTCGGGTTGCTCGACCAACAATGGCTAACTACAAAGCAGTTTGGTTCCCGTTCTGCACTCTGAAGTATGCTTTTATAACTTGGTTGGCGATGAAGAACAGGCTTTCAACTGGAGACAGGATGCAAAACTGGAACCAAAATGTCAATACAAGCTGCACTTTCTGCAACAACCCCATGGAAACAATCGACCACCTGTTTTTCCAATGTTCCTTTGCACAGACGGTATGGGAGAAGCTCACTAGAGGTCTGCTCTTGCACAAGTACACTGCAGAATGGCGAGACATCGCAACACTGATTGGTGGAAATGAGCTTGATAAGAAGTCACGCTTCATCATCGGATACACATTTCAGAATACTCTGTATCTCCTTTGGAGAGAAAGGAATGATAGACGTCATGGCAACCAACCATCGCCGGCAGAGAAGCTGGTCAAGCTCATAGACAAAAACGTTCGGAACAGGTTGAGTACGATCGGGAACAAAGAGGATACCACGATACAGATGTGGTTTGCGACAAGATCCTATTAAGACCATAGCATAATCTTTCTAATTTTTTAGAAATGTTTTGAGAAAAAGGCTTTGCTCTGCATTGTAAAACGTTTATTTTTCTTTGAATATAATTTAACATTAAATTATTTAATTGAAAAAAAACTATTTTAATTGGCTAAAACTTATGTTTTTATACACAATATTCACTATATAAACAATACTAAGTGTATAATGTTGACAATATGCATATACATAATCTAATTTTAATTTTCATATACATAATCTAACCATTTGTGAATACAAAAAGATTGATCACTGCAAAATTTTATATTTATTAGATACATTTTTTCTCTTGAATTTTATATAGCTCTTGGAAAAAGGAAACAAAATCACTACCTCTAAAAGTATGTTTTAATCATAATTCATCAATTTGTAATACCAGATCACGGGTCAATACAAATTTTGTTTAGTTTTTTTTTAGACTTTACCGAATTTATAATTAACGAATTTGATATTTCACTCAAACCAAAATAGTAGTATCGATTATGGGTCAAAATTGGAGTATGAAACAAGTAAATTAAATATATAATTTTATAAAATGTATAGGATAAATAAAAATTTTATTATTATTTTGTAACAAACAAATCCAAATTTACGTAAATATTTCTCCATGCGATACAGCGTGGGTCACTAACTAGTTCTAATTATTATTATTATTATTATTATTACCTGTTCGGTAAAAATAATTCATCGACTAACCAACGTATGACAGTTGCTAAACCATGTAAACCATGTGGTTGGTTGTCTAAAAGAGCTAAAAGGTTATTGATGATATTTAACCGGTTGTTAAGAGGACTGGTTCGTTTGATGGAAGGTTCTAGACAACGTCCTAAAGATCATAAACAACCTGCAGAAAGACCTATCGACATATACAACAAGCCCAAACCTTTACCTTGGTGGACAAACAACCGACAAGCAATTGGAAACTTACCATAAATAAATTAGGAAGTTATCAAAGGAAAAAGGAAAGGAAGAAGGCGGTTCCTACAAAGAATCTATATATACATTTTTGAAGTACATTTTGGGTTTTACTCTTTTATTGTACTTATTTACAAAATTAAACCCTTAAAATTTCCAAAAATAACATTACTCCAGATTTTGTTTCCTAAATATATTACATACCATTTCAACTAAAAAATACAACAAAATCAATTTGGAAACAGAAACTATGAAGATATTTAACCACACTTTCTATTGTGTATTGAAGATATTCGATCTCTGAATCATTTGCAAACAAAGAAAACAACAATTTGATTCCTATTTTATTTTCCAAAACCTATGGGCTTTGATTCTTAACGTAAGAAAAACTTTGATTCACATTTATTTAAATTTTATAATTAATATATATAAACTTATAAAATTTTAAAATATTACGAATATGTAAAATTTTAAAAAATTAAATACTATTTAATATGGTTATATAATAGATGAGTTATAAAGAGGACATTTTGGAATTAATAAAATATCATTAAATTTTTGCTAACACGGCTTAAATCCTCATTTTATTATTTGTCAAAACTATTAATATTAGAATATTTGACATATAAAATTAAGTTGATTTAACTAAGATTGTGTAAAATAATTAAATCATTAAAAAAAATATAACTTAATCATAGCGTAAAAATGACTTATTATGTATTTAAATCCCTTATTTTTTGTTATAATAATTAAAAATTAAAATAGAATCTCAAACACTAAACAAAACAAACTAACTATAACAAAAAATGGTCATGAAGTATATTATGGGTTAAAAAAAATAATATAAACATTTAACCGCACGAACGGCAGGAAATTTAGTTATTGCTCTATTTGCAAAATATCTAATATTTAAATAACAAATACAATATAAAATATAAATAATAATAAAAATTATATTCACGCGGTGTACCGCGGGTTAAAATCTAGTTAGGGTTCAAAAACCTTATAAATAATTAACGATCTCTCAAAGGGAGAAGAGAAGGACACGAAAATAAAGAGCAAGTACAAGAGGCTTAGCAAAACCAGAGCAACCGACTTAAAAGCAAGATTAGGGTTCTAGTTGATTAGTTGTGGCTTGTTTCTTGTACTTGTTATCAACATCTTGATTAATAAGAGATACTTTTCGGCCTAGATTTCTTGTTTTCCATAGACTCTCACAAACCGGTTACTTTTGCTCAAACATTAACATTCTTTGAGGGGATTACAGTGAATATCAATTAAATGAATCACCATAATAATTAACACCTCATGGCATTTCAGTCAAAAAATTATAATTATCACACCTCTTTTTGTGTACATTTAATTTACAAATACACTATTAACTTGCATAGAAGCGATTCAGAATCTAAAGTTGCTGATTATGAGACTATTTTCTTTTCTTTTGTTTGGTGTTTTTATTTGGATTTTGAATTTACCCATCCATCACTAGTTTGAGAAAATATTATTATATTAAAAAAAATAGTCAAAACCTGCATGAAAGCTTATATTACCATAATTACAAATTTATTAGATTACAACTTGACATCAACACTAATACATATGTTTGGCTAGATGTCCACTTCAAATATTGTATTATTTCTTTGTTAAGTTCTTAATATTATTATAATTAGAAATTTACTGTTATTATAATTGATTAGCAATCCCAGCTGCATGCACATTGCTTATGCCCTACATATGGTCCACCAGGTGAAACAACACAATGTGGGCGTGCGTGTGAATGACTCTTGGAACACAAACTCTTACAATTTTGTGGCGTACAACCAGTATAGCTTAAAACAACACCACATTTATTTGCAAAATCCCAACCTTTCACTCCTGTTACAATAACAAGTTTAAATTAAAAATCTTAGTTCATATATCTAAAACTGAAAATATTACTTTGACTTTTTACCGTAAAGATATATGTTTTGAAATGGAACATAGGTTTACAATTATAAATATTTAGTATATTAAGTTAATTTGAATGTATCATATAGTTTTTCTTAGAAAATTGTTTAACACAATATTTATAAAACAATTAGTTGTAATTTGAAACACTTACCTATGTGGCATGAGAGAAAAGAATCATTTAAGACAAAGAAACAACTGAAATATGTTTCATCACTTGATATCAAAATTATTCTAATAATGTTAAAACCATATAAATTTACAAAGTAGGGAATTATCCAATATATGTGAAAAATTAAAAACAATTAGTAGAAAATGTAAGTATATACCTAGCAGAAGAACTGTGAAGACAATAAGAACGGTGAATGAAAGTTGACAGGATTTTTTCATCATGTTTGATATAAATGGATCAATAGTGTTTTTTGTTTTTTCTTTTGTTTTTTAGAAAACTTAAATATTTAATAGTGTTTTAAAATTTTCATATTAAAAACCAAAGAAAGAACGTGTAGTTTATATAGTGAATTAAGTGTGTCTCATACATTTCTAATTTAAGAAATGAGGTATGTACTATCCTTTTTTTTTTTTTTTTTTTTTTTTTGAACACACGAGGTATGTACTATCCTATATCCCAAATTATAGGATCTAATTTGACCCAAATTCAAGGTTTCTACGGTAAGATAGGTAAAACTTGTAAACTTGTTTTTTTTTTTCTTAATTTTTTTTTTTATAAAAATTTGTTTGAGTTTTAATGGCATATCCTTTTAATCGCGGGAACAAAAATAATAGAATACAATCATCAAAATTTAGTAAAATACTATATGGTCACTTTTAAAATGAATTACACAAGATGCAAAATAACAATACCCGACGAAGTTTCTGGCAAAACTTGTGTGAAGCTTCAGATCTCAAATCTTCTTCTTTTTCTTTTTTGGCTAAGCTTTCGGTAAAGCTTCCGATCTTAGATTCCAAAAATAGATGAAGGAGAGAGCAGAGGGAAGAGGAAAGCTCCAAAGGGAGACGCCAATGCATGGCGGACGGAAGAGACGATTGTTGTAGAAGAATGAAAATAAGAAAGATATTCAAAGAGACAAAGATGTTAGAGTGAAGAAAAGAATGTTCCACAGCAACGAACAGAAGAACAGGAAGATACTAAGAGGAATCCATGGCTGTGTATCTCCTTTGGTGCTCTGCTCATACTTACCAGTCTTGATTCTCATGATATTTTTCTTTCTCCCCTCTCTTTAGACTCGATTTGATGAGCGAATTCCCATATTGTGTTGAGCTCTAATTTAAATCTAAAATGCTTGTAAGGTGTTTAATCTTACTGTATTTATCAATCATCTTCGATACCTTCTGAAAATAATATCTCGGGAATCAATTTGATTTGTAGGAGAATTAGATGCTTATATTGATGTGTGACTGTGTTGTTGATGGAAACTTAAATTTGAGTTTTTTCTTCGATTGATTGTTGTGTTGATAAAGACGTTACTAGAGAGTTGTATTAGGATGGAATAGTCATTTAATTGTTTAAGGTTCTAGGTGAATAGAGTTTGGGATGGTTTCATTTCACCTTTGCTATAAGAACATGAAGGTTTTAAATTGGTGTAAGGCTTTTATATGTACTATTGAGATTGAGAAGAACAATAATGTAGTCTAATCCAATATGTTGGAATGATTTTAGTTGAGTTACTATGTGGTGAGTTAATTTTTGGTTTTTATTCTCGTACTTTTTGTATGTTTGCATGTGGGCGCAGAGCCGTCCCCAAGCACAAGCTGATGAAGCATGTGTTTACAGCCCGAAAATTATATGATATATTTCGGCCTCAAATTTCAGAAAAGTGTCGTTAGTGTGGTGGTAAATATGAACATTAAAGTGTTTGAGTTCTAGTGTTCGACCGATGGCACCACTTATTTTACAAACTTTTTTTTCCTTTCTATGGTCCACTAAAAGAATCAGCTTTACAATTATTTTGGGCTTGTGGCCCCAATATGTTGTGCGACGGCTCTGTGTGGGCGCTATGGCATCAGCTATCAGCACCACTAATTAAGTATCACAAACGTAAGCTCAACTTTCATTAGCAAATCCTTATGCTACTGCAAGCAGCTTTTCATTTTTGCTCGTATATGATTTATCTTCTGTTCTGAAAGTACTTAGCTAGACGTCTTTTAATTACGATGAATACCTAGCAAGTGGACAAGCATCTCCTTGTCATTTTTGTTCTAGCTGTGCAACTTTTTGCGTTATGTCCTCGTCTTTACTCAAAATTTAATGTTAGTGCATGTAAAAGATAAGTGCATGTAAAAGATAAGCTTAAGTTTGGTATGGCCAGATAGTTTTGGTGCAGTTGCTTTAATTTATCTTATTCTCTCTTTCTCTCATAAACTAAGAACCAAAGGGCACATGATAATCCTGCATTTATTGTTGTAGCCTGCTTCTTATTTGTTGCAACTGTATCCTATTGTGCCACGTAAGTATTTTGTATATGTGAATATTTAGAGTATGACAGATAACTATTGCTTTGGAATACGAATTAAGTATGTTTTTTTATTGATTTAAAATATGATGTTTATACTTCATGTATGACCATAGTGGCTCTCATGTCGTCGTCGGTCTTTGGAGTTCTGATCTCCCAGCCTTTATCATCGGAGCAGTTAAAGTAAGAAAATTCATCGTTGTCATCGATTTCGATGTATTCTGTTTCTTTGGCTTGTACTTCCTCCGATATGGAGTTGGCTAGTACTGTTAATGAGACAGAGTACAGTTGAGGAGGATCTTATAGTTTTGGTCAGTCATCATCATTTTTGGAATTTTTAAATATTTAGGAAACTCTTCCTAAATTTCAAGGACATCTTCTTAAACATTATGAAATCCTTCATAAATCTAAAAAAATAAGTTTTTGAATCATTTAATTTAAGATTTGTCTAAATGTATCACATATTACTCCATTTAGTAAGGTATATTTGATTTTCTTTTGTGCACATTCTAATATTATATATACTAGATATTCACCCGCGGTACACCGTAAGGCTATTTTTTTATAAAAAATGTAATTTGTTTTATAGATTAACTATATATATAACTAATGTTTAATTTGTATTTTTTAAAAATGTACAACCTTACAAATATAGATATATTAGTTAGTATAGAAATTAGAAAGTATTTTGTTAGTAGTATAGAATTCCTACATGTACTAAAAGTAGAAATGTTATATCGACCGCTAATACTTAACTATGTATGTTTTGTTCATATATTTATAGAAAAGTAGATGTTATATTCATAAAATATAAACAAACCAATAAACTAATTAACCTGGGATTCAACCGGTCCGACTAATTGACCCAGCAACCCGAAAGACTTCCGGTTCACCTTCCGGTCCGGTTTTAAAAACATTGTCGTTTATTGATTAGGCCGATTGTTTAGGAAAACGTCTGTATGGAGAAAATATTGTTTTGTAAAATTGGAAACTTAATATTAATTAAATTAATTATAATCTTAATACTTAATGTTAAAGGGAGTGGTTTCCTATTATTTTGGAAATTTTATTGGATAGGAAATTTTGTTTCCAAAAATCAACACTTAATACTAATTAATTAAATAAAAACAAATTAATAATTAATACTAATGTCATGCTTGTAAATAGGTTGCAACTCTAGGATTTATTTGCAAAATGTCTCCAAAAATGTATATATATATATATAACTAATATTTTGATTTTGTGTTTTCCTAATTATTTTATGAAGGCTATCATAAAGTTTAAGGTTTCCTTCCTAAATATTATTGAATCCTTCCTAAATATAAATAAATATGTTTCTAAATCTCTTTTTTTGGTGTTTTATCTCAATATGTGAAAGATTACTCCATTAGTGAAGGGGTAATAATATCATTTTAGTGCATATCAAGGTGTTTACCAATATCGAGACTTTTTATGACGGTCATCCTTAAGCTCATCATGAAATCCAAACTTTTTATGGAGGTCATCCTGAGGTTCAAGTAAACTTTGAATTACGTGGAATATTCCTGAATTTCCAAAGAGTGATGGTTTTTCAAGTTATAAGAACATGGAGAAGAGGTTCTAAAAAGACAGAGAACTTAAACAAGAGTGAAAAACATAGTGAAGACCTTTGTTCAGAGCACTTTTTAGTCATTTTTTGCATTGTATATAGCCTAACCTTAGCATTTTTAGATCTTTAACATTAGATATTTGCATTTAGGTTATTTAGGGTGTTACATCATTGCATTATTGCATTTTGGATAAGAACAGGTGCTTTGGAGCCTTAAAAGAGCAAGAATGAGGAGGAACCCGAGCATGTACCTGATGGTGTGATCGTGCAAGAAGAACAGCCCGAAACTTTGAACCCCAACCTTTTCTTTCAAGCCTTGTTGCGATTTGTTTAGTGAGGCCTTTTCAGTTTCGATAGTGCTATAGGTTGTGAAACCTTTAGAGTATTGAGAACGACAGAGAACTGGCTCTTATTTTAGCTAAGTTTAGAACTATTTGAACAAGCTAATAAAATCAGTTTTGAAAGATAGGTGGTTAACATGTTTATTTGGGGTTGGGTTGAAGATCAAAAGAGAAATAAAAAAAAGAAGAGAGTCTCTAAGGTTCAGCTTAATTAGCTCTAAGTCTCTAAGTAAAAAAAAAAAAAAAAAAAATAGAAGTATAGCAAAGAAACACAAAAAAGGGGTTGTAAAAGAGAGCTAGATTACTCTGCCATGATTGAACAAGTACATATGTATGAACAAGTACATATGTATTAAGATTACTCTGCCATGATTGAACAAATATATGGTTAAGATAAATCACTGATTGAGACGACTCGAAATAATCCATAATGGAGAAGATAGATTACTCTGCCATGATTGAACAAGTTATTTTTTTGTTTACGTGAGGAAATTTGAAGTAGTAGATATATGAGAAGTGATGAGTAGTTCGAAATTATTATCCTAAGAAAAATCTGCGGCCTAAAATCATTGAAAAAGGTGTAGAAATTTATCTCCTATGCCAACAAAGAATGAAACTAGCGGCAACTAGGAGAAGCAAGAGACCAACGAATAGGGGACATCGCTACTTGTGATTGATGTATTAAGTAAATTTAAATGACTTCGTTAATTATCCAATAAAAAGGTTTAAATGTCTTCGAAAATATTGACCGATCACGTGGAGAACCGTGAGTTACATAGTTATTTGAAAATAAATTTTGTTCCGTATTTTCACACAAAAAAATGTGCTACTAATCTCAAAATAGGATACTTCCAAGTCCTAACCGATACTTCCAAGTCCTAACCGATCTAGACAGACGCATGCATGCACACGTTTACCAAACCTATGCATTGTAAGTTGTTACAGGTAAGTTCTCAGTAAATTGTGAACAAGTGACTGCTCTTATTGTTTTATATGTATCTGCATGCCTGGTGATATAAGTCGTCTGACTCACGATACCAATAAGGTTTCATGTAACGTATTATCTTTTTTTTTTTTTTTTTTTTTTTTAAAACTTATTATCTTTTTATTCCACACAAGTTCAACTTAAAAGGTAATTTAACGATTTGTTTTGGAATTTTTTTTTTTTTTGTTTTGTTTATGTACTAGTTGGAGATATCATAAGGGAGTAAGTAAGAGAGGAAAAAAAGTGAAAACAATAGTTTAAAGTGTGAAATGAGAAGTATTTATAATTTGTATACTACTAATGATGTATTGATGTGTATGATTAGGCTACTAATCAGTGGAAGCTTAGCTGGGTTTTAGAGGAAGGCGCCAGGAAAGTAAAAAGAACAAAAACGAAATCAGGTAGGGGTAAATGAGTCTTTTCACAAACCAAATAAAATGAAAGGAAGAAGGACTTATTAGTGAGGAAAGAGGAAGACGCGGAGGTACTCTCATTTTCTTCTCATAATCTATTCTTCTGATTCTCCGCAAAATCCTCTGAGAAAGAAAAGGTTAGATTTGGTTTAGGGTGTGTGGAAAAGATTTTAGATTTTTAGTTGTTGTGGTTGGAGGGGTTGAAGAAGAAGAAGAAGAAGAAGAAGAAATGAACCGACAAGGCGGTGGTGGACAACGGCTGAGATCAGCTAGACCCACCACAATTCACGATTGTGCTCTCTCCGGCGATCTTATCGCTTTGCAGAGGCTTCTTAAAGACAACCCTTCTCTTCTCAATGAACGCAATCCCGTCGTATGTTCTTTGCTTTTCTTTTTTTATCTGTGTTGTTTTGCTGAATTCCAAATCTGTTACCAAAAAACTCCGATTTCGATATGTGTTTGGTTCGGTACCGGATCGATTTAGACTAGTGAATGAATTTGAAGTTTTGGTTGTGAATTTACATTCGAATCTGGAGAAATCGTATGCCCATGAATCAAAAATCTTGTTTTTTTTGTTTGATTTTTGGGATTTTTGCAGATGTATCATACGCCACTTCATGTTTCTGCTGGTAATGGTAATGTTGATATAGTTAAGTATCTTCTCGCTTGGACTGGATCTGATAAAGTTGAGTTGGAAGCTATGAATACCGTAAGTCTTTTGTTAATTGTTTTCTCTCTCTCTCTGATTCTTGAAGATTTATGATTTTGCAACTTTAATCAATGTCCAAAAAAAAAAAAAAAAAAAAAAAAAATCAATGTTCCTTCAATGTTTTCTTTCAGTATGGTGAGACTCCATTGCACATGGCAGCCAAGAATGGTTGCAATGAAGCTGCTAAGCTACTCCTTGAAAGTGGTGCTTTTATTGAAGCTAAAGCCAGTGTAATTTACTCTCCCTCTCTCTCTCTCAGTCTCTCTGTTCTACTTGATTGATTTAGCTTGGACTGATTTGGTTTGGATATTTTATGCAGAACGGTATGACACCATTGCAC
Organism: Camelina sativa; assembly: GCF_030686135.1. Taxonomy (NCBI): domain Eukaryota; kingdom Viridiplantae; phylum Streptophyta; class Magnoliopsida; order Brassicales; family Brassicaceae; genus Camelina; species Camelina sativa. The sequence continues at coordinate 16,166,561 of NC_141894.1, read as the reverse complement.
CTTGCAGTATGGTACTCAATTACTTCGAAAGATATCTCTACTGTTAAGACACTGCTCGACAATAACGCAGATTGCAGTGCCAAAGATAATGTATGATCCTCTGAGATTATTATTGGTTCTTTTGTTTTCGTAGTTATGGTATTAGTTTTGTGATAGCTGTTGGGATTTTGCATATCCAGGAAGGGATGACTCCATTGGACCATTTACCTAAAGGGCAAGGTAGTGAGAAGTTAAGGGAATTACTGCGGTGGTTTCTCCAAGAACAGAGGAAAAGAAGTGCGCTTGAGCAATGTGGTAAGACTAAAGCCAAGATGGATCTACTTGAGGACGAGTTATCTAATATTGTTGGATTAAGTGAGCTGAAGACACAACTGAGGAAATGGGCAAAAGGAATGCTTCTAGATGAGAGGAGAAGGGCTCTTGGGCTTAACATTGGAACTAGAAGACCTCCCCATATGGCATTTCTTGGAAACCCTGGAACAGGTGAAAGGAAACAATTGCTTTGTGATTATGCTTCTCTGTCTTTGAAACAAACCAATACATAACTGCTTTTGTTGATCCAAATAACAGGTAAAACCATGGTAGCTCGAGTTCTCGGCAAGTTGCTTAACACGGTTGGAATTTTACCAACTGATAAGGTAACAGAAGTACAGCGTACAGACTTGGTTGGTGAGTTTGTTGGCCATACAGGGCCAAAGACCAGGAGAAAGGTGAAAATACTGTTCATGTTATTCTGATTTCACATGTGGGTTTGGTTTTCAAGAATCTAAATGCTTTCAATTTCTGGACAGATCCAAGAAGCTGAGGGAGGAATCCTATTTGTGGATGAAGCATACCGGTTGATCCCGATGCAAAAGGCGGACGACAAAGACTACGGTCTAGAAGCTCTGGAAGAAATCATGTCGGTCATGGACACAGGGAAAATCGTGGTGATATTCGCCGGATACAGCGAGCCAATGAAGCGTGTGATCGCATCAAACGAAGGGTTTTGCAGAAGGGTCACAAAGTTTTTCAATTTCAGCGACTTCAGTGCCAAAGAACTGGCGCAGATACTACACATCAAGATGAACAACCAAGGAGAGGACACTCTGTTCTATGGTTTTAGATTGCATGAATCGTGCACTCTGCAGGAGATAGCATCACTGATAGAGAGGGAAACAACGGAGAAGAAGAGGAAGGAGATGAACGGAGGATTGGTCGACACGCTACTTGTTAACGCGAGGGAGAATCTTGATCTCCGACTTAGCTTTGAGTGTGTTGACACTGAAGAGATTTGTACAATCAATTTGGAGGATCTAGAGGCCGGACTTCGTGTTTTCTCGCAGTGAATGTCTGTATAATTTGATTAGTATAAACAACTGTATTGATTCAATTCTTTACATCCTATTCTTTTATGTTTTGTCCCCCTCAAGATCTTGTAGGAGGAGAGATTTCAACTTCCATAGTCTGATCGCTCTATTTGTGTTGTTGTATAACAATATTGCTATATTTTGTCCTTTTTTTCTTTCACTTTTATATATTTCGTGAAATATGTATCTATTTATTTTCTTCCACAAGACATTACTTGTTATTCATAATGCCATCTCTGCAAACTTCTCTGCCTCCTGAACTCGCTAACGATGTGGTTAGGGTCAGTACCATAGTCCTCATCTTTAACTTGTGATGTTTTTCTAAGTTTGATGCTAGTTCACTGATTTTTTTTTTTTTTTTTTTTATTTTTATTTTTATTTTTATTTATTTATTTATTATGGGCAGTTGTACCGGAATGTCTTCGTAGAGCTAAATTTATTAGTGAGCAGGTGAGATTTACAACTAATTCTTTCTCTTGAGCTTTGGATATAGGGTCAATTAGCTCAATAACCAAATTTACAAATTTAATTAAGAATATAGCATCATAATTCAAAAAATTAAGTAAGTAACACAAGGGGTAGAAAAAATTACCAAAGGGGGTTGTGATAGTGGTGGAGGAAGGTGGCCGGAGGTCAGAGGTCGCCGGAGTTCGCCGGAAGTCGGAGATGACCGGAGGTCGCCGCAGGTCATAGATGGCCGGAGTTCGCCGGAGGGTGGAGATGGCCGGAGGTCGCCGAAGTTCGCCGGAGGTCGGAGATGGCCGGAGTTTGCCGGAGGTCGAAGATGGCCGGAGTTCGCCGGAAGTCGGAAATGGCCGGAGTTCGCCGGAGGTCGGAGATGGCCGGAGGTCGGTCGGAGTTCGCCGGTGGTCGGCCGGAGCTCACCGGTAGTCGGCCGAAGTTCGGCGGTGGTTGGCCAGAGGTCGGCGGTGGTCGGCCGGAAGTCGGTGGTGGTCGGCCGGAGGTCGGCGGTGGTGGTGGTTAGGAAAAAACTAAACCCTAAAATAATACATTGGAAACCCTAGGGAATAGTAATAAAAAAGTGGAGATGGTGGTGGAGGTGGTGCCATGGTGGTGGTGGGAAAGAGGTAAAGATGGTGGTGATGAAAAAGGTATAATAGTATATATTATAGTTTATACACTCTATATCATCTTTTAATGGTTAGTATAGTTAATCTTTGAATTATAATTTTTTTGTTGGTTATACAATGCAATTCCCTTTGCATATATGAACCTGCAGAAATACTACTATATATGTTCTGCTTTTTTTTTTTTGTATGAATGTTAAATTATATTCACCAAAAAAAGACTGTTGTACAATTTAGTTTAAACAATGAAGCTGAAACAAAGCAAAACGCATCAAATTAAATCGTTTGGAGAGCGTATTAGATGAGATGGGTGTGGAACCAAAACTGCAGACCACTCTCGTAGCCGGTGAATGTCGTCAACGTGAGTAGCCTATTGCAAACAGTTTTGTTGATAAAGCGGAATAAGACGGAGGTTGAGGTGAGGGTTTCGCCATGGCGCCGAGCATTACGTTCAACGTGAGTAGTCTATATGTTCTGCTTTCAATGGGTGATAAGATTCACCAGTCCTATTATCGGAAGAAGCCAAATGCCACGTCAGCATCGGATGAGTCAAAGGAAGAGCAGGAGTTGACTGTTCAGCTCAAGTCAAACTAATTATAAGACTCGGAGTGAAACGAAAGGTTTGCTGTTAGACGTCGAAGGCTAAGAGTCGTTGTATCGTCTTCCTTGTTTCTTTTATGTTGATTCTGAGTTTGTTAGTCTCAAGTGACGTGCTTGAGTGCTTGAGTGATGTGCTCAAGAGTGATCTATGTTGATCACGCTTTCTCAGATTAACTCTTCTCACTTCTTTGATTTGTATTCCTCAAACTATATTCCATTTCTCAGATTCTAACTGAATATAGAAGTATAATTTCAGAGATATTGTTAGATCTATCAAGAATCTATCATTGGTGCAACGATACTAGGTTGTTGAAATCGCGATGACAGAGATGAAGGAATCGGAGCTGATTGAGCCGGCAAACTTCCCGGACAATCCAACGGAAAACCTTTTTTACGCGGTGGTTACTACCGACTGGTTCAATCGAAGACGGAGCATGAATTAAGAATCAATCGTTGGATGCGACGCTTCAATTGGTGCTCAGTGCCTTGTCGCGAGTTGAAACTCAGCTTGGGAAACGACCGGAGCAACCAGAGTCTTCGACTCCACCACCGCTGGTACCAGTTACTTCTGATCCTTATCCGCGTAGTTACGATGATCGGAATCTACCATTGGAGAATAGATCTAGCTTACTGCGTAAGATAGATATGCCGGTTTTTTATGGATCTCAGGTTTATGAATAGTTGTCCAAGGTAGAACGATTCTTTCGTGTAGGCCGTTACTCTGATTATGATAAAATTGGTATGGTAGCGTTAAGAATCGAAGGAGATGTGTTGAAATTGTTCAGTTGGGAGATGAACCGAAGAGAGTTTCATTCTTGGACTGAGTTCAAACTGAGATTATTTCTTCGCTTTGGAGAGTCTATTGAAGCAGATCCTGGGAATCGATTGTTTGCAAGTAAATAAACTGGGAAAGTGGCTGCGTATGTAACTGAGTTTGAAGACTTATCAGCTCAAGTTCCTAGTTTGGATGATCCACACTTGGAGAAGATATTTTATAATGGATTGAAACAGGAAATGAAGGAGGTGATTAAAATGAAGGAACCTCAAGGAATTGAGCATCAAAAAGCTGCAGTATTACGCATGGAATCAAGCTCATTTTGTCAACTGATCAGTGAGAAGGAGAACAGAGCTCCAGTACCCACCAAACAGTTTGTTTCTCGACCTCCTAACACTTATCAGACTACTAAACCGTTGTTATTAACTGGGGAACAAATCAGGCAGTGCAAGCGGCTGCAAATACAAAACAAGTAACTCAACCACGTCAAAGTCATACCTCTGAAGAACTAGATGCAATGAGAAGCAAGGGCATTTGTTTTAAATGCAAAGGGAAGTACTCTCATGGTCACATCTGTCCCTTGAAGGAGTTACAAATTTTGACTGTTGTGGATGGCTTAGAATTGAAAGTGATGGTTGAGGAGATACAGACCGATGATATTGAGGAGATAGTTCAGACTCCATAAGTGAGATGCTTATCTCTTAACTATTTTCTCGGTCTCCATTCTCCAAGGACAACAAAAATGGTAGGCTTTATAGGCAAGTGTAGAGTAGTGGTACTCTTGGACTCAGGAGCTTCACACAATTTCATCACACCATCGGTGGTTAACAAAACTAAACTAAAAACTCATGCAGCAGGAAACTTAGAAGTGTTGTTGGGAAATGGTGCGTATGTGCATGGCTCTGGTATCTGCAAGAGAGTCCAATTTCAACTAGGTGGTGAGGAGTTTGAGAGTGACTTTATTTCACTAGAAGTTGGTGGAGTGGATATCATCCTAGAAGGTGTGAAGTGGATTGGAAGTTGCAAGAGTGGACTTTCATGTATAAAGGCAGGAGAGCAACCTTGTGGGGAGACCCTTCTTTACACGGTCTTCCTCTGTCTAGGAAGACACTTAAAGCTCCTGTCCAGAAATGTTTTGCACAAGACTCTACAACCGAGCTCCACTCAGGACAACTATCTACATCTACTTTCTTTGTGGACCCAGCTATTGCCAAGATTCTCGAGAAGTTCATTGTGGTGTTTGCTCTACCCGTTGGGTTACCACCGTTTAGAGGACAAGTGTGACAACCTGTCCCGTTGACCCCACTAACCCACTACTAGCTTGCCCCCATAGGCCCAAAACTGGATCAATTGGTGACAATTTGTCCTGTGGGAAGGTTGTTAAAGGGTGGGGACCAGGGTTCGAGGAACGCCTGGCGCACCAATAACCTACTGGTGGATTTGGATATCCACAGTGAGGGGTTAGGATAGATGCCCTGCAGGACCAGCTTCGGGCCTATGGGGGCAAACTAGCGGTGGGCTAGTGGGGTAAACGGGACGGGTTGTCACAACAAGAGCATAGCATTACCCTCAAGTCATGAGTTCAGTCTATTACTGTTCGTCCCTATAGGTATCCACATGCCACAAAAGAGGTGATGGAGCGTATGGCGGGAGAAATGCTATCGTCTGGGATCATTCGACTCAGCAATAGTCCATTTTCAAGTCCGGTCTTGTTGGTCAAAAAGATGGACTCTTCTTGGAGGTTCTGCGTTGACTACAGAGCTCTGAATCGGGCTACTGTTCTGGAAAAATTTTCTATCCCAGTCATTGATCAACTGCTCGACGAGTTGCATGGAGCTATAATCTTCTCAAAGATTGACTTGCGTTCTGGCTATCACCAAATAAGGATGAAGGACGAAGACATTATGAAAACGGCTTTTCGCACACTAGAAGGCCATTACGAGTTTTTAGTGATGCCCTTTGGCCTTACTAACGCTCCAACAACTTTTCAAGCCCTGATGAACAAGGTGTTCAAGCCGTATTTACGAAAGTTTGTTGTGGTGTTTTTTGATGACATTTTGGTGTATAGCAGCAGTCTCGAAGATCACGTCCATCATTTGAGCTTGGTGTTGCAGCTGTTGCAGGATAATGTATTGTTCGCTAATCAAAAAAAGTGTTTATTTGGAGCTTGCAAGGTGGAGTATCTTGGACATGTCATCTCTAAAGATGGAGTAGCTACTGATTTGGTTAAAACAGAGGCAACGTTGCAATGGCTAGATCCTAACAATATTAAACAATTGCGTGGTTTTCTGGGTCTTACAGGGTATTATCGCAAGTTTGTTCGCAATTATGGTACTCTTGTTAGACCCCTGACGGATTTATTGAAGAAAGACAGTTTTCAATGGAGCACATTGGTGCAAGAATCGTTTGACACCTTGAAACAGGCTATGTCTACAGTACCTATACTTGGACTACCTGATTTTGATAAAACTTTTGTCTTGGAAACTGATGCATCAGGCACTGGAGTGGGAGCAGTTCTTATTCAGAGCAAGAGACCAATAGCTTACTTTAGTCATGGGTTGACTACTAGAGAGCAACTTAAACCTATCATGAGAGAGAACTTATGGCTATTGTGATGACGATTTTGAAGTGGAAGCATTATTTGTTGGGGAGAAAATTTGAAGTCCATACTGATCAGAGAAGTTTTAAGTTCTTATTGGAGCAGAAAGAAGTTAACATGGAGTATCAACGGTGGTTAACTAAGCTGTTAGGGTTTGATATGGACATCATTTATAAACCTAGAGTTGAGAATAAGGTTGTTGATGGCTTGTCACGGATTCCTCATCCTGCATCAGTGGCTCTAATGGCATTCATGGTTCCAACTGCAATACAACTACAAGATCTTTACAAGGAGATTGAGTCTGATTCTGTTATTCAAGCTTTGATCAAACAATTGGAGAATCCTGCGCATCAGACTCATTACCACTTAATTGGGGACAAGCTTTGGTATAAACGAAGGTTGGTGATTTCGAAATCTTCCAAGTTTATTCCTCTAATTTTTCATGAGTTTCATGATAGCAAGATTGAAGGGCATGCTGGTATATTGAAAACTCTCAAATGGATTCAATCTCTGTTTCACTAGGAGGGAATGTACAAGGATGTTAAGACGTATGTTACTGAATGTGCAATTTGCCAAACTCACAAGTATTTGACATTAGCACCATCAGGACTTTTACAACCATTGCCTATTCCTACGGCCATATGGGAGGATATATCTCTGGATTTTATTGAAGGATTGCCGACTTCTAATGGCATAAATATTATCCTGGTGGTTGTTGATCGTTTGAGCAAGGCATCACATTTTTTGGGACTTAAACACCCTTTTAAGGAAATTGATGTGGCTAACAAGTTTGTTTCTGAGGTGGTTAAGCTTCACGGATTTCCAAAGTCCATCATTTCTGATCGGGGCAGGGTGTTTGTGGGAAGTGTTTAGAGAGAGTTGTTTCGTTTGGCAGATACTAAATTGAAGTTCAGTACGGCGTATCACCCTCAAACAGATGGCCAGACAGAAGTATTAAACAGGTGCTTCGAGACTTACCTTTGCTGCTTTGCTTCTAGTCATCCACGCACTTGGTTCAAATATCTGGTCTGGGCGGAGTATTTCTATAACACAGCTTACCATACTGCTATCAAGACAACACCATTCACGAAAGTCTATGGTCATGATCCACCATCCTTATTGACTTTTGAACAAGGTTCCACGGCTAATTGGGAGTTGGAGGTGCAATTACGAGAGAGAGACCTGATGTTGACACATATTCGAGGAAATCTCCAACGAGCTCAGGATTTGATGAAGCGTCAGGCTGATAAGCATCAGCGTGATGTTGAATTTGCAGTGGGGGATTGGGTTTATCTCAAACTTCAACCATATCGTCAAATGTCTTTGCTAAAGCGTTCTTGTCAAAAGCTTGCCACCAAGTTCTTTGGTCCCTTCTTGGTGTTAGAACGTGTTGGAGCAGTGGCATACAAACTTAAGCTTCCAGATAGTGCTAAGCTTCACAATGTCTTTCATGTCTCTCAGCTTAAGAAGGTGGTTGGTGATCCTCAGCAGGTACAATATACTGATCCTCCTGAATTAATTGAGGATGAGTTCTTGTTTCCTGAAAAAGTCTTGGAGGTGCGTTCTAATGCTACTGGAGGTAGGGAGTTCTTGGTTCGTTGGTTTGAGAGACCGGAAGCTGAAGATTCGTGGAAGCTGAAGATTTGTGCAGTTGTTTCCACAATTCACGCTTGAGGACAAGCTGTTTCTCCGGGGAGGGAGTATTGATAAGATTCACCAGTCCTATTATCGGAAGAAGCCAAATGCCATGTCAGCATCGGATGAGTCAAAGGAAGAGCGGGAGTTGACTGGTCAGCTCAAGTCAAACTAATTATAAGACTCGGAGTGAAACGGAAGGTTTGCTGTTAGACGTCGAAGGCTATAAGAGCCGTTGTATCGTCTTTCTTGTTTCTTTTATGTTGATTCTGAGTTTGTTATTCTCAAGTGATGTGCTTGAGTGCTTGAGTGATGTGCTCAAGAGTGATCTATGTTGTTCACGCTTTCTCAGATTAACTCTTTTCACTTCTTTGATTTGTATTCCTCAAACTCTATTCCATTTATCATATTCTAATTGAATATAGAAGTATAATTTCAGAGATATTGTTAGATCTATCAAGAATCTATCAATGGGATTGTTGTGTTTGGTTTTGTATTGCCATTCTTCTTTGTAGCTCTTATTGTTGAATTTCACTGAGTTTAATTATCTGAATTATTAAGTTAGAAGGTGTGTTTGTATTAAACAATGCTTCTAAGCATTTTGATGTTTGTAACAGTTACAACGTTTGATTTAGGTTGTGTAACACAATAGAAAGACACAACTCTTTCTCTTGTTGTGTCTAAGTATTTAAATACATAGTCTCGTCATTGTAAAATTCAGTTTTTTAGTTTATTAGTTTGGTGTATGATGAGTTAATTGCATAAAAAATCTCTTTCCATATCTCTAAATGTTTAGTTGCAATACTAAGTTACATATTACATATCTTGTATGAAATAAATTTATTACCTTTCCAAAATTTTAATCACATAACATTAATACTAAATAAAAACTGTAAAAATTAACATTGTTATATATAATAAATTGCATAAACTAGTATTTGATATTTTTACCCTTAATTACTATTTTAATTTGTTATTCGAAACTTATATTTGTAATAGTATCTGATTGTAAATATATATCTTTGGTAAGATGATTTCTAAAATATATACGAGATAATATCAAAATACATAAACTTATACAACATATAAAAAATATATTTTAAACTATGAAATATACAAAATTGATATAAAAGATAAAGTTCCAATCTGTGCAACACTGATCTAGTACACAATATGTTGTTATTCAAATAATCTCCATGCATACACTTCCATTGCCAACAATCAAGTTGGATGATTCATTCGGTATATGAAACAAAAGCGATATTCAAGGTAATTATTGATGGAGAATGACAGTTTTTGTTTTAAATTCTCCAGCAAAACTGAGTCAAAAATGTTTTGTTTTAGCGGAGACTATCAAAAACGACGACGACTCATTTTTTCTATAATTTCTTGTTCGTACTAGAGTCTTTGTTGCCCACCAAGACCATTCATGCATTAAGAATTTAAGATCAACTGCAAGAACTCAAGCGGCCGAAAATATTACAAAATCATCAAACGTATGTGTGAAATTTTTTGAATAGATGCATTGCATGTAAGGAATTTACGAATTATTGTTCTTCTAATCTTAATATCCGGTACAGGCCCGGTCCACCCCTAAAGCAGCCAAAGCATCAGCTTTAGGCCACATAATATATACAAATAATTTGGGCTAACTAACAAAACGAATTTGTAGTGTAGATGGTTATGTTGTACGAGAACATGTATCATGTTGTAGGTTCGATTCTCCAAATAAGCAGTTTTTGTATTTTTTAATTGTTTGTATCATATGAGTACAGTTAATATATATTTATAAAATACCATTTATAAAAATGCTTTAGGCCTCACTAATCTTAGGACCGGCCCTGATCCGGTAAAACAAGAATCAAATATATCTTTCTATTTTTATATCACGAGACACCTTACACTTAAAGATAAATGTCTACAACTTTGACAAAAGTTAATAATCATTTTAATCTAATTTTTAAGAAAAAAAGTTAACTGATTTTGAAATTTCATCAGAGTACAGTGGCGGACCTATGTACAAGCAAGGCAGGTCATATGACTTGGATAAATTTTCAAATTTTCCTAATGGTTATTAAGGAAAAAACACATTTACCCTCATCAAAAAAATTTTGTATTTGTGTTTGACGGGAAAACAGCCTATTCCCCCATAAACTATGTTACTTTATCGCATTCATACACAATATTTTCATCTGTGCCTATTCCTCCATGAACTACAACAAAATTTGAATATCCTACATGAACTATATAAATCCGGTTAAAACCCACAAATCGTGTGACGGTGTTACTGTGCCGTTAACTAGATGATGATTAGGATGCCACGTGGAGCTACAAAACGACGTCGTTTTGTATATTTTAGGAGAAAACACATTTAAAAAAAAACATAATGTGTTTATAAGTGTGGCTATGTGTTGGCCAATACGCACAGATGAAAGTCTTGTGTATGAATGCGATAAAACAACATAATGCGATAGTACCCATGTGTTTGGTCATTGTCTCTGCCCCTGAACCCAAAGCCTCCATAAGCTTGTTTTCATAAAAGAAAGGAAAAATGTTTGCCAGCTACGCCAAGTATTGGCCAACACATAGCCACACATACAAATAATATAAATGTTTTGTTAGCTACATGAATTATTGTCATTACATAAGGACATGCATAAACAAACATGAGTTATGTGTACAACACTATAACCATCTAATTCCGATGATTTGTTTGCCGGAATCTGGTGTTGACCGGCATTGACCAATGTTGACCGGTGTTGACCAAAAAATTAAAAATTTTATTTATTTTTTACAAAAAACAAAAGTTTAAAAAAATTACATAACTTTACTAAAAAATTATATAATAAATTTTTACTACAAAAATAATACAACAAATATACCATATCATTTGTATACCCTATTATATTTTATTATGTAGCATGCTATTAAATATTTTTATATAACAAATATATAAAAATAATGGTAAATCAAAGGTTAAATATATAGCAGGGTGCAATATACTTTGACAAAAAAAAAACAAATTAGACTCAATTATAAAAAGTCTATGAACATTTTTAGCCAAAAGATTTTAAGAAAAAATTTTATGTCTCATCATTTGTTATATATCATATTATATTTGTTATATAAAAGGAAACTTTTGTATATAACAAAATTTTACTACAAAGTATTATAACAAATATACATTTTCCTTTTTTATATAACAAATATAAATATGGTACATAACAAATATACATTTCCCTTTTGTATATAATAAATATAATCTATATATATAAAGTTAACTTTGCTCACTTCTCCTTCCTCCACATCAGCATCCACCTAATCAATTTTCTTTTATTTTTTTTGCATAAAAAAAAATATTTTTAATATTCATTAATTGCATATTTATTAATTATAATTATAACAGTTAAAAATAAATAAAAAACGAATTAATTAAAATTAATTAAATTTTAGAATAGTATAAACAATAATATATTTTTTAGTAAATTACAAAATTAATAACTATCTAAAAAATGAATTAAGTAAATTCAATGAAAATTTTAAAATAGTAAAAATAATACTATAAATTTGTTTTAGTAATAATATTGTTACTAAAATTATAACCAAAAAATGATTATATTCCAAAATTTAGAATAGGTTAATGGGTTTTAGAATGTAAGTAAAAATTTTAATGCATGGTGGAATAAAAAAAAACAAGTTATGTAATTGTATTTATAAAAATCTAAACTTGAAAATAAAATTGAAGTGAAACATTAGTTTCTAAGAAACATATACCATAAAGATTTATTATTAAATTTTACTTATAAGAAAGAAAATATTAATTACTTAACTTAACTTAACTTAAAAGTTTTGATCTAAAACAAAGGGGCATACTTTTTTTTGGGAAAACTATGAAAAAGAATTTTGAAGAAATAATCTATCTAAAAAACAAAATCAATGGTCAGGAAATATAGAAAAAAGAATATGCAAACCGTTACAAAAAGTGGCATGTGATCTGTGTAGCATATCTCATAAGGTGGAGATACAATTTTATAACATGATATAAAATATATGTAACAAATATAACCCAAAACATTGGAATTTTGTTCAAAACAAAAAAAAACCCAAAATATTGGCAAAAACAACATATTTAAAGTACACTATATCTTTTTTTAGAAGACGAAGATGGGGTTACATCACAATATTAACATCTGCAAATAACATATGAGATTTTAGAAATATATGTAGCTTGGATTAATGAATAGATATTCATTGTGGGGTTTAAATGTTTCATCATTTAAGCATTTTTTACTTAGTCTGAAATTATATTATGACAGATGATGCATTTGGACAACCTCATTGTAGCGACATAGCAGTCAAACTATTCATGAAACTTTGTCTATTCACATTTAATGTTGGATATCAATATGTTTAAATGGTCTCTATAATTAGGTTAACGATCGACATTGGCGTTAGAATTTTTAAAATTATGTTTTCATGGGATATGAATATGGAATGAACTCTTTTAAAGATAAAATGTCAAAAGATTGTCGACAATATTATTGCGACACCAAACAAAATATGTTATATATAGATTAGTAAAATAAGTACGTCATTTATATAGATTTATCTTTTAATCTTTAAATTATATTCATATTCAATGATTCTTTTTTTTCGTCAAAAGGTCATTTTATTCATTTAATCAATGTTTGGATGATACATAGTAGCAATGATTCTTACTGATAAAATTTTTAACTAAAATCCCACGTAAAATCGCAAATAGATATAACAAATAAATATTATCTTAAAAATTATATATGTTGTATATCATTGGATAAAGTAAGTTATATATTTATACTCAAAAGTTAGAATTATTATATTTGAGCTCAACAATTTCTGTTGATAAGAAATATTTTAAATTAAAATCCCGCGCGTGCGCGGGTGCAAATTCTAGTATGGTATAAAATTTAAAACTAACTTTTGAATTTACAAAAGGAAAATGTATATATGTTATACTATTTTGTAGTAAAATTTTATTATATAATCTTTTAGTAAAGTTATGTAATTATTTTGTTGATTTTTGTTGTTTATGAAAAAAAAAATTGGTCAACGCCGGTCAATATCGGTCAACGCTGGTCAATACCGGTCAACATCGGATTCCGGCAAAGAAAGTATCAGAATTAGATGGTTATGGTGTTGTACACATAACTCATGTTTGTTTATGCATGTTCGTATGTAATGACAATAGTTCGTGTAATTAATAAAACATTTATATTGTTTGTATGTGTGGCGATGTGTTGGCATATACTTGACGTATCTGACAATCATTTTTCCTAAAAGAAAGCACTTTTCAAGAGGACAACAAAGATTGCTTGGTTAAGAATTAAAACCTCTAACCCAATCAAAATCTAACACACATCAACATTAAGATACACAACTTTATTGTCTAAGCCATCACCAAGAAACCCAATATCCTAATACAAAAAATATTTTACCAATTAAGTATGTAGATTTAAAATTAAAAGGACGTGGGTCAATCACTAACCACATGTTAGGTGCATTATAAAAAAATCCAAAATTATACATGGCTTGAATAAAACAACAATTTATAGCATCAAAAGCATGGTCCTTGATTCGCTAGATCCTAAGAGACAGTGACCTCCTCCAATCGGCAAGACATGGCTATACGCCCTTTCTCAACTTTCAACTATTCTGTCTTTGCCCTTTTTAAACATATATTTCCATTTCTGTCGAGTGTTACACCTTCGATTTGGACCAGAAATACTATACTAATGAAACAACCCGACTTTTTTTTTTTTTTAATAATTAAATACAATATAAACAATTATGCAGCCTATACTATTAAATTAAACCAATCCAAATCACGACTCCTCATTAAACCAATAACAACCAGTACACACAGTGGAAACATACCAACCATACAAAACCATTACAACATCAATACAATAACAATCCTAAGCATTCTATCCATCAACCTAGCATATCTCTATCCAAGGTTCCAACAACATATCCAACAATCCAATAACACACAAACGAGACTCTAGATCATCCTCCTCCTCATCGCCATGATTCCACAACACAAACCTGCACACCACAAACAACAATTAAGATGCGTAAGTATTATCAGAAATACTTAGTGAGGCAATCCTCCCATCTACTGAGCTATACACACAAGCAACTGAAAAACCAATGCTTAACAACTGACAACCAAACACAAACAAACCAGGAAAATCACGAAACAAGCAACATGGTGTCGACCGACACCTAACTGGTGTCGATCGACACTCCCTTCGCAGATGCGAACTGCACGAATCCGAACGACGAACCTCCGTTCCAATCCGCCTACAATCTGTCCCAAACTCTCCCAAAAGCCTCAGGAACCTATAATAACCATAACACAACCACCACAAGCAAGAACAATACCACAAAACACAACAAATCAAGCAAACAAAGGATTCTCAGGCTTAGATAAGCCATGGTCATGCACTCACCTTATCAAATGATTATAACAACCAATACAACCAGTTGAGACCCTCCTAACGTCTGAAACAGCCCAGAAACGCCCTACAACAAGCCACACAACCAAAAACGACTTATAGCAAAACTGGACAGAAACATCAGAAAAGAACAATCTCAAAGACGAAATCCTAAAATGAAAACCAACCGTTAACTAACAAATCGCTCCGGTGAAAAGCTATCCCTAGACGTCACGAAGCTTCCCACAAAATTTCAGCACGATCAGGAACCAGACAAGACCACGATCTCAATTATAATCCCCGATGGTTCCAACTCGCGTATAAGAAAACGTGACTCACGAAACTGCCAATAACTCATCGAGTTTAAATCCAAAACTACTTCTGTAAAAAGGAGAATGACTATGAAAGACTTGGGAATAAACCTACCAAATTTCATTACCTTTGAGAACGATTTGATATGCCGAAACTGTTTCCTCCCAAACCCTAACGGTTCTGCTCTTTTTCCTTTAATCTTTTTCACACCACAATAGGCTC
Source organism: Camelina sativa (assembly GCF_030686135.1). Lineage (NCBI taxonomy): Eukaryota > Viridiplantae > Streptophyta > Magnoliopsida > Brassicales > Brassicaceae > Camelina > Camelina sativa. The sequence goes on along the minus strand of NC_141894.1, from coordinate 16,151,505 downwards.
TCTCCTCTCTCTCTATCTCTGCAAACGGCGACCAGACACCCTAAAACCCTTAATTTGTCGCTTCTCCACTTATATACTCGGTTTAGATAACTAACCCAAACCAACCAAACCAAAAGCGCAAATTAAAACAAACCCGACGTACCCAGAAATAGTGGTGTCGATCGATGCCACAAGGGTGTCGATCGACACTCCTACCAAAACCGCATAATCCGGTTTGCGGATGTTACAACTAATTACTAATTTGAGGTTAGCTAATCCATAACCAATAGTTTATTTTTAACTAATTAATAGAATAAATTAAAATACTAAGGACTCCTGCGTTTTCTAATGGATAGTTGAAAAACAGGACCGTTCAGTATATATTTTTTTTTTGCAACAAAAAAAAAACATTAGAAAACGTTATTAAGTAATGATGCATGTTAATTATTGATCTGTTAAGTTGGAGAAATATTTGGCAAACAACTTCAAAGGAAAGTATAGAATGTTAATAATAAATAAATAGAAAAAATCAAAATTACATCACATATAATTTTTTCTTAGTAGGTGTCTACAAATGATGAAATTATAAGTATATGACAAACAATTTTTTAACATTCAAAATCAACCATACTAGATTAGACATGTAGAGAAACTAGTATATAAATACTTAATTGTTTTTTTAAAAATGATGAAAGGTTAGGAAACTTTAATAAATTCTTTACAAGTTCAAAAAATATTATTGTGGTATTTTAACCTAAAAAACAGTATATTACCGGAGCTAATCAATTAGTCATGGACTACAAAAAAAATGCGATAGTTACTTTGCATGATGTGTGCGTATCGTAGAGCCGACAATCAAAGTGTGGGATCAGCACATCTACAAGAGATTTTGCCACTATCTGCTACCGACACGCGTCCTAGTGTGTTACATCAGGTGGTCCAATTAAGATCAATCGTTGTTTAAGACACTCACTAACCCAATGAGTGTTCGAAACGTTTTGGGCCGACCAAAGTCCCGTGGCTAACTGTCACGTCTCAAAACTTAACAATACATAAAATCATTTTTAGATGACAGTGAAAGTGGTGGAGCGTCGTGTTGGGTTGGGGGTACGTTTGAATCTGAGTGGGTGCCTCGTTGACTTGTTTTACCATCCGACTAGTGTCGCCATAACCACGGCAAATACATTTGCAATGTTTACTAGTCAGCTTTGGGCATGTGGGTACAATAAACTAGTCTATAAACAATCCGTTCAAATGTTTTGAACAAGTGTCAAAAGAGAAAAAGTCAAATCTCAAAGATAAGTAATGTATTAGAATTATAGTCCACTCCACATTTCCATCATTCTATGAAATACAAAAAAGGTTTTCTTATAAGATTGTTTGACCTAGAATCAGTGAATGAAAACATAGTCAGGTTAAACCGTCTTTCATGCCGGCATAGTAGATGAGGTGATGTAGAGAATTTTTTACATAGTCAAAAAATTTTAATATGTAAATTGTGTTCGCAATACCCATTGCTCGAGTGGTATGGATTTGGTCTCTAATACAATTTAATGGACATGTGAGGTTAAAATCATGGATCAACGTTTAAAATTTTAGGAGACATCCTCACATGGCATGGTTAGAGAGAAAACTACCTTTCAGATAGCGAGATTCTAAGCCTACCTTTCAGATAGCAGTGAGGCTCAACATTGACATGGTTTTTTACATGATTTATTTCCTCGTTTTCATCCGAAATAGCTCAGTAAAAGACATTTAACCACATATATACATCTACTTAGCCCTGTTAAAAGTCTCCTATTTTTTTCCCTCTCTCCAAAATAAACCAATAAAATCCCGTTGGCTAAATTTTTGCCAAGTAATATTCGAGAAACAACTCAACGACGTGAACTTTTTATAACTCGTTGAATGGACACATAAGCTAGGTCTTCTCAAACATGTCTCCTCAATTCATTGTGACTATTAATATAAGGAAAAAAGATGGTCAGCTACACTAACTATACCATAATACATGACCACACATGCCAACTTTAGAAATGTATACTCAAGTACATTAAGTATATGTATTGCATGGTCACATATACCAACTATATGATGACATATGCTCAACATCACAACAATTTTATTCTGGTACACCGTTCATCGAAATCCAGTGTTGACTAATATTGACCGGTGTTGACCAACAAAAAAATTCAAAAAAAAAGATTTAGAAATAAAAATAACAAAATTCTTTAGGAATCATCTAATCAGAAACCAAAATAAGAAATTTAATTGAATTATTTAGGAATCGTCTATGATATTTTATAATTAAAAATATATTTGTATCTAATATAAAGATATATTGTTATGTTTCACTCATTCAGTTTTATAATAGTTACTTTTTTTTCAATTTCAAAACTTAATTAAAATTGAAATAAAAATCATTCATAAGATATTAAAACTTAAACTCAAACCAAAAAATCTTGTTGTAGTGAATCAAATAAAAAACCTATTATTTTAACATTATTAATTAATAAACATCAACTTCTTACATAGTTTATTTAAATACATATATAATATTATTTAATATTCTTAACCACAAAAATATATTCTACAATAAAAAATACTTAGAACCAAACCAATACATGTCAAAATCATTAGAATTATATAAAAAAAGTTATATACTCATGGTAAAATAAAAGTTTTATTATCTGAAAATATTATTAATGATTTTTTATTTCACTTTTATTAAGTTTTGCAATAAAAAAAACTAACTATTATAAGGCTGGATGAATATAATTAACATATACAAAATATAATTTTATAATGAATATAAACATTTTGTTAATTTTTGAACACATTAGATAATTCAATAAAAGAATTTTCTTATTTTTGTTTCTAAAATTAAAAATAAAAAATTTGAATATTTTTGTTGGTCAATATTGGTCAACACCGGTCAATATTGGTTAATACCGAATTCCGACAAACGGTGTACCGGAGTAAAATGATCGTGATGTTGAGCACATGTCATCATATAGTTGGTATATGTGGCTATGCAATACATATACTTCATGTAGTTGAGTATATATTTTTAAAGTTCGCATGTGTGGTCATGTATTGTGGTATAGTTGATGTAGCTGACTATCTTTTTCCCTTAATATAATTTCTCTAAACCAAAATCAGATGAACTCTAAATAAATTCTCTCATTGTGTGACACAAAGAAAGGATTCAAAATTTCTTCCAAGGCTCTTATTTCGTAGCTTTTAAGCCTTTTTCCTTCTCCTTAACTATTGTTCAATATCTTTCAACTTTGTCATATATTATTTATTGTTCATATTCGAACACTCCAAAAGCATCTGAAAATTGTTTCCTCTCTTTGATCCTCGAAGCCATTAGATACAAACCTTTATCTTCTATATATGGGATATAATTTATGCATGTGCTTATAATTTAATCATTAAATTTAATATATTGTAAAGTATTAGCCAAAAAGTGAAAGTCATTTGGATAAATTTAAATTTTATTTAATATTAAAATATATTACAAAAAGAAACTAAAGTGTAAAAAAGTGAAACATATTTTGTTATTATTACAAAAGAGAAGATATTTTTAATACTTCAATTAAAAAGCATAAAAAAAAAAACACACCAAAGAAGATCAAAATTGTTGTTTATTACAAAAGTATGGAATAAATTACAAATCACTTGGAAAATGCTTCAAACCAAAGTCAACATATCAACTTTAACAAAATATAATTGGAAAATTATATACTGTCAAACTTTCTATAATCGATGACTACTGACTCTATCTATCTCCCCCTGTCATGTAACCTAACAACTATATCGATCTTTCTGTCCTTATTTTTCTTCTTGGTTATACGTTTACAAAAATAATTAGAAGAACAACAACAAAAAAAAAAAAACCAAAAATTAAATAAATAATACAAAGAACCATAATAAGAAGATCATATATCATGTGAAGCTAAAAGCTAAAAGCCACCTCGAAACAGCGAAAACGGATAAGGCGGTGTTGTTGGTGGATTTGACTCTACCACTCCTCCAAACGTCGCTGTTTCTTTATACCTTGCTTCTCCTTGTATACTCCCGCATCCTCCTCCTCTTCCACCGTTTACACTCTCCGGTAAAGACAACGTCGATGTCAACGATGATGACGTGGAAGACGAGGACGTAGAGATCATCGAGTTTGCTACTAACCCGGTCTCGTAGTTACCAAACTGTCCTTGTTGCGTTATCGGAACACACCACCCCAACGAATTCTCCGGAGAATGGTTCCGGTAAAGATTCTCCGTTGAGGACGGAGATGGAGAAGATGAAATCACTCTAAAGACCCTACCTTCGTCTTCTTCGAGTACTTCTTCCTCCTCTGCTTTAACAGTGGAGGACATCGTGACACGACGTTTCTTCTTGTCCGAGACTAGCTTCTTTGTCCGCTCTTTCTCGAGCATCATCCTAGGGAGGAGATCAGGATCTTCCACGACTTTGTACAAGAAGGCCATCATCTGCTCCGGTCTCCTCTCAGTCGCTTCGATCCTTTGGTTCATCTTCTGAATCTCAGCTTCTAGCTCTCTTTGCTCCTCTTTCAACCGTTCGATCTCCCTCACGATCTCGCCGTCCTCCAAATCTTGACCGTACATCCCACGCGCGTGTTTCCTACGTGCTATGTTCCTTAGTAAGTGCTTCTGTCCCCTCAAGAAATGTTCGTTTGCAAACTCCCACCTGTCCGGATCCACTTTTCTAAACCCCTAAAGAAAAAAAGAAAAAACAAAAAACAAACAAATTAGTATAGGAAGAGAAAGTATTGTTCCTCTGTTTCGATTTTGTCAAGAAGATGTATGAGTTTAGGTCCAATATTCTGAATTTTTGACCATATCCGAAAAAGAAAGAAAGAAAGAAAGAGTAAAGATGAATTACATAGGTATTGAGTTGACGAACGAAGCTGCTAAAATTGTTGTGTTTAAAATAAGCAGGCAAGATCCGTTGAGAGAAGTCGAGAGGATCAACGACTATGAAGCTGTTATGAGCAGGTCCCCAAGTGATGAGCCAATCGGTCGAAGGATCGTTGACCATCTGATAAGTTTTCACTATGAAAGGTGCGATCACGTTGTTGGTGTTGGCGTTACTGTTGTCGTCCTCCATATCTATTTTTTTTTTCTTTCTCTTTCTCTCTCTCTCTCTCGTTTTTTATCTCTTTATATGTTTGTTGTTCGTAAAGAAATTAAGGAGCAAGCTGGTGGGTTTATATAAACAAAAAAAATAGGATCTTATATTGTGAAAAATAGTAAGTTTAAGTGGTTGTGACAGTGAGACTGTATTGACGTGGCTTGCTTTTTGTGATAACGTGGCGACTTCGTGTTTTCCTTTTACGGTGTCACGGGTGAACTAGTGGGACCTAATGCAGGTGTCCTCCAAAGCTTCAGGTCTTTTTTGCCCTTTTTGTTTTGTTAATATATTATTTTCTTATGTGACAAGTTATTTTGATCTAGTCAAATTATATGCATATCAAGCTGTGTTACAATTTTTAATCGATCGTTTTACTCATGAAAACTATAAAGTATAGACTATAGTGTGATCTTTGTTTGTAGGAATCAGCTATTGAGATATAAAAAGAATACATAACACCCCCACTCAATTTGGTTTGTAGTCTAAATAAAATTTTGTAAAAATCAAATTTAGGTGAAGCAAAGATAAATTTCTAAAAATATCTTAGAAAGTGAAAAGAGAGAATATATTTTTTTAATTAAATTATATAATATTTATAATTATTTTAAATACTTAGTGTATGTACATATATATCCAGATTTTAACTTAAAATATCTCAAAAAGAGTACAAATTGAAAAAGTACTGACCATATCATATGCCTTCGAATTTATCCTGAAATATTATTATCAAGACAATCTTTTTTTCTTTGTCGCATATCATTAAGACAATCTAATTAATGACATTTCCTCAAGTCGTTATTTATTGCAAACTACAACACTAAATGCCAAGTAAACATGATGGTGTTATATATAGTTGAAAAAAAACAAAACATGGTGGTCAAAGACACACTATTCTATCTGCAAAAGCTCACTATTTTGGTATACATATCCATGGACTCTGGAATAAATTAGCCACACAAGTGTCTTGCAAAGAGTTATCTAATTATAGGGGTATTATATAAATAAAAATTCCATAAGCATATACTATAAACAACTTCAATGGACAAAAGATTGCTTGGTTAAGAATTAAAACCCTTAGTTCCAATCAAAATCACACGCATCAAAGGCAGTACTATTTTATTGTTTATTGTTTAAGCCACCACCGAGAAATCCAATAGCAAATCTTATAGTATAAAATAAAACTTTCCTAATTATATACTGATTAATTAATCTAGACTTAATTCAGGGGACGTGGGTCAAATGCTAACCACATATTACGTGTGTTATAATAATATATTTAGTTAGAATAATACAGCAACTTATTGAATCAAAGCATGGTCCTTAATCCTCGAGAGCCTAAGAGACAATGACCTCCTCGTATAGGCGAGAGACAGTTTCTCCACTTTTCATTTTTCTTTTTAATTGTTGTCTCCTTTCTTTTTATGGCAAAGATTTCTTTTTAAATCGAATCTTACAATTATGTTTTGATCAATAAATATCACTCTGATCGCCTAATGAGGGTAGCTAATCCACACAAGCTATAGTTTTTGTTTGTTTGATTAATAGTATTAGTACAATGTACAATATCAAAACCTAAGGGCAACTTTGATATAATGGATAGTGAATTTTTTTTTCAACCGAAAAAATACTAGAATGTAGTAGATAAAAAAGTAGTCAAGATTGATAAGTTAATTACCTCTCTATTACGACAACTGATTACAATTATTTTTTGAATAAATTCAAGACTGTCAACTAATTTGTATCTTAACTAAGTTATTTGTCAACCTACAATTAATTTATATGTTTCTATTATGATTACTTATAATATATTGAGAGGACCAATTAAAAAAAAGTAATCCGAGACATCTCTCCCCCACTTCATAACTTTTGTTGTCCCTAACGAAATAAAGGAGAGTAAGATAGTGTAAAAGTAAAACACTGAGACGGTGACGTGGTATGGCTCTTGTAATAACGTGGTAAGTTCCTGTTTTGCTTTCATACTACTGTCACGGGACAAATATGGAACCCATGCAGGTGCCTCAAAAGCCTTAGGTCAATTGTTTTACTTAGGTGGCAAGTTAATTGGTCCCAGCCATTGCGAGATATTATCAAGAGAGGACGATCGAGCGTGTGGGTGTGTGGGATACTGACATGGTCCGCACTGGCTAGTGACAGAGGAACGAGTAATGACTTGACACGTATAGAATATTTTTAGCTGGCGATTCACACTCCACTACTCGAGTGTTTTTTTTCTCTCTTCTGGATTGTTTTATTAATTACGTTGTTTAATTCAGAACATAATTTAAGTATAATCGCACATAAAAAAACATTGATGTAGTACGGATAAGATAGTTTAGTAGTCGATTATACATCATTTCATACGTCATGGAGAAAAAGAGCACCCCAAAGAGAGTGCAAGATTAATAATTTTAAAAGAAATTTGTCAATTTATAAAATCATTTTTTTTTTCAAATAAAATCATTCTTCAAGTTGGTTATAGACTTATAATTCTTTTTAACTCAGCCTTGTTCATTTGATAGACATATCAAACACCAACAAACAACAACCATGACACGTTAAATGGTTCGTTTTGAAATCGCTGCCATTGATCAGTCATCAGTATATTGGTTCCTTTGCCTGTTTTTGTTATTGATTTTTTTTTTTTAAAAGGGTTTTCTTAATTAAATTATTAAAAATATACAAAGAGCAATATAGAACCATTACAACCAGAAAATAGAAAAAGAACTAGTATACGTAATATTAGGAGGACCAAGGAACAAAAAAAGGAATTTTGAAAATAAACTTAAGCTCTTGCAACTATCGGTAAACCAACACAACCTTAGGAAATCCAGCAATGAAGAATGGAAATCTCATGTTTTAAGCCCAGCTGAGTCATTGTTTTACACTTATCCTCCATGGTAGAAAGAATGATCTTTGTAAGAGTAACTGCAGATAGCGAGATACCATCATGAAACCGCCTATTTCTCTCTCGCCATGGTTCATAGATCGCACCCTGCCATCCTTGAAGGGGAGAAAGTTTTTTTGTGCTTTGGAACTGAAGACCTTGGCAGCCAAAAAAGGATCTGATCCCATAAAACCAGAGAAGTAGAAATCTGAAGCTTATTCGTTATCAAGTTCCAAACCTCAGCAGAGAATGCACAGTTAAAAAACATATGATTTCGTGATTCATGGCCTAACCCACAAAGGAGACAGTCTAACTCAACATCATAACTCCAAGTAGATAAACGATCAAGAGTAGGATTACGATTGAGAATGAACAACCAAGTGGTTATAGCATGTCTTGGGATTGCAGCTTTGTGCCAAACAAGCGGAGCCCAAGATTTATCAGATTTTGAAATCCTAACATCATTCCACACAACTTTTAAAGAGAAATACCTGTAAGCTATATGATCAAGAGCCCAAACCGGAGTATCATTTGAAGTAGACATGGTAATGGTAGAGAGTAAAGAGTGGAGAAGAACTTGTCTCTCTGATCTAGCATTAGGGAGAGACCAACCATCTTCAATTCTCAATTCAGCCACAGTTGAAAGCAGAGGGATCCCTAATAGACTAGGACCGTCTGAGCCTAGAAAATGGTAGAGAGAACCAAAATGAGTCCATGGATCCCACCAAAAGAAGGTAGAATCACCATTGCCGATATTGATGCTTAAAAATTTAAGAGCTTTGGGACGGAGCTTAAGTAATTTTCTAAAATTCCAAGAGTAAGCAACATTTTTCTCATTGAGCGTCCACAGAGGAGATTTAGAAAAATACTTACTTCTAATCCATGTCACCCACAAAGAACCAGCTCTAAAAAATAGCATCCAAATAATTTTCAAGGCACAAGTCTCATTCCAACTACTAATGTTCCTTAAACCAAGACCACCCTCTAGCTTAGGGAAGCATATGTCATACCATGACACTTTGGCGCCCGAGGGAGAATCGATCTTGCCTCGCCATAGAAAAGAACTGCAGAGGCTATTGATCCTCTTAATAACTTGCTTCGGAAGGAAGAAAGCACTATTCTAAAAACCAATAATGCCCGAAATAACAGTAGAGATAAGTGTTAACCTTCCTGATAAACTCAGAAACTTGTGAGTCCATGAGTTTAATTTCTTTCTTATTTGAGACAACAAGGGATCACAATCTCTTACCGAAAGTTTTTTTGAACATAAATGAAGGCCCAAGTTCCTGACTGGAAGTGAGACGTGCTTCAGATTGAATAGTAAATGCAACCTTTTCAAACTACTCTGACTTAAACCGGAACAAAACATGGAGGTCTTCTCAATATTCATTCCCAGTCTGAACATTTCCTCAAATTCTGAGAGGACTGACATAACTCCTCTCAAAGAGTGCTCAGAGCCCTCTAAGAAGATTAATAAATCGTCCGCAAAACAAAGATGTGTAAGCTTAAGATCCTCACAACCAGGATGGTAACTGAAAGAACCTTCTTCTGCTGCTTTGTTCAACATTAGAGATAACACATTCATTATCATAACAAACAGAACGGGGGATAACGGATCTCCTTGGCGCAAACCTGTCTTTCCTTTAAAAAGCCTGAAGAAACCCCATTAATACTAACACTGAACGAAGGGAGGAAGACACATGCTCTAATCCACTTAATGAAACCCCGATGAATCTTATAAGCATGAAGAGAGCTAAGAAGAAAGTCCCATCTGACCGAATCAAAGGCCTTAGAAATGTCCACTTTCAGCTTGATTCTTTCTTCACCTGAAGTAAGATGATAGCCTTGCAGAACTTCTGAGGCCAATAGCACATTCTCCAATAGTAGCCTATCCTTAATAAAGGCGGTTTGATTAGGAAGTATAAGATCAGGAAGAAGAAACTTTAACCTGTCTAATAAAAGCCGAGATATGATATTGTAAGCCGTGTTAAGACAAGAGATAGGACGAAAATCCCTCACATCAACTGTCCCTGGAATTTTAGGAATAAGGATAAGACTTGTCGAGTTTAAGGCGGATGGGATAAAAGAATCCAGAAAGAATTGTTGCACTCCCATTGTTAAATCCTGCCCAATAATAGACCAAGCCGACTTAAAAAACTCAACAGGAAATCCATCTGGTCCTGGAGTTTTATTAAGAGGCATTTTGAACAGGCAAGTCTTGATTGCTTCATTTGAGAAAGGAGAGGACAGAGAAGATTGTTGTGCCATCGAGCAAGTAGATTGGATCAAAGATTCAAGAAACACATGCAAATGAGGAAAAAAACCGACCCTTAATTGTCTGCAAAGTTCCAGCACAGTGATCTACAACTAGCTCATGAACTTCCTTGAGAGATGATGTGGCAGAACCATCTGGCTTTAACAAGAGTTTTATGGCGTTCCCTGCATTTCTGGCCATAGAGACCTTATGGAAGAAAGAAGTGTTAAAATCACCCTCACCTAACCATGTGAGACGATATTTCTGTTTGAAAAAACATTCCTCAGCATGACTAAGATGCATCCACACGTCTTTCGCTAATAATTCATTCTGAAGATTGACTGGAGAAGGATCATTCAAGGCTAACAGCTGAAGGGAAACAAGCTTAGAGTGGGCCTCAACTACTTTCTTCTCTAAGTCACTAAAATTATCCCTCATCAAAGACTTCATAGGGCCTTTCATCTTTTTCAGCTTGAAACAAAAGTCTTTAAGAGTAGACACAAGAACACCAGCCTGAACCCAAGCTTCAAACACATAGTCCAAAAACTTTGGATGCTTTGTTAAGAGAGAAAAAAACTTAAAAGGACGGATACCATAAGAAGGAGGAGGCGTGACGAGCTGAATAAAGCAAGGTGGGTGATCTGAAAACTCTGGAGCCTCAAAGGTACAATGACTAGATGGGAACTTTGACAACCAACACCTGTTCACCAAATAACGATCTAATTTCTTCCCAGTAAGATCTATTGATCTTTTATTTGTCCAAGTGAAATGAGGACCACTAAACGGAAGATCAAAGAGACCTAAATCAGCTAGGCAATCACCAAACATCCTCATTCCTCTTGTAGAACAAACAATGTTAGCATTTGAGGTTTTAGCTGGAAAGAGAATCTCATTAAAATCCCCATTAACCATCCATGACCTGTTTGATAAACCAAAATTGGCCTCTGTATTACGAAGAGAACACCACAAATTTTTCCTTTCTTTCTCATCATTTGAGGCGTAAACCGCAGTATAAATGAGGTCATTCCCATCCTCCAAAAAAAAATTGCTATGTTATTTGTTTAGTTGTTACGACTAGACTATGTTATTTGTTATGTTGCTGGACACGGTGGTGGAAGGTGAAACACTAAAACCGGTTTCAGGGGAAAAAAATAACCAAAAAAACGAAAAAAGCAGAGAGAGCAGGATTCGACCCCAGGCTAAATCAATAACAAAACATACCAGCTACCACTAAACTACACCAACAAATTGTAATATCTTCGGAAACATATTGTATATATCTATTGAAACATGTGTGACTGAAATTTAACACTAGTTAGTAATTCCCTAACGGCCGTTGACGGTTGTTAAATCCCGTGTTGGAATTTTGCATAGATTTAAAGATAATGTTTTATTTGACACTAATTTAATATATCAGATATTTTTATTCCAATCAAAAACTATTGGGTATTAAACGTCCAAATAAAAATTAGTTGGGTTTTTTTGAGAATTTTTCCTAATTCAAAATCTATAGATACTTTAACAAATAAAATTGTTTGTGTGAGCATATTTTGACTTTCCTTTTCTTTTTTATATTTTTTTTAAAAAGACTGGTTAGAATTCTAAAACTCAACAAAAAAAATTACAATGAGTAGTTTATATTTCTTTTAAAGAGATCATACTTTAAAAAATTAAGTAGCTTTTTTTTGTTTTCTTTCAAGAATTTGCTACTTTATTGTTTGTTTTTTGGTAGGATTTTTAGTTAAAAATATGTGAGTTTAATACCGAAATTATAAAATGTTCAAAAAAAAAATTTCGCTCCGGACCACCATTTTTGTTAGACCGGCCCTGAACAATTTATTTTGTTCATCTGTATTGTATTCGTTTTTTTTCTGTGTGTTATATGTTTTTGGAGCTTATGTAAGGTACACAAAGGTAAATGTTTGACTTTTCTTATCATATAAAATTGTGCAAGTGATTAGATGTTCCAAGACAACAACATCACTTCAAATTTTCAATCTTTGGTGAAACTGAGATGATCAAATATGTTAAAGAGGTTATTACTTTAACAACAATCATTAGGAAAAAAAATCTATTCACAGCCCAAAAATTGAGATAGTTTTAAGGTTTTAGAAGACTCTTTAAATTCACAGTTCTCATATTTCGTTCTCTAGAACTGTATGTAGACATAGCTAAACAATGTGTCTAGATATATATACATGAGAGGAGAATTTGATCTAACTTCATTGGTTCTAAATTGTTATGAATCATTTATCATTTAATTTTCAATCTTTTTTTTTGATTATTTTGGTGTAGTTTTAATCCATTTATAAATTACATACATGGTAATCAAAAAATATACCATGTATATTAATTGGTCAGCAAGAGAGAGAGAAAATAGGCAAAAATCGGCGAAATGGTAAAAACTGGAAGTGAAGTTGTTGTGCGCATATCCGGCGAACCGGAAGAAGATCCGAAGAAGAAAGGTTTCTTTGGATCTCTTAGTCGGTCAGAGACTGGATCTGAAGCTGATCGTGTCCTAAGATCGTTCGCTGAGGTTGTGCGCATATCCAGCGAACCGGAAGAAGATATGGAGAAGAAGAGTGCTTCTTCTGTTGTTTTCACCGATCATGATCCTGAGTCTGTCGTCGTGACTGAGTCTCCCTCTACTGGCTCGTCTGACCGATCAGCGAAATTTGATGCTCGAAGAGTCGAGAGAGCCATAAAGATTGCGCTCAACAAGAGCAAGAAGGCTTCCTAACTTGCTACAGGTACAACTGATGGTGGAAGGAGCAAGAAGGCTTCCAAATCTCGTAGATCACTCGTAGAAGAAAATCTAAAAAAAAAAATGTTTTAAATTTTTGTCGTCTTTTCTATTCTATGTTTGGTGTATTCAATGTCGCAAGATCAATATTTTTATTAAAATGAAAAACAAATGTTGACGAAAAAAAATATTAAAAAAGAAAGATAAAATAGAGAGAAAAATAAGAAGAAAAAAAGAAAAAAATAAAAATAAATATTAGAATTGAAAAGAGAGTTAAAATTGAATTTAGTTTGATTAGGGGACAATCTGTAATTTTACATGATCAAAGTATAGAAATAACAAAAAGTAGGTGTATGTATTATTAAAGTTACAAAAAGTGGATGTATATGCTATTTTCTCTAAAATCAATTAGATAGTCTTGGGCCAAATTAGTTTTGGGCCCATAAATTATTGGGACTTGAGAATTTTTTAATCCAAAAATCGTTCCCCGCCAGTGCCAAAATCACTTTAGCCCCCAAATCTTTTTTTTAATCAGAAGCTGTCGAGACGAAGACGAAGAAGAAAGACATTTATTTTTCTCAATCAATGGCTCAAGCAGCGAGGTTAAGCATGAGAATGCACAAAGAGCTAAAGCTTCTCCTCACCGATCCACCACATGGCGCTTCGTTTCCACATCTCTCTTCCGCCGCCGCTGGCTCCGGCGATTTATCTAATTTCTCCACCATCGATGCTCGTAAGCTTTTTCTTCATTTCGCCTGATTAATGAATCTCTTCCTCTTCTCTGTGATTTAACCTGTGTTTTTGAGTTTTTTCTTAGTCGTCTTTGGTTTTTGATTTTTTCAAGAAATCGAAGGTCCTGAAGATACTGTATATGCTAATGGAATCTTCAAAGTGAAGATTCAAATCCCTGAGAGGTAATCTATCAAACTCTATTCTTTTTGTTGGTTCTGATTAGAAATTGAATCAATCGTTAAATGTGAATTTTGTTAAATCAGATATCCATTTCAGCCACCAATTGTGGCCTTTGCTACTCCGATTTATCACCCTAACATCGATAACAGTGGCCGGATTTGCCTTGACATCCTAAATCTCCCTCCCAAGGTTAGATAGAGACTTTGTTTTCATTTTTTTTTTTTTTGCCTGATATGTGTTGTTAAATTGAAGTTCTTTGCTATTAGAGAATACATGAAAGATAGATACTCAGTGGTAGTGATGGTGGAATACATGAATGCTCCTGTTGTGAATCTTGTTAATAAAAAGGGACAATAACAGTATATAGTTTTCTGATAGGGGGCTTGGCAACCATCCTTGAATATCTCAACAGTTTTGACTAGCATAAGGTTGTTGCTTGGTGAACCGAATCCGGATGATGGTTTGATGTGTGAAGTAGTAAGTCTACTCTTTTGTTAGACATTTATTTCTCTGTGTTTTTTTGCTTTTGTTTCTTTAAAGTTTATTGTTTTGTTTACAGAGCAGGGAGTATAAATACAATAGACAAACTTTTGATTATAAGGCACGAGAGATGACTGAGAAGTATGCTAAGGTTAAGGCTGATGGATGCAGCACCAGCCTCCAAATTAAGGTGCATAACTTGTTATACTTATATATTCCTCATAAACTCTGAATCTTCGATGAGCTTTTATGTAAATGTTGATTTTGTCTCTTTAGAATCATGGAGATGAGAAGGCTTGTGAAAGTGGAAATAGTATTTTAGCTGGCAATGACGATGGGATTAAGCTGAAGTTGACAGTGGAATCCTCCTTAGGCATAGCACATACAGTGAGTTGTGACACCGAAGCAAAAGATCGACGAGAGGATGGAAATGGGAAGAGAAAAGCTGTGATTGGTTTCGGTGAGGCGAACACATTTGGTAATGATGGGATGAAAACGAGCAGGAAGAAGTTATCTCTTGCCTTGCCTCCTCAATCTCAAAAGAAAGACTTGTATGGTGAAGAAGAGCTCACAAATGGAGTTTCAGCTGCCTGCAAAGAAAACAAGAAACCAAATTCAAATGGAAAGAAGCTTTCTCTGGGGGTGAAGCAGCCCTGTAAGGATACCTTGCCGAGTTTTCAAACTTCTGCTGCAAAGAGTGACAACAATAGACTAAGCCGAAAACTGTCATTGAAACCACTTGCAGAGTTGAGTGAAGTTAGCAAAACCAAGGTAGTACTTGCGCACACTGAAACGGAACTGGAAATGAATCAAAATGAAAATGCAAGAAGTCGGCGAGGTGAGTTTGAGAACTCGGTCTTGGAAGAAAAAGCAGTACTTGAATCCATTGTTGTTCTAGACAGTGATGATAGTGGAGAAGAAGAAAAAACAGTCTCTTCAAGGTCAAGGTTATCACTGGCAAAAGGAAGAAGAGGCCTCAAG
This sequence comes from Camelina sativa, assembly GCF_030686135.1. NCBI lineage: Eukaryota > Viridiplantae > Streptophyta > Magnoliopsida > Brassicales > Brassicaceae > Camelina > Camelina sativa. The sequence continues at coordinate 16,136,112 of NC_141894.1, read as the reverse complement.
TGTAGACGTTAAAAAGTGACGAAAACTGTTTTGTTGTTATTTTTTGGGTGGAGTCAAAAGCTTTCAAATTAAATTTTCTTAAGCTTATGGTTATTAGTCTTGAAATGTAAACGGGAATCTTGTTATGTCTTTGATAAACTCTATGAAGCATCGATGAATAAAGTCTTATTGATAAGAGTAGATTAGAATGCACTTTTTAGAAATTAGAAACACCAACATTTGTTTAAGCCAACATTGCAGATTCCATCTTTGGGACATGTAAAGAGACAATCGAAGTCCTTCTTGCACGGTATGTTAGAATAACTGCCGCCGGCGTAACTTGAACTTCCGGCGAAATCCTCTAGTTTCTTCTTCTCATCAGCTCCACGTAGCTCTCTTGCTTCTGCTCCAACATCTTCTCCATCATTTGCATATGTAAAAACATCATCATCTCTTCATTAGTTCCTCACTACTTTTTTGTTAAATGGAATGTAATAAATTTTCTTGATGTTTCTATGCATTATAAATTTTATATTAAAACTAAATTAAATGAAAAATAAAATAGTAAGAAAAAATGTATTGAACCTTTTCATCATTTTGTTTAGATAAAAACACTTACTAGATGTGATGACCAGAATGAAAACCAAGAGCGAAAGCTTGAGAGATGCGTTCTTCATTTTCAATTTATTTAGGAATTTTTCTACTATAAAATTGGAATATCTTGAAAGATTGATACTGCTCCAGTGGGTATATATCTTTATAATCGGAAATTTTGTTAAATCTACCACATTTGCTTTCAAACTTTCCAGTTATACCACGATTGAAAACACCTTTTCTGATATACCATAACAGGAAGAGAAAATGACAAACTGACCTACATGTAATGGGTTGTAAATATCATGTGTATAAGTAAAATGAATTTATATTAGAAGAAAGAACCAAAATACAAAAAGACAAATAGCTAAATGACAAACTTCATGGACAATAATTATTGTATACCAGATTTCATATGTTTTTTTGTTTCAAATTTATGTCCGCCAATACAGTTTGGGAGAGTCAATATGACTTGTTTCATATGTAAGAGTATTAAAGTTGTCCACCAAAAATTTCAATGTTGTCTACCGAAAAATTTAATGTTGTCCACCAAAATTTTCATTGTTGTGCACAATTTATTTACTTGGGATAACTCATATAACTTGTTTAATTTGTAAGAGTATGAAAGTTGTCCATTTAAAATTTCAATGTTGTCTATCAAAAACTTCAACATTGTGCATTTTTATATTCGTGGACTAAATTTTTTTTTTGCTACAATTGTCTATATATAATATAAACTTGTTCACCATTATATTTAAATCTCCAGAAAAAATTAATGTAGTTATAATAAAAAAACAAAGGTAAAGAAGTAGAGAAAGAAAAAAAAGTGAAAAAAACAAAAAAAAACTTTCGTCAGAGTTGTTTTATATTAAATAAAAAACAAAAAAAAACACTTCTTAATGGTTTTGCAAAAGAAACAAGTGGGAATGTTATAATAGTCATTTTTAAAGAGATGTGTGGTAGTCTTTGAAAGGTGTTTTGCAATGTGGTACATCTAGAAAGAATCAGTTTTGAATGTGGTAGTAATCATAAAATTCTCTTTATAATTTGGCAAGTCCAATCCTGTTATTGGGTATATTTTATCAAATATTATGGGTAAACAGTGAGTAATAAAAGATTTTAGATTTCCTTTTTAAACTATTTACATACCTTAATAGATTTAAGAGTTGTTTGATTTCTCAGAAGTGGGAAAGAATCTACATAAAAACAGAATATGAAATCTTTAGTAACTATTTACATACCTGTGAAGTGACCTTAGTGCAGTGGCATGAGACAGGAAGTAAGTCCATTTGTAGAAGACACCATCACACCAGGGATCGAGTCCTGCTTTCTATTAATGTAAGAATTTGGCTAATGGGTCAGCCAGTTGTGGCCCAATGGTTAACAAAAAAAAGAAAATCTATAAGGTTTCCTTAATTACAAAGATAAAATCATGATCTAAGATTTAAATATCCTCTAAAATCAATACAATAAAACTTGTATATTTTTCACCAGAGCATGACAGATCAGCTTGAACTTTCAAGCTGGTGGACCAATTAAAAAACTAGATCTAGTAAAGAAGAGGAAACATGGTTACTAAAGGAAAAAGGCCATTGGGCCATCTATATATACATTTTTGGAGACATATATAAAATAAATCCTGAAGTTGACACTTATTTACAGGCATGATATTAGTATTAAATAATTAATTTAATAAACAAATTAACTCTATTTATATTTATTTTTTTAATAGAAACTAAGTGTTTTAAAAGGTACAAACATAATTGTTAATGTATACATATTTTATTTCTTTATTTTATAATGAGGTGAGTGAAAAGGTATTGTTCTTTAAAAATTTGAAAAATTGATTTGATAAAAAGTGACTTTTAGCCTCACATACTATATTTTACTTTCACGGGTTTCGTATAATGAGTTTTTGTAAATTAAAAATCATTGAACATGTTGCATGATTCCCCTAACATGGCGGGTTTTGACTATAGAACCAACACTACAACTATTTGTTTATTTCATATACTATAGATTTGTTGTCATAGTTTGGAAGATTAACTTATAAATTATTTATTATATAAACTACAAAATATTACACATACTACAACACATTCTTAATATTCCAGTAAAAAAAATTGTATACACATAAAAATGTACACTAACATACCATATAGGATATATACCTCTGTTTAATTATAGAAAACAAAACTAAGTGTTTTAAAATTTTATATTCTATCTAATAACAAATTTAATATAATTAGGTTAGAAACTGTATAAAACGTAAGAAGCAGAAAAACATTCTAAACAACATTATAAATTAATTAGATAAAAGTTAATTAATTGAGAATTTGAAAACTAAATAAATTAAAAAATATTATTTAAAATACCAGTGTTCAAGAAAGCGCTAGGCATTAATTAGGCGGTGATCCAATGCCTAGCGCCTAGAACGCTTAATCGGAATTTAGGTGATATTAGGCGGTTTAGGCATTTACACTATAAACTATTATATATCCGTTATTTTATACATAATTATGCAAAACTGTGTATAAGAATAATAAAAATATTAAATCAAAAACAAAAAATAGGTAAAGACATTATTTCAATTCACTTTAAATAACATATTAAACATTTATAATTATGTTTATAGAAATAAACCTTATAGATTTTGTGCAATTAAAATTTGAAAAATATACTAAAATGATAATACTGCAATTTTAGGCGGTTAAAGCGGTCGTCTAGGCGGTGCTATAGTGCCTAGCGCCTAGGCGAGGCGGAGGCAAACGCCTAGAACGCTTTTTCGAACACTGTAAAATACAATAATTTATGATTTAGTCTCGCGGTGTACCGCGGGTGAAAACCTAGTTATTAACACTTATTGTAGTAAAGACTAATATGTGTAATAAAAATATTGCAATAATGGACCATAAAACATGTGTAATAAAAATATTTTCAACGGTACATCTGTAACACCCGCAAACGTTTTTTTGGTAATTTGGTGAGGGTGTCGATCGACACCATAGGAGGTGTCGATTGACACTGACTGTTTTCTGGTTCGACCGGTTCGATTTAATTATCGATTTTTGGTCGGTTTAGTTTGAGGAGAACCATTAAACCGTGATATTTAACTGGGGGAGCAACCTAGGTCGTGTTTTGTGGTTGTCCAGCCGCTGAAACAAAAGAGAAAGAGGAGAAAACATCGTTCTTGAGTTTTTGGGAGGTTTTGTGAGATTTCAAGGCTTTGTGGGTGAGATCTTGATGTGGGAGTGAGGATTCAAGGCTAGGAACGTGTGGGAAGCTTGCTGGGAGTGTGGATTTGTCCATTGTTGGTCAGAAACTTCCTGCAAAGAGGTGAGTGCATGACCATGGCTAATCTAAGCCTTTGATTTCCTTGTTCTTGCTTGTTTGTTGCCTGTTTGTGTGTTTTTCTTGCTGGGATTGGTTGATACAGGTTCCTACGGATGTATAAGGCTTGGGTTTCGAGTAATGGACGATTTGGATGAGATTTGGGAGCGAGATTCGACTCTCGACTTCGCCGCGATCGCAGTTGCAGAAGGAGTGTCGATCGACACCACTTGGTGTCGGTCGACACCAGCAAATTGGGCATCGATCGACACTGTGGGGTAGTCTCGGTCGACACCAAGGCCAGTGTCGGTCGACACTTGGCTGGTGTCGGTCGACACCTCCCTTCCAGCGAGATGATGTTTGATTTCCTGGTTTGTTTGTTTTGTTTGTTGTTTGTTTGGAACATTGGAATCATTGTTGCTTGTGTGTATAGCCCAGTAGATGGGAGGATTGCCTCACTGAGTGTTTATCAAATACTCATGCATCTCAATTTGTGTTTGTGGTGTAGGTAAAGGCAAAGTGTGATCGTGGAATCAAGGCAATGAAGAGGAGGATGTTCTAGGGACTCGATTGGATGTTGTCTGGCATTGCTAGGTTGCTAGAGTTGAGTCGTTAGAAACATTGCTAGGTTGCTGGTTTCATGTTTCTTGTTATTTGGTATTTGGATATTGCTTATGCTATGATGTTGGATTGTTATTGGTTTATTATTGGATTATTATTGGATATTGGTTTTGTTATTCCGCTGTTGATTGTGAATATGGTTAGGTGGCTAGTGGGTATGGGACCACTAGTCGTAGTTTATTTATATATATATATATATATATATATATTATGTATTATTATTATTTTTTTTTAAAAAGGGTCGGTCCTTTCATTTTGGTATCAGAGCCCTTACGGTTCTAGGTTTGGGTTCACTAGGTTTCTGTTGTGATGTTTGGGATTGCATGTCTTGATTGATTATGTGAGTTAGTCAATTGTGTGTGGCATGGAGTCCTAGAACATCCTCTTCGAGCCGACTGTGTGATTCCACGGTGAGTTTATGTTTCGGTGTTAAATAGTAATTGTTTGCTTAGTCTTCTGTTCATGGTAGTGCAGATGGCTAGACATGATGCTGTGGCTGGTCGTGGTCGTGGACGCGGACGTGGTTGTGGACGCGGACGTTGTCGTGGTAGGGGCAGAGTCCTAGTGGTTAGTGAGACCGAGGACCAGAGTGTGACAGCTGAGGGTGTTGGCGAGTCGCAGGATGTTCCAGGGGATTCCGTGAGTGTGGCAGGAGGGGGCGGTGTTGATGCTCCAGTGGCCGGTGATGCTAGGATCCCGGGTGTGGGAGTCCCAGCGGGTGGAGTCCCTGATGTTGACGTTGCGGCTATGCTAGCACATGTTTTGGAGCGGTTACCACCAGTGGTACCGGCTCAGGCTCAGGTAGTGCCACCAGTGGTGGCGGAGGAGCGGCATCAAGTGGCTGCAGATGTGAGAGTTCATGGACGTTATTTGTCTATGCTCAAGGAGATGAAGGGTCTTTTCACTGAGAGGTTTTCGGGTGGTACAGATCTTACTATTGCGGATGCGTGGAGGACGAGTGTGGAACGTAACTTCAATACTCTGAGATGTCCTGAGGATTTTTGGGTGGACATAGGGGTTTACTATTTGATTGGTGATGCTGAGTTGTGGTGGAGATCAGTGGCGGCTAGGAGAGTGCAGCGGGAGATGACTTGGGCTGACTTCGTCTTGGAATTCAACCGCAAGTATTTTCCTAGAGAGGCATTGGATTGGTTGGAGGTGTAGTTCTTTCAGTTGTCTCAGGGGACACGGTCAGTGCGGGAGCTGGACTTGGAGTTCAGTCGACTTCTTTGTTATGGGGGTCGGACTTTGGAGTCTGAGGAGGCTCAGATCAGGAGGTTTTTGAGGGATCTACGTGATGATTTGAGAGTTCACTGTAGAGGGCGGAGTTATGCTAAGCGTGCAGAGCTGGTTGAGACTGCAACAGAGATTGAGGAGGATATCCGGGCACAGTCAGTGGTGGTAGCTCCAGCAGTTCTGCCTAGGAAGGCTCAGCAGCAGGGTAGTTCTAGCAGGGGCGGTAAGCCTGCACAGGGAACCAAGAGGAGGTGGGATGCTACGCAGAGGCCGAGTGGTGCGAGTTGCTTCAGTTGTGGGAGCAAGGATCACAAGGTTTCTAGTCGTCCTAAGAGGAGTGCTCCGACGGCAGGGCCTCGGGTATGTTATCATTGTAGGGAGACAGGGCACATCAGACCCTTTTGTCCCAAGTTGCAGCCGGCAGCAGTGGCAGCGTTGCAGCAGGTGCAGCCTGGAGGTCAGCAGGTGGCACGGATTGAGCAGGCGCCACGGGTTTACACGACAACAGAGACTGGTGGAACCAGTGCCGGGACGATCACAGGTATAATTTCTGGTACTTAAACTTTGTGAATTTTAGTTGGTTTAAATTTTATGTTTTTCCTGTGATAAAGTGTTAGGTTCTCAACACATGAGGTTTGTGTAGGGACCTTGTTGGTGAGCGGGTTTAAGTCCCATGTTATGTTTGATTCTGGAGCTTCTCATAGCTTCATTACTCCGGAGTGTGCAGAGAGTGCGGGAATCAGAGGGGATCCCGGAGAGCGTACAGGCAGAGTTGCTGGAGGCAAGTTCCTGAGAATTATTGGACGAGCTAGGGGAGTTGATATTCAGATCGCATGAGAATCGTGGCCAGCGGATTTGCTTATCAGTTCAATGGAGTTGTATGATGTTATTCTCGGGATAGATTGGTTGCATCGGCATATGGTGCATTTGGATTGCCATCGGGGTAGAGTGGAGTTTGAGCGTCCAGGAGGGAAGTTGGTTTTTCAGGGTATTAGACCGACTTCAGGGAGTCTCGTGATCTCAGCCATTCAGGCTGGGAAGATGATCGAGAAGGGCCTTGAGGCTTATCTGGTTACTATATCTATGCCAGAGTCAGTGGGGAAGTCTACGGTTAGCGGTATTCCGGTAGTGGAGGAGTTTAAGGATGTGTTCCAGTCATTGCACGGATTACCACCATCTCGGTCGGATCCTTTTACCATTGAACTGGAACCGGGGACAATGCCGTTATCCAAGGCTCCTTACAGAATGGCTCCAGCAGAGATGGCAGAGCTGAAGAAGCAGCTAGAGGATTTGTTGAGTAAGAGTTTCATCCGTCCTAGTGTATCACCGTGGGGAGCGCCGGTGTTGTTTGTCAAGAAGAAGGATGGGAGTTTCCGTTTGTGCATTGATTATCGGGGTTTGAACTGGGTTACTGTGAAGAAAAGGTACCCTCTTCCCAGGATTGATGAGTTGTTGGATCAATTGAGGGGTGCTTCTTGGTTTTCTAAGGTAGATCTGACGTCGGGTTATCATCAGATACCGATAGATGAGGCAGATGTGAGGAAGACTGCTTTCATGACGAGGTATGGGCATTATGAGTTTGTGGTGATGTCTTTCGGGTTGACTAACGCACCAGCAGCGTTTATGAGATTGATGAACCGCGTGTTTCAGGAGTTTCTGGATGTGTCTGTTATCATTTTCATCGACGATATCCTGGTCTATTCTAAGAGTCCTGAGGAGCATGTAGTGCATTTGAGGGCAGTTCTAGAGAAGCTGCGAGAGCAGAAGTTGTTTGCAAAGTTGAGCAAGTGTAGTTTCTGGCAGCGGGAGATGGGTTTTCTGGGTCACATTGTTTCTGCAGAGGGGGTGTCTATATATCCGGAGAAGATTCAGGCTATCTGAGATTGGCCTAGACCGCAGAATACCACAGAGATCAGGAGTTTCCTGGGGTTGGCAGGTTACTACAGGAGGTTTGTGCAGGTTTTTGCAAGTAGAGCACACCCTATGACTAAGTTGACAGGGAGGGATGTTCCTTTTGTGTTGTCACAAGAGTGTGAGGAGGGCTTTGAGAGCCTTAAGGAGATGTTGACTACTACGCGAGTGTTGGCTTTGCCTGAGCAGGGAGAACCCTATGTGGTTTATACTGATGCATCTAGAGTTGGTTTGGGGTGTGTTTTGATGCAGCATGGGAAGGTGATTGCCTATGCTTCGCGGCAATTGCGGAAGCATGAGGGACCCTATCCTACTCATGATTTGGAGATGACTGCTGTAGTTTTTGCCTTGAAGATTTGGAGATCTTATCTTTATGGTGCAAATGTACAAGTGTTTACAGATCATAAGAGCCTGAAGTATATATTCACTCAGTCTGAGCTGAATTTGAGACAGAGGTGGTCGATGGAACTTGTGGCGGATTATGATTTGGAGATAGCCTATCACCCTGGTAAGGCTAACACGGTTGCAGATGCTTTGAGTCGGAAGAGGGTAGCTTCGGCTCAGGAGTAGGAGATGGAGTCTCTGGTAGGAGAGATCAGTGCTTTGAGCTTGTGTGTTGTTTCACAGGAACCGTTGGGTTTGGAAGCAGTGGATAGAGCAGATCTTCTGAGTAGGGTGCGGTTGGCTCAGGAGAAGGATTTGGGGCTGGTGAATGCCTCAAAGGATGTGGATTCAGAGTATCAGGTCTCAGATAATGGTACTATCTTGGTGCACGGTCGGGTTTGTGTGCCCAAAGATGAGGAGTTGAGACAGGAGATCCTGAGAGAGGCTCATGCGAGCAGGTTTTCTATTCATCGAGGAGCGACTAAGATGTACCGTGATCTCAAGAGTTACTATCACTGGGTCGGGATGAAGAAGGATGTAGCTAGTTGGGTCTCGAGGTGCGATGTGTGTCAGCTAGTGAAGGCTGAGCATCAGGTTCCTGGTGGTTTGCTGAAGAGTTTACCCATTCCTGAGTGGAAGTGGGATATGATTACTATGGATTTCGTGGTGGGTTTGCCAGTGTCCAGGACGTTTGATGCTATTTGGGTCATTGTGGACCAGTTGACTAAGTTAGCACATTTTCTGGCCATTAAAAAGACTGATGGAGCAGCGGTCTTGGCTAAGAAGTATGTGAGATAGATAGTCAGGTTGCATGGGGTGCCAGCGAGAACTGTGTCTGACAGAGATTCTAAGTTCACTTCGGTGTTCTGGAGGGCATTTCAGGCAGAGATGGGCACTAAGGTGCATATAAGTACAGCTTATCATCCCCAGACGGATGGACAGTCTGAGAGGACGATCCAGATGCTGGAAGATTTGCTGAGGATGTGTGTGTTGGATTGGGGTGGCCATTGGGCAGATCACCTGAACCTGGTAGAGTTTGCTTACAACAACAGTTATCAGGCGAGTATTAAGATGACTCCTTATGAGGCTTTGTATGGAAGACCATGTCGTACACCATTATGCTGGACTCAGGTGGGGGAGAGGAGCATGTTTGGTGCTAGTTTTGTTCAGGAGACCTTAGAGAAGATTCGGGTTCTCAAGATGAACATGAAGGAGGCTCAGGATAGGCAGAGGAGTTATGCTGACAGGAGGAGGAGAGATCTTGAGTTTCAGGTAGGAGACAGAGTGTACCTCAAGATTGCCATGTTGCGGGGTCCGAACAGGTCATTTTCAGAGACTAAGTTGAGTCCGAGGTATATGGGTCCATTCAGAGTGATTGAGCGGGTTGGACCAGTAGCATATAGACTGGAGTTACCTGAGGTTATGCGTGCATTCCATAAGGTTTTCCATGTGTCTATGTTGCGGAAGAGTCTTCGTGAGGGTGAGCAGGTGTTGGCTAAGATTCCTGAGGATCTTCAGCCTAACATGACATTGGAGGCGAGACCAGTGAGGGTTCTCGAGAGAAGGATCAAGGAACTTCGGAAGAAGAAGATTCCTTTGATGAGAGTCATGTGGGACTGTGATGGTGTTGAGGAGCAGACTTGGGAGCCTGAGGCGAAGATGAAAGCAAGGTTCAAGAAGTGGTATGAGAAGCAAGCCGCAACTTGAGCTTGTTTAGCCTGGTTCCATCTGTAATCCGTGGCTAGAGCGGGAATTGAGTATTCTAGCCCATCTCTCTTGTTTACTCGGTCGCTTGGGATTGTTGGTTGTGCGACTCTGTAACAAGATGAGGTGGTGCTCGGGGTACAAAGTTTCCGTGAGGCGGGGTTTTTTTGGAGAGAAGTTTCCCGAAATAGAAGTTTCCAAAAGTGGAAAGTTTATAAAAATGGAAAGTGCTAAATATGGAAAGTTTTTCGGGAGTTGAAATTTGTCCATTTTAGCGGTGGAGAGCCTTAGAGGGGCTTGTGTGGCCTTAGTGGCGGACTTTCGAGTCAGTGTGCCCATGTGTGGCGGTCTTTTTAGACATTGTGTGGCCTTTGTGGCGGGCTGTTTAGCCATTGTGTGGCCTTTGTGGCGGGCTGTTTAGCCGATTGGTTGGCCTTTGTGGGGGGCTGTTTAGCCAATTGTTTGGCCTTTTTGGCGGGCTGTTTAGCCAGAGTGCTTGTTTAGGCGGTCCTTCGGGACAGATGGTATTTGTGACGGTCCTTCGGGACGAGTGGCCTTGGTGGTGGTCCTCTTTAAGACATTTGTTTGGCCTTGGTGGCGGTCCTCTTTAAGACGTTTGTTTGGCCTTGGTGGCGGTCCTCTTTAGGACATTTTGTTTGGCCTTGGTGGCGGTCCTCTTTAGGACATTTTGTTTGGCCTTTGTTGCGGCCGTTGTGGCATGTATATGATCCTTGAGTGGTCATGAGGTATTCCAGTGAGGGGATATGTGGTTGGTAGGACATTGAAATGTTTTACGCGAGCCACGGGAAGGGAACCTGGATAGGGATAGGACTCAGACGTGTTCAGAATTGTTTGCTCGCGACTCTTGGAGGACTTAGGTTCTCCTAGTACTGCCATATTATGAGACTTTGTGGCTTGGGAATATGGTTGGTATATCGACTTCGAATGACGATTCGGGGGCGCGCTGTAGGGTGGCAACCCGAGAGACGAGTTTTGGATTTTTCTTTTTATATATTATGGCATGCGGGTTTAGGCCCGATGAGGAGCCAACATTGGCATGCAGACTTAGGTCTGATGGGGAGCCAATGAAAACTCAAGGTTTAGGCCTATGAGTAAAAGAAAGTCCAAAAATTCGAGAGCAAATAACGCCTGGAGCGTGAGTCTATCGCCTAGAGGTGACCTTCTGTAGATCGGTCGGAGGAGTGCGGGCAGTGGAGACGGTTGCACGGGAGTCCTGGACTGATGGTTGTATGAGATTCGAGGACAAATCTAGATTGGTGGGGGAGAATTGTAACACCCGCAAACGTTTTTTGGTAATTTGGTGAGGGTGTTGATCGACACTGACTGTTTTCTGGTTTGACCGGTTCGATTTAATTATCGATTTTTGGTCGGTTTGGTTTGAGGAGAACCATTAAACCGTGATATTTAAGTGGTGGAGCGACCTAGGTCGTGTTTTGTGGTTGTCCAGCCGCTGAAAACAAAAGACAAAGAGGAGAAAACATCGTTCTTGAGTTTTTGGGAGTTTTTGTGAGATTTCAAGGCTTTGTGGGTGAGATCTTGCTGTGGGAGTGAGGATTCAAGGCTAGGAACGTGTGGGAAGCTTGCTGGGAGTGTGGATTCGTCCATTGTTGGTCAGAAACTTCCTGCAAAGAGGTGAGTGCATGACCATGGCTAATCTAAGCCTTTGATTTCCTTGTTCTTGCTTGTTTGTTGCCTGTTTGTGTGTTTTTCTTGCTAGGATTGGTTGATACAGGTTCCTACGGATGTATAAGGCTTGGGTTTTGAGTATTGGATGATTTGGAGGAGATTTGGGAGCGAGATTCGACTCTCAACTTCGCTTGGATCGCAGTTGCAGAAGGAGTGTCGATCGACACCACTTGGTGTCGGTCGACACCATCAAATTGGGCGTCGATCGACACTGTGGGGTAGTGTCGGTCGACACCAAGGCCAGTGTCGGTCGACACTTGGCTGGTGTCGTTCGACACCTCCCTTCCAGCGAGACGATGTTTGATTTCCTGGTTTGTTTGTTTTGTTTGTTGTTTGTTTGGAACATTGAAATCATTGTTGCTTGTATGTATAGCCCAGTAGATGGGAGGATTGCCTCTTTGAGTGTTTATCAAATACTCATGCATCTCAATTTGTGTTTGTGGTGCAGGTAAAGGCAAAGTGTGATTGTGGAATCAAGGCAATGAAGAGGAGGATGTTCTAGGAACTCGATTGGATGTTGTCTGGCATTGCTAGGTTGCTAGAGTTGAGTCGTTAGAGACATTGCTAGGTTGCTGGTTTCATGTTTCTTGTTATTTGGTATTTGGATATTGCTTATGTTATGATGTTGGATTGTTATTGGTTTATTATTGGATTATTTTTGGACATTGGTTTTGTTATTCCGATGTTGATTGTGAATATGGTTAGGTGGCTAGTGGGTATAGAACGACTAATTGTAAATTATTTATATATATGTATATATATATTATTTATTATTTATTAAGAAAAAAAAAAGGGTCGGTCCTTTCAACATCATTCACCACCTTCGGTTTGAGTTAGAAGCATATTATGATGTCGATATTGGATGACACTCAACTTTAGAATGACATAATGACAATTTATTTGGCAACAGATAAAATAATTATACTAAATTTAACTAGATAAATAAATAAAATATAATAATTCAACAAGTAAAGATAACTCATCAAATTCTAAAAAAATTATATGTTTTACGAATTATATTTATACTAAAAATATTCAAAATAGTATCCCGCTGTTTGTCATATTTTACATCTAAGAATGTAAAAATTTGATTTGTTTTTCTGTTTTTTTCTCTAAGATGTTGCTAGATTAACATATATAGCTTGAAAAACTTAATCATAACTTAATCATAAGCTTGTCAAGTGACTGATAAGCTTCCAACTTGATCCTAAGCTTTTCAAGTGATTAAATGGGTTTGTTTAGTTTAGGTGTTAGATTAATATAAGAACAAGTATAATATGTTGTAATGTTGTAAAAAATAAATTATGTGAGATTTAGGAAACAAAGGTTGAAGTGCCTAAACCTAAAGTACTCTAAGAGATCCATCAAGAAAATTTACAATGTAGACATCAAAGAGTAATCTCTTTTACTGTTCTAGAGGGTTTGTGAGTGAGAAACAAATCAAGAATTAATGGTTTGTAATCCCTAAACTTATTTGGTAATAAAATTAAAATATTTAAAAACTAAATTTATGAAATAAAGAAATCAAGTATCATATAATGATGTAAATAATAATAACAAAAAAATACTATTGAAATTCTCAAAAACTTATGAATTGATTCCAAATAACATATTAAATTATGAAATCGAAAAAAAACAAAACAAACAAATATAACAAAAAAAAAAAAAAAACTAATCCCGCAGCGTAGCGCGGATACCAACCTAATATGTATAACGGATTCATGGTAATTACGTAAAATTTAAGGTTAAGACTTGAGATCATATGTCTCCTTAGATATTAATAGTAGAGAATCTTTTATAACTTTTCTTTTTCTTCCTATTTTCACCATAGGAAGGAAAGTAAAAAATTAAAAATTACTTGTACTAACTCATCCCCAAATAAATCTCCTACTTTGCATATACTTGGTGGATTGAAGTTTCAACGTTAATCAAAAGTGATATGTCTTTAAACAAACAGATTTGAGACTTTAAAAATAACCAAATTCTTTTTTTATGTAATGATTTAGTCTTTAACTATGGAAATTAATTTGGTCCACTGATGGTCCAAAGATTTGTGTGTTTTGTTTTGTCTGTAATTCATTCCACGCGCCAAAAGTGCGTGTCTACTCTTTACACGATGATGAACTCTTTATCATAATATATAAACTTTGGATTTTTATTGAATTTGAGTGGTTTCTTTGGTTGACTTGAATCTCAATAACAGAGGAAGAAAGATCAGAGCTTTCTACAAACCATGGAAGCAGAAGAAAGTACCCAAGATATCATCATCGTCGGAGCTGGAATCTCCGGTCTTGCCACCGCACTTGGGCTCCATAGGTATGCGTGTGTGTCAAAAGTATACGTTATATAGTCCATGTAAGTTAATTAATCGAAGTTGTGGTTACAGACTTGGGATCAGAAGCATAGTGTTGGAATCTTCTGAGAATCTGAGAGCCACAGGGTTTGCAATCTCCTTATATTTCAATGCTTGGAAGGCCATGGAAGCTCTCGGTATCTCTGAGAATGTTCGCAGTCTCGGTGATCGTTTTCAAGGGTAACTAACGATCAAACACTGTTACTATTAATAGAAACTATGAACTTATTTAGTTGACCTTTGATGCAGATGGGTGGTCACACCCATTTCTTCAGGGAATCCTCCTAAAGAAATGTTCTTTCCAGAATCTGAGTATGTATCTTATTATTCTCTCCTCTGGACTATTGACTAAACCAAAGAAGAAGAAACCTTTATTATAACTTTTGTTGAAATGGTTTTGTTAGAGAATATGAGGTTCGTTGCGTACAGAGGAAGTCGTTGTTAGAGGCTCTAGCGGGTGAATTGCCTGATGGGACCATACGGTTCTCATCTAAGCTTGTTCACATCGAATTGTCCGGACATTACAAGATGGTTCATCTCTCTGACGGGACTATACTCAAAACCAAGGTATTAACTACTCAGTCATGACGACTCATGTGTAAAATAGCTAGGCTGGTCATGTAAACGAATTTGTGGTCTTTAAAAGGTTTTGGTGGGGTGTGATGGAGTGAATTCAGTGGTTGGTAAGTGGCTAGGCTTCAAGAATCCGGTTAAAAGTCCCCGGTTCGCAATCCTTGGGCTCACTCATTTCCCGACAGGCCACGGATTAGGGAGAAGGTTCTTTCAGTTTTTTGGAAACGGTATACGTTACGGTTTCATCTCATGTGACAAAAACACTGTCTACTGGTTTCTAACCCACACCTCTACTGAAATAGGTAAATGAAACTTCTTGTAGATATATATCTTTGTTCATATCATTATTGATTCATCTCCTTGGCTTTGTTATAGATAAGAAAAACCGGGAAAAGATCAAACAGTTTGTGGTGACCAAGATCAAAGACTTGCCTGACAACATCAAGAGTATTGCGGAGACAGCTGATCTTGATAGTTTGGTGATGTCTCGACTGAAGTATCGACCCCCTTGGGAACTCCTTTGGGCAAACATTGCAAAAGACAACGTATGTGTTGCAGGGGATGCACTTCACCCAATGACTCCTGATATTGGACAAGGTGGTTCCTCGGCCATGGAGGACGGAGTTATCCTCGCTCGTTGTCTCGGTGAAGCTATGAAAGCTAAGAATCCGAAAGGAGAAACGGAAGATGAGGAAGAGAGTTATAAGCGGATTGAAGATGGTTTGAAGAAGTATGTAAGGGACAGGAAATGGAGAAGCATTGATCTTATAGCTACATCATATACAGTAGGTTTCATACAACAGAGCGGATGGAAGTGGCTGACCTTGTTCAGAGACAAGTTCCTGTCCTCTTTCCTTTCTTGGTTGCTGATGAAAAAGTCTCATTTCAACTGTGGAAGCCTCAGCCATTAATGAGCAAGCAGAATGGGAGTTTTAGTCAAAAGCTTATTATTGCTTCAAGACTATCATCATATAAACTCTCAGTAGAAAGGAAACGATTGATAAAGATACAAAGGCTCATTGGTGAACAAGATAACGTGATGAGAAAATAATGTATTTGACATTTTCTTACAATGAACCATTACATTTTGCAAATTAAAGTATCTCCTAATTTCACCTTCAATTACGAAAAAACAGGATAAATATTTTTTTAAGGATAATATTTTGAAGGATAATTTTCGTAAATATTACTAAAAATGTATTTTTATAATATTTTATTAATTCTTAAAATGTTTTACTAAGTTCGGATTTTTATTATTTAGAGAACTATGACTGTAACCACCGCTACTTAAGTGCCTTGTTTGACTAGCCATCCTCCTCCACCACCTCCACATATTACTTTAATCCATAACAGAACAAAAAAGCAGAGCTTTCTAAGCTTATCGACAAAACCATGGAAGCAGACACCCAAGATATAGTCATCGTCGGAGCTGGAATCTCCGGCCTTGCCACCGCACTTGGACTCCACAGGTGAGTGTGTGTTTGAGAATTGTGAAAGTATCTGCCTTTGAGTTATATAAACAGAGTAATTAAGTTAACCAGGAGTGTTCACAGGCTTGGGATAAGAAGCACGGTGCTTGAATCTTCTGAGAAACTAAGAGCCACAGGATTTGCACTTTCCTTTTATTTCAATGCTTGGAAGGCCCTAGAAGCTCTTGGTATCTCTCAGCATCTTCGAAATCACCATGATCGACTTCAAGGGTAACTAATAATTACTTTTTTTTCATAGCAATTATGTGGCAAAGGAACTTATCTATGATCTTGATGTAGATGGATGGTCGGATCCATCTCTGCTGAGAATCCTCCTAAAGAGATGTTATTACCAGAATCTGAGTATGGTTCTTGTTCTCTGGACTCCACATATGAATGTTATAACAAAAAGAAGAAGACTTTATAACCTTGTCGAAATGGTTTTTGTTAGAGAATATGAGGTTCGATGTGTACATCGGAAGATGTTGTTAGAGGCTTTAGCGGGTGAGTTACCTGAAGGGACCATAAGGTTCTTATCCAAGGTTGTTCATATCGAACTGTCTGGACACTACAAGATTGTTCATCTCTCAGACGGGACTACACTCAAAACCAAGGTAGTTACTACTTGTCCTGTGTGATGTTAACTGAGTTGTGGGTTTTTCTGAACGACATTTAGGTCTTGGTAGGGTGTGATGGAGTGAACTCAGTGGTAGGTAAATGGCTGGGCTTCAAGAGTCCGGCTTCAACTGCCCGGTTAGGAATTCGAGGGCTCGCTCATTTCCCAACAGGCCATGGATTTGAGAAAAGGTTCTTTCAGTTTTATGGTAACGGTGTTCGTTCAGGTTTCGTCCCCTGCGACCAAAATAGTGTCTACTGGTTCCTAACCCACACCTCTACTAGTTTAGGTAAGTGGAACGTTCCTGTAGATCTTGTTCATATCCTCTTTATTATCATTGACTCCTCTCCTTGCGTTTGTCAGCCGAGGAGACAAATCCTGAAAACATTAAACAGTTTGTGCTTAACATGATTAAAGACTTACCTAAATACATCAAGAGTGTTGTGGAGACCACTGATCTTGATAGCATGGTGATGTCCCGGTTAAAGTATCGACCTCCGTGGGAGCTCCTTTGGGCAAACATTGCAAAAGACAACGTATGCGTTGCAGGGGATGCACTTCACCCTATGACCCCTGATATAGGACAAGGTGGTTGCTCAGCCATGGAAGATGGAGTTATCCTTGCTCGTTGTCTCGGTGAAGCTATAAAATTTAAAAATGATCTGATGGGTGAAACAGAAGATGATCAAAACGAGAGTTATAAGAGGATTGAAGTAGGTTTAAAGAAGTATGCAAGAGAAAGGAAATGGAGAAGCATTGATCTTATAATTGCGGCATATACAGTAGGTTTCATACAGCAAAGCAGAGGGAAGTGGATGAACCTGTTCACAGACAGGTTCTTGAGGTCTTTCCTTTCTCGGTTACGGCTGAAAATGTCTCATTTCGATTGCGGAAGCCTTAGCATTAGTTCTCATGAAATGTAATCTTTGCACCAATTCTTTTTTTTTTTTTTTTTAATATATACTAGCTATGGAGCCTTCGGACCGGGAACTCATTCTAGTAAAATATTTATTACAAAAATTCTTTGATTAAATTTATTGGGATTTTAAACTATTTAATAAAAATTTCAAAAAATATAATTTGTTGAAACATTTTTTATATTTTATTTAAAAAATAATCTTACCTTCACATGTGATTAAATAAAAATAATTATCAATTCTACACATATCAAATTAAATAAAATTTTACGATTAAATGCTATGATATTACAGTTTATTCAAAAAATATTCTTAAAAAAATAATTTTACCTTCACATGTGATTAAATAAATAATTATCAATGCTACACACATCAAATTAAACGAAGTTTTAAGATTAAATGCTATGAGATTACATTATAGTCGTCTTACTTTGTTCACATTTATTCGTTGTAACCTTTCGTTTCCATCTTTTCGATGTCACCTTTTATCTGTGTCTCTTCGTCGTAACTTTTCATAAAAAAAAGTTTTAAATGAATAAGTTCAATCTATAGTCGTGTCATCTCTTTGCAACCTTACAATCATCTTTTTGTATATTTTATGAACCGCTACAACTTGTGCTCTTGTTGTCAAATATGATATATAAATTATTATATATTTTTTAAAAATGCTAATATTATGAATACATTGTATAAGACACTATAAATTTCCTAAATAATCGTTTAATAAATTACAAATATAAAAAATATTAATTGAGGACCATTCTTAAAATGACATAATGTTTATTTTTTAAAATTCATTTCAATTAATTATTTTAATATTTTTTTAGCATAACTCAAACATAATTCTATTTCTATTTCCAAAATCAATTTTTACTTCATAAAAGTGAGTATAAATATTACTATTCAAACAGTCAGTAAGAAAATTACCAATCCTCTCAAATTTGAATATAACTTTTTTTTTTTTTTTGTCAACAAGAGATCAGCTCAGACGAGCCAATTGGTAGGGAAATCGTTTACAAACAAAACTTGGTGCGGAGATGTACGCGCTTGGCGTACCAAAGAATCCGCCCTTACATTAGCATTTCTAGGAATTAAAGATAAAGAGAAAGAAGAGAATTCCTCCCTATCAGTTTTGATGTCGTCAAGGTACGCCGAGAACGCTGGCCAGTCGGAAGGGGAAGACACCATCTTCACCAAATCTGAGCAGTCGGTATAGAAAGCCACCTCTCTGAAGTCATGGCCGATCATGCAGCGCATCGCCCAAAGGAACGCTTCAACTTCTGTATGTAATGGAGAGAGGCTTCGCCGAAAATTCTTGGCTCCCAAAAACGGCAACTCTGTCTGGACCGAGGTACAACACCATCCAGCACCTGCATACAAATTCCCTGCTTTCCAAGTGCCATCTATGAAACACGGTATCCCGAATAGACCAAAGGAAGGGAAGCAGTAGCCACCCTAACTGGTATCTCCGAAACACTTGGGATAATGGGATAGGTCACTTGATCTTCCTCTAGCTGAGCCTGCTGCCACGCTGCAGCTTCTCCCTCTGCTACCCTAACAATATCCTCCGGCCGCTCAATTATATTGTCAAAGACACGTGCATTCCTTCCTTTCCAAATAAACCACATGAGCCAAGGGAAAGCCGCAACATGAGCCCCAGGATTCTGCTGCCCTAAAAAGTGATCAACATTTGCATATACCGATTCTGTCGGAAAGAAATTAGGACCCACCGGCACATGTGCTAGGGCCCAAACCTGACGGGCCGGAGGACACACAAAGATAGCGTGATTTATTGTCTCCATATCCGCACCACATCGTACGCACCGTAAATCACAAGCAATACCCCGTCGTCCCAAATTTGCAAAAACCGAAATACAACCAGATAAAACCTGCCACATAAAATGCTGGATCTTAGGTGGACAACGAGCCCTCCACACGCTAGCGAGTAGGGGGTAATTTCTGGGCCAGAACCAGTGGCCGCAAAAGTCCGAACCACGTCATGACGTGCAGTGATAGCCTGATTTGACTGTATACCGCCCAGTTTTCGTGAAGTGCCAACCGAAAGGATCATCCTTTTGGTTACCACCCAATGGTATAGCCCTTATCAATGCAACATCAAGTGGATCAAAATGCTCATCAAGCATATCCATACGCCAAGTATTAGTTTGTCGATCAATTAAATGATTCATTTGAAGAGAAGGGTCCTGTAACGGGCCCTTACTTAAAGCTGGTCTCGGGAATTGAGCTGGTACCCAAGGGTCAGACCATATAGAGATGGTGTCCCCTGAGCCAACCCGTTTAATAAGCCCTTTACTTACCAGAGAGCGAGCAGAACAGATACTCCTCCATCCATAGGAGGGAGAGTATGACCTAATCGGATCCAAAGGATGCGTATTCCTATAATACCTACTCTTAAAAACCCTGGCAAACAAAGACTCTGGAACGTCTATCAGACGCCATAGTTGCTTGGCCAGTAATGCCGAATTAAAGTCATCCACATTCCTAAAACCCAGACCACCCAACTGTTTGCTGACACATAATTTCTCCCAGGCCAGCCAATGCATGCCCCCTGTCTGACCATTAGTATTCCACCAAAAATTTGCCACCGCACTGGTAAGCTTGGATGTAATTGTTTTTGGTAATCTAAAACAAGACATCACAAACGTTGGAACAGCAGTAGCAACAGATTTAATCATCACTTCCCTTCCCCCTTTTGAAAGCAAATTTGCAGTCCAACCATTCGTCCGACTTTGAATCCGCTCACGAACAAAAGAGAATACCTTGGTTTTAGCCCCACCCAAACTTTCGGGTAAACCTAAATATGACCCCATACCTCCCAGAGCTGTGAGCCCGAGAACATCCTGGAGCTCAGTTTTTGTATGGTCATCAATCTTGTGCCCAAACTGTACCGAGGATTTTGAGAAATTTATTTGTTGACCCGAAACAAACTCGTACTGTTTTAAAATATCTAAAATAACCCGACATTGTCCTCTGTCCGCCTTACAGAAAAAATGACTATCATCGGCAAACAACAAATGCGTAATAGGCGGGCATTTGTTCGCCACTTTTATCCCTGTAATAAGCTTATCCCTCTCTGCTTTCCGTATATTAGCAATCAAAGCCTCTGTGCATAAGATAAACAAATAAGGAGACAGAGGATCACCTTGTCGCAACCCCCTTTGTGGAACTATCAAACCATTCGGCTGACCATTAATAAGAACCCTATATTGTACCGAAGTGACACAAAACATTATCCATGAAACCCATGACTCTGCAAAACCCATCTTCCGTAACAAAGCTGCCACAAAATCCCACTCAACCCTATCGTAAGCCTTACTCATGTCTGTTTTGATGGCCATAAATTTCCCCTTACAAGACGGATTTGTACGTAAGCCATGAAACATTTCTTGAGCAATAAGAATATTATCTGAGATCAGCCGACCTGGAACGAAAGCCGATTGCGTCTCAGAGATAAGACCAGGTAAAACCCTCTTAAGCCTCTGACATAAAATCTTAGAAATGATCTTATATCCAACGTTGCACAAACTAATCGGACGTAATTCTGCCATTCGAGTAGGCTTGGCCACCTTTGGAATAAGGCAAATATGAGTTCGATTTAGGTCCTTATCAAAAACTCCCTCCACCAAAAAACCATTAACCAAAGTCACAAGGTCCGTCTTAACTATACTCCATGCTTTTTGGAAAAACAAAGCTGTCATCCCGTCCGGCCCAGGGGCTTTATCCGGATGCATCATAAACAAAGCGGACTTGACCTCTGCCTCCTTAGCGGGTCTTGTCAACTGGTCATTATCCTCGACTGTAATAATCGTATTGACCTCCCTTAGGACCTCCTCAAAATTATCCGGGTTTGTTGAAGTAAACAAATCCTCAGAATATGATACCGCCGTATTACAAATATCCACATCCTCAGTTGACCAGGTGTCATCCTTATTAAACAAACCAGTGATCCGATTACGAGCCCGTCTCTGTTTTGTTAAGGCATGAAAATATTTGGAATTTTTATCCCCCAATCTCATCCATTTACTCCGACTCTTTTGATACCAATAAATCTCCTCATCCCCATACGCCTGACGTAAACGATTCTGTAAATCCGAGATTGTGGAAGGGGGAATTGAATCATCCACCAGAGCTACCTCCAACTGCCGCTTTAAATCATCAATGGTTTCCCTACCGTATGGGACTTGTGATTTACGCCACTGAGAAATCGCCTTCCAACAATTCCCAATTTTTTGTACGAACGTATTTGAATCCTGGACCAAATCTCCGTCCCACCCTGATGCAATCGCATCCATTAGTCCCCCCTTACCAATCCAGCCGCGGTCAAACATAAAACTCCTTTTCCCCCGTGGCCTTTTTGCCCCAACACTAACCACTAGGGGCTTGTGATCAGAGGCAATCATTGGTAAGTACTCCGTCACAGTGTCCGGGAACAAATCATGCCAGTCCTCATTCCCTAAAGCCCTATCCAACCGACAGCGAATAGGCTTTTTATCGCGCCAACCCCTCCAAGACAAACAATCACCAAGATAGGGAAACTCCAAAAAACCACAGTCCTGAATCATTCCATTAAAAGAAAGAAACGAGGAAGGATGGCGTAATTTCCCACCACGCTTTTCATGATTACCTGTTAGCTCGTTAAAGTCACCAACTACAAACCAAGGGGTGGACCGAGTTGAACTAATTCTTAAGAGACGTTCCCAAACCAAATCTCGATTCTTAGGGACAGGATCACCATAAACAAAAGTTAAATGTATTATCTGACCTTTGAAAACCGCTTCAATGTCAATTAATCTGTTTGATTCAAACAAAATTGAGACCTGAAAATCACCTTGATTATAAAATAGAGCCATACCACCACTACACCCGATAGGATCAATTATTTTTAAATTTTTATATCCAAAATGACCAACAAACTTTTCCAAAATAGAAGTAGGTTGTTTAGTCTCCATGAGGAATAAAAAGTCTGGCCGATGTTTGGTCCATAGATCCCGAAGATTACCAATTGTGGCCTTATTACCCAGGCCTTGACAATTCCAACTCACAATATTCATAAAATAAAATTAAAAGTTAGGGGAATAAAAAACCCCAAGTTCACCTCCTCCCACCCTTGAGCAGATGAAAAAATAACAAACTCAACACCCGTTTGCACAAAACCCATTATTGCAATGTATCCCAAAAAACCCAGAGGACTACAAATATGATAGGAAAGCAGAAAAAGATTGTATTCAAAAAATAAGGCAGCAAACCACCTAAAATACATGGGACAGCCGTAGTCCAACAGACCAACAATTACTAACAATAAATAAAACTCCCGGTACCAAGGCAAGACAAATATAACAACCTCCCGGCAACAAGAGGCCTTACCAATAGAATAGAAAAACAAAAAACCCTTGTAAAAAGATAACAATCTCAGCCGGCCCAATATGATCCCAGTAAGCGGCCTCCTTCGGTCAACCATAAACAAAATCTGAACGAAACCATCAAAAATCCATCGATGAAACCAGAATAAGAGAGAAGCGGAGAACCAAGATAAGGGCGAGCAATGATGTATTATTACTTGCAGAAAAAGATACATTGGGTACAACCCAAAATAGAACAAACCAAAATCACAAAGAAAAACCAGAACATAAAACAACTACAACCATACGGAACATCCGTAGATAACTTATTCCCTAAGAACAAACGCTGAGAAATCAAATAAAACAAAGAAGACCAAACCAAAGGTTGCTTCCGGAGAAAAAACCAAAAGACATAGCCCGCATCCTCATCCCCTTGCCGCCCTATACTGACTAAACACATTAATCAACTGCTGGGTTTGGAGGCTTTCCTCCTTGGTGAGAACCGAGTTTCCCATTCAGTCCAACACCTTTTGCTACAGCCTTCTTCCTCGGAGAGGTTAGAGAAAACAAGTTCCGCTTCTTTGTGCTAGCACCTGGGAGAGCACCCTTTTGCTTGACCACTTTGGCCCGTGAAGGATGTATTGTTCCCCCTATTTCCTCACCCTGTGACTTATCCTCCGAGACACCTTCCACAACATCACTAACCGTTTCCATAACCGCTTGATCAGAGAGATCCCCTTCAATGGTGCTCTCCTCCGCAACCTGCTCATCCGTAAGGAGAGAGTCCTCCTGGGAAATGTCTCCTGACGCCAAACCTTGCTCCTCCATGATAGTATCCATAAAACTCAAAGTGTGGTCTTCCTTAGTAGGAAACTCCTGACCCAGCAAGTTACTAAGATCATCAGAGAAAAGCACCTCTTGCTGCGACAGTGCCAGTGAACCTGAAACTGTTACACTTGCGTCAGCAGGAAACAGAGTCTTACATACCCTCTTGTCCGCACCTTGTGCAAGAACCGACATTGACTCCACAGAAGGAGCCCCCGTAGCCACCGTCTCCTCCAAACTAGGACCCAAGAAATCATCCAGCATCTTCTGCTCCTCAGCAGTAAAGTTGTGTCTCACATCACTTGTACCAGATTGGACTTGATCATTCCCCGAGATAGGGACCTGTGAGGTTGAAACAGGACCAGAAACCATAGGAGTTTTCTTCTTCACGAACCTCTCATCTGCCTGCGCACCCCTTTTATTCTTCCACCACTTACCGCCGAAACCCTGAGCCGCCCGATGATTAACCGCCTGAGAACCAGCACCACGGCCATTCCCACTAGCAGAACCTTGATGAGGCACCCCTAAATTAGCACCACCCAACCCCGAAGCATTACCACTAGGCAAGCCATTCACCATCGCACCCTTATAGCTCTGAAGTTTGTCCTCTGGCCGAGGTTCAGAGTTATCTTCCAGCCGCTGTTTCCCCTTGTCACCAAATAGTGGGCAGCGGGATATGTCATGACATAGACTGTAGCAACGCCGGCAATACCCAAATAGACGTTCATACCTCAGAGATATTGTCGTCTCCTCTCCACTATGAAACTCAATGGTGGCATCAAAGATCAAAGGCTTGAAGCCATCCAGCAGAATCTTCACCCGTCCATTATCCAAGTCAACCTCCTCTACCTCTCCCAAGTCAGCACCGATAGTACGAAAGGTCTCATCTGCCCAAGAATGCAGAGGGACACCCATCACACGAACCCAAAACTTGATGTGATAAGGGTATCGCGGATCCACCACCGGCTCCCATCTGACCAAGGAGAGCATCCAATGATAGAAATGATAGGGCTCCATCTTCTGGACCTCCTGAATATCATCCTCGTGATCAAAATCGAACTGAAACCGTCCCAAACCCAAATCAGCTCCAATAACCCTCTCCTCCATCTTCCAAATCCGCGGTAGCATAAACAACAATGCTTTCATATCTTGCATCACTGGATTCATGCATCTACCAATCAACGTTTTAGCATAGCCCTCAATCAATGCCGTATTATCAAATTGTGGAACCTTAATCTTCAGCTTACCCCCTGACCCAGAAGAACTCCCTTTCGCACCCTGAAGTAGCAAAGCACTCTGAGACATCACTCGCAGTGGTAAAAAACACCGTGATAAACACCCAAAACAAGAGAAAGAACAACCCCGGTAATCACACTCAAAAGGAACGCAAAAGAAACTTAGTAGAAAAGCTTGTTGGAAGAAAACAGAATGAGGAATAAGCACAGACCATGGAAAGTATTTATAATCAGGCTCGAAAGACCAATCCGAACTGACACTTAATGTCGGAGCCACAAAAGGAGAAGAAATCTCCATCCCGTAAGAACCGCTACCCAGATATCCAGAATCTCGACCCTGAATTAACGCCCATGATAAACCATAATCAAAAGCTTGAAAAACCAAGAGATTCCCTGAAGCATTATCTCCGAATCCCTGGGTCAACGCCCTCTCACTCCAACCAGTCAAGATCCAAAACAATTCAATCAACTCGATATCCACGCCAAAAAAACGCAAACCAGAAGAGGGATTAATGACTGATCGCTCTTCCTTGAATCCTCCCTGTGAATCCAAAGAGGAATCTGGAGACAACTGGTAAAGCCCCAAAAAGAGAAATCCAAATCCCGCAGATCTCCATCGCAAATAGAAAAGATTATTATCCAGCAACACAGAATCAAACAACCAAGATCTCAAGACGAAATCCACCCTCATCAAACCCAATCAAAACCGAAACAAAAACCAAATCCCACCCTAGAAACCGATCGCCATAGCTATGAGAAAAAGATTTTCTCGAGAGAACTTTTTTTTTAGAACACTAAACAGTTCAAATTTGAATACAACTTAACAGGAAATTATCATTTATTTTATTTATTTGAATCAAAGCTCAGTTATAAATAAATAAATAAATAAATAATGTAATAAATATTAAAAGGAAACAATAATAGTTAGAATTTTTTTTTTTGTCAAACATTGGGCCAAAACAGGCCGGCCCATTAGTCAAATCTCTACATTCGTAGGGGGCAGGATTTGATCCCTGGTGTAATGGTGCCTTGTGCATTAAGGACTTCCATCTTTTAATAAACTGAATATTCCCAACATTAGAAAATATAAATATTTTATTTTTGTTTTCACTTTGATATTTCATAATCAGATTTTTTTTAAAAAAAATAGAAATATAAAAATCCATATTGTTTTCTATAATACAATTAGTTTTCTAATCAAAAAGCATGAGAATAGACAAATATATACGAACCAATATGCTCTCATTTTTGAAGAACCAACTTGAACCACACTTTTAAACAGCTAAAAACAAACATTTTGGTTTGGATTCATACCGATAGAATAATAACCCTCTAAGAAGCATATAGTTAAAGAGAGTATCTTAAAATTACTTAAACGATAACAAAAAATTATTTAAATATATTTTGGTTTTGTAGACACAAACATAGATATCAAATTTACCAAAAAAATTGCAACGGTTCATGAAATAAATCAAAAGTTTTAATGGTTCATCAAATAAACGAAATTTGTCGTGGTGTGATTAAAAAGTTGCAACAATTCATTTAAATATATTTTAGTTATTTTAAACTAAGAAATAATAATTTATACATGAAAAGTTCATCCAAGTGATATGATCTTAAATATTAAATATACTAATGTTGTAATGGTTCAATTAAACGGCTAAATGTATTTTAATAAATTAAAATTAATTATTTATGAAGATGCATATTTTGAGACTGAATATAATTAAATATTACAACGATTCACAAAATATATCAAACTGCAATAGATTTCTCATAGTGATGAGACTTCACTTCTAGCAAATTCTCTTTTAACTAATACAAATATAAAGAAAATTTGAATACAATGATGAGAAGTCATTTATATATAGATTTCTAAAGATGCAAACATTTGAATAGACACAACTGTTTGTAAGAGACACAACTTTAATTTAACAGACACAACTTTTGAGTGAGACGCAACCATTGTAATTTTCTTTCAAAAAAAAAAAATAAAATAATAATATTTCACGAAAAGGTACGACATAAAATTACAACTGTTGTTGGTATTTATTCAGATTGTTATTATTATATAGATTAATAGTGAAAGAAGTTTTCTCTTTGTGCCTACAGTTTCAATAACCTGTTAAAATGTGCATATCGCCTCAGTTATAGCTTCAACTTCAACATTAGTGCGGCAATCTGCCTCCTTGGTGAACTGATCTGTGACTTGGATTGGGCCAGCCTCAATGTCTAAGACTTTTTCGACTTAGGTTACTGATTTGGCAGTGATGTCAACAGTTGGGGGTTCCTGTTGGTTAGTAATTGGTGAAACCAAAACTGTTGCAGTAGCTAAACTCTCATTAACATGAGTGACAACCTCGTTGGACAAGGTAAGATCCCGAAACCAGACTATTGTGTCCGGTTCAAAGCCAGAGTTGAAACCAACCCTGCCATTAATGCTTCCAACGAGGGTCACTGGAAGTTCAGCCTCAGACTATTTTTGAGTCTGACGTTCTTAGAACAGAGCTTACTCTGCCTTCCATCTTCCACCTACGCGCGGTAGAAGCAGAGAGGATACACTTCTCCTTTCTCTCTTCCGGGGGGCGGGGGGGGTACCAGTATCGTTACCTCGAACCATGGTGGGACTTCAATATCATGCTGAGTCATCACCACTTTAGACCAATTCTCATGAACTTTAACCTATAATCCAATGTTGGAGGAGTTTCCTTTGAGACAAATTGGTGAGTCAAATTTGAATGAAGTACGCAAAACTAAGGAACTAAGGTACTTGAGCAGACTGATATGGAACCGTAAAGGAAGTTAAAAAATATATATATATATATATATATATATATATATATATATATGTGCTTGGAATATATATGAAGAACTGATCATTGATAAATATTTTTTATTGATGAATAATTTTAATTGATAAAGTAGATTACAATGTGATTAATATTTCAAAGGGATTTTTGCCCATTCTACCACATTTGATATAAAACTTTTCATTTCTACCACAAACATAAACTCCTTTTCCTTTCTACCACAAGTGGTACTATAAAATTCGAAACTACCCTTCTATTTAGTAGATGAAAATTTGTGTTATTTGTTTTTATTTAAATGGTTATATACACAAAATAAAATAAAATGAAAAAGAAGAGACCCTGCAGCCGATAGTACAATATGTCTGACTTCACATTTAATACAAGTATGACAAAGTGTGTAACTATATATTTATATATTTATAATTTTTTTAATTGGTTTACCAAATAATTAACTATATATATAGTAGACAAAATATAAGTTGTGGACAATATTTATACTGCAAACAATAATTATATTTGACTTAAGTTTGTCCACCACCACTAAATTAGTGTGTCATAGACTAATAAACAATAGACATTACTTATAAGTTGTCCATTTAAATATATGTATATATATTTATAATACTTTAAAATTATAAATAATGCATAGTAAAAAATAATATTTAAAGTAGATAAAATATATATTTTTTGTAGACAAGATTCTAGATAGTAGACAAAAATATTACAGTGGACAACAAATGTCATGGACCAAAAATAAAATAATGTTAATCAATTAACATGATGGACAAAAAATAAAGTTTAAATTTGTCCACAAACGAAGCTAATATAATAAAAAGCATGAGACAAATGTGACTAAGAAACCTTTTTCTTCCTCGTAGTGGACTCCAAATCTACATTTATCTTCTTTACATAAATTTTAAAAGTAGAAGCAAAACCCAAAAAATTAAAAAAAAATTAATTTAAATGAGATCTTCACCTACCCCATTCACGTAGAATCCAGTTCCTCTTCTTCCACCATTTTGCTCTACTGATTAATTGAAACTGATATTTTCTCTTTTTCTCTTCTAAGGTGGTATTTTAGTTGTTTGATTTTAGATGATTTTTCTAAAAGGTTCAACAAACTCTGATACAAAGAAAGAGATGGATAAGAAGATAAAGACTCTCACAATTATTTAATCAGTTAAAAAAAAAAAGAATCTCGAATATACAATTATTTACATATTTTTTTTCTCTCAGTTACACTTTAATTTAAAATCACGTGACTTGTTTGATTTAGAAGAAGATAAATAGTTCAAGGTTATTTTGTTCTTTAGTGTGATCTCTTGTGGTACCCGGGAAAACAATCAAAGCAATGTGGTAGATTTCATAAGTTTTGCTACAGTGTATGGTATTATTGTTAGAAAACTCTATTTCAAACATTCACATCTGTGAAGGCGTTCGTTGCAGAATCCTCCCTTACGACCGGGACATTTGAAGTAACAATCGATGTCCCTCTTGCAACTTAGAGCCTTGCCCACTTTGTCACCGATTATGTACTCTGGACTTGCCGCAGCAGCTTCAAAACTAGCATCAACTTCGGTTAGATGTCTTGCTTGTGCTCCAAGATCTTCTCATCCATCATTTGCATAAAACAAAATGGCTTTAAAGGTTAAACTCTTCATCTAGAAACAAAAGTTAAAAATTCTAATAACCAATACTTAAAAATGTACTTTTTGTTTCTGTCACTTGTACACAAAAAAAAACATCTTTACAATGCACCTGCTGACAAAAGAAAAGGCAAAATAAATAAAAAACTTACTAGATGTGATTACCAAAATGAAAACCAAGACTGAGAGCTTGAGAGAAGTGTTCTTCATTTTCAAATTTGCTTTGGTTTTTTTAACTTCAAAACTTCGAGCCTCGTTAAAGTTTACTATGTGTCCCTAGGATCAGCCGTACGTTTATAATGTGGTAAACTATAAAATCTAGAACAATTAGTCAAAACTTAAAACATTATTACTCAAATTGGGTCCTTTGTTTTTTTTGACTAGAAAATCATACCATATTTCAAGATTTAGATAACACATAATAAAAAAAATATTGACTAGAAAAGTATACCATAAAAATTGAAATTTTTATGGTATGCCGGTTAGCAGAACTCATCAACCGGAGTATGCCGGTTAGCAGAACTCATCAACCGGATAGATTAATATGGCATTATACTAAATCTGGAAAATATTCCGTCAAATCAGGTTACCGGTTAGCCCGGGAATTGATTATGGATGTAGAGTATGGGCCGACGTGTACGGCTTTGCGGGCCCAATCGTGGAAACTTGATGTCCCTTCCAAGATCCAACACTTTTTTGGCAGATTGGTTCGGGTACTCTTCCTGTGTTAGAGCGTCTCGCACATCGGGGTGTTCGTTGTGACACCGTGTGTAAGAGATGCGGTACTGCAGTGGAAACTATAAACCACACGCTCTTTGAGTGCCCTAGGTCTCGACGTATTTGGGAGTTGTCCCCTATCCGGATGGTCCCGGGAGGTTTTCCATACACCTCGATTTATGCAAATTTAGATTTTATTTTTTGGCGGGCGTCTTCGCAATCTGGGGTCTCGGATATAGGCATTCAACTACCTTGGATTATTTGGTCAATTTGGAAAGATAGGAATAAAAAGGTTTTCCAGGGTATTGAGGTAGAGCCTCTTGAGATTTTGAATCAAGCGGCTACGGATAAATTATTGTGGGAGGAGGCCAAGTCTTACTCAGTGAATTATCTGGATCCTCCGTCTTGTTTGGAGGATAGGGGTTCCTCTCCCCGATGCCAATTTGATGGTTCTTGGAAAGGTACAGATCCCTACCAGGGTTTGGGCTGGTGGTGCTGCAATGGAGAGATTAAAACGATCCTGTTGGGAGCACGGAGTCACCGTCGGAGTATATCCCCTCTACATGCAGAATTACAAGCGCTGATCTGGGCTATGGAGTCTTTACTGGGGGCTGGAGTCGATTGTCAGGCTTTTGAGACGGATAGTGTAGAGCTATTGGCGATGGTGCAGACGCCGGAAGACTGGCTGGCTTTTTCCAATCTGTTGGAGGATTTCTCCCTGCTTCGTAGTTTCTATACCTCCTTCAGCCTCACCAGGATTCCACTTCAGCCTCACCATGATTCCACGAGACGCCAATGTCAGAGCCGACTGTCTAGCTCGATTTTCATGACCTCTACCTTCAGAATCTACCTTTGTAAACTCGTATCCTCCTGTTTGGGCAACCAATCGTGGAGTTCTATTTTAATTAATATGATTTGGTTGAAAAAAAAAAAATGAAATTTTATACTCAAAACACAATATAAAAAGAATGCAGATAGAAACCTCTAAATGGTGACTTTAATCTTGGCTAAAATTGTGATAAATTCAGTGAAATAGGTTGATGAAATATATATATAAAATATATTTATTTTTATTGAAATATTTAGACCCGCAGTCGTATCCGTCCAACACACTTTACTTTAATTAATAAGTCTAAATGTGGATACTAATTAACATGCGATTCATCGCGGTACAAAACTTTTTTGTTTAACACTTTACTTTATTTTAATAAGTCTAAACAAAACTTTTTTGTTTAAAACATAACTTATAATTTCAATGTTATACTATATTTTAGAAAATAAAATATGATCATATATTTTGTTATTTAATGTCATTTACGTTTAATATATCCTGAAAACCATTACAATAGAAAAAGTGATAACCAATAAAAATTAATTAATTATGTAAAATCCTAGTGCTTTGCAAAACAAAAACACAAAGTACATGACCCGTTTTTAAAAAGGGGATCTTTTGATCAAGATTCAATTAAGTATATGATAAAAAGTTAAATTAAATGACATGTTTTAAAAAAATGATCTAAGTACAATATTTTTGGAAACCATATTTTTGACTTATTTCAACACTTAATAATTTTGGTCTAAGTTTAAATTAAATACTAATATTTAAATATAGTTTAATTTAGGATCTCAAAGGTAAAACAATTTAATATGATCTAGCTACAGCCAACAACAATTTACGGTGACATTGGTTACATGTTTTTTTTTTCTCACTGGATTAGTATTGACTAAGGATTGAAAGGGTTAGATGGCTTGTGGAAAGCCTCGGCTTTTGAGAAGCCGCTATCTGTACAATTACCAAAAGACTCCACCATATTCTAATCCTCTAAGATACATGTTATAGACTTATAGTAGTCATGATCTTTACAGAAGAACCAAACGAATCAATATACTGGTTAAAAAGGACACTCTTGATACAGAGGATTGAACTGGGGCATGTTATAAGATTAAAAATCCTAAGTTACATGTTATAACCATCTAATTTATAATATTAAATATAATATTATTTATTATATTTTGTGCTGGGGCAAAAGAAAAATCAACCTAACAGAGACGTAAAGTCCCGTAAAAGTCACTCCAAATTTGTCTCATATCATCATCACCAATGGTTTATTTGAAGAAAACACAAATTACATGACCCGTTTAAGAAGAAGCGGATGTTCACGCCTCTTCACACAGTATTGTCTTCTCTTCCATTACCTGAACATTTCGTTTTGCAGAAGCGTGCAACTTCTCAATCACAAGCGGGGCTAAGAACGGAGACACGCATAGCTGCTCTCGTCCACTTTGTGCCTTCTCTTCCTCTACCTGAACCTGCAACATCTCTATCACAAACTGAGTTAAGAGCAGAGACGCGCAAAGCTACTCTTGTCCACTCTGTGCCTTCCCATCCTGTAACTGAACATTGCATTTTGCAGAAGCCTGCAGTTTCACAGCCACAAACTGAACTGAGAGACTTAATTGCGTTTACTCACGAAACAACTCATGCTCCCGCCGTGGAACCTGAGACCTGTCCTGATTTCACCTCCGTAGACAAACCAGCGATAGTCACAACCAGAAAAGCTTCAGCTCCAAGGAGATCGCTGCAAGATTGTAGAGCCATTTCACGTTCATATACTTGAGCATACTTAATTGTAGAGATAATAAAAAAAAGGGGGACTCATATGTTCATATACTTCAGCCCATAAAATTGTAACAATATACTTGGCTGAAATTAGACTAACCTTGCCCATTCTTTTTTTTTGTCTGCTTCAAACATGTCAATAACATATGAACTGTTTCATAATCGATTTCTCTTTGTCGATCCTGCAATTTATCAAACCAAAATTTGCAATTTTGTTGGCCAAAAACCTGCAATGTATAACTCAAAAAAATCAAAAGCTACAAATTAGTTTACCAAACCCTGCAATTATAAATCAGAAAAATTTATACTCAAACCAAAATCTGAAAATTCATTCACCAAAACCTTCGATATATAACTTAGACAACCAACTCCTGCAATTTCTCAATGTAGTTAGCTTTGTAGACTTGTCTGTTGGGTTTCTTATAGTTCTCCGTCACGAACTCCAAGCAATATCATATCATCAACCAACTAAATCGTCAAGAAGCAGAAATAACACCATAGACCCTCTGAGTTAAACATCCAATTAGTCGTTCTACAAAGACAGAAAGGAACGGTCTAATTGCTGGACCCGCGGTCTGAGATCTTGGTTTGAACCCGCGGTTTCAACATCGTATAGTTGTTTCTTCTGCAGGTCTAACTGCTGGACCAGTTTCTGATTCTGAAGCTGTCGAACGGCGGCATCAACCTGAGAAAAAAAAAAAAAAAATCAGAAGTAAACAACATGCACCAAAGAAACGCATTCTTACTGTCTTACATAATCCTTATCTGCATCATTCTCACACTTCAACTATACACAAAACATTCACACAACAACTTACATAATCTCCATAAGCTAGCTTCTTTTCCTTGAAATCCAAATCCAATTTCTTCCAATTAGCTTCGGGGACATCTTCTTCTTCTTCATCATCGGAGACATCTTCTTCTTCCTCCTCTTCTTTTCTTCTGTGGGTGGCGATCGAGAGGGGAGATAAACAAATAATAATATTAGGTCAAATTTAAATTCTCTTTTGGAAGAAGAAAGAACAGGATCCACGTCCTTTTAAAACGGGTATGGTAAAACGCGCGGATTTTATACAAAACGGGTCGGGTAATCGATTTTGTTTTTCCTTTCTGACCATTTTATCCTTTTTAATCATATATATATAAAAGTAGAGTTTCAGTCTCTCCTTATTGGTCCATTTGGCAATGCAATTTTATCAAAAAAAAAATTATATTAAAACATAAATTTAAAACAATTAATTTTCATATTTAACTCACATAATATAAAACTGAAATCTTTATAGATTCTCCCTATAAATTATGCATTAACTTTATTTCTCCACTAAGTTGTATTAATCAATTGTATTAAAACAAAACAATAAATTAGAATTGTAACTCTCATTTTTCTAAATGTAATTTTTCATCATTTCTCTTCCTATAAATACTCATTATCTTATTCTCTTAGTCTATCACTCTTTCATTCTCTCATCTTCTTCCACTACTCTCAAATCTCTTTTTTGTTATTGTTGTTGTATAGGTTATAAAAAATCAAATCAAATATCATAGTAAAAGCTTAGTTTTAGAGTTTGTATGATATGTATATCTTATATATTTATTTTAATCTTTTAAAATGTTTATCTCCATTTTCTATTTTATATTAACATCTTATAAGTCATTATTTTCATATTTCCTTACAATATTCACCACACAATAACATCATAAAGTTGAAATGATCCATATGTAATTATCTTTTATGTCTCTGGTTATCTCACATATTCATGTATCATTTTAAATAATTTATAAAGATCAATATAATATTTAAATATCAATATAATTATCCATTTATCCATTTATAAAGACTATTTTGTTTTGTGATCCAATTGTTAAATCTGCAGAGATCAATATAATATATATATTTTTTTTTATGATTTGAGGTTTTTGAAAACAAAAAGAACATAATTAAACAATTGGTTTTTTTTGTGTCTTTAATCAAAATAAAAAATGATCCAAAAAAAAAACATATTCAACTGGAACTTAAATATAAAAATAAAATATAATTTTAAAAATATCATTTCACTAAATTCTCTAAAGATGAAACCATTAGTATGAAATCTAGCACTATAAATTAAATTGATGAGTGAAAACCAAAAAAATATAAGTTATCCTTGGGATTTTAAAAATTATTGAGATTGAAGAATTCATATAATTTTATAAGAAAACTAATTTAGTTTGTCACTTAAAAAGTAATATTTTTTATTTTGAAATATTATGTGTAAGTGTTGAGTTTATATCAACAAACAACCAAATCATGTGAATTTTGATTCAGCCACTTGGTATTCCTTTTATTTTAGGTTATAAAAAATTAAAATATTTATTTATAATTAAAGACATGTAACTCCATTTAACTCAAATGTAACTCCTATCCAATAATTGTACATTAATTCATTCCTCCTACTAACTTATTATCTTTCAAGATAAATTATTTTTGGTTAAATTTTAATATTTTTATTTATTTTGGTTGGCTAAACTTATATTCATATTTTGGTTGGCTAAATTAATATACTTCTCATGTAAAATTATTGTTTATAATATATTTCTCATTTCAAAGTTTAAAGCAATATATCATATATATATAAAAGTAAGGTTTTGGTCTCTCCTTATTGGTTGATTTTCATTTAATGTTTTCTAATTATTTTTTTTTTTATTTGCTTTCTAATTGCTTTAAACAATATTTAAGATCCAATAAACACAATACATTTAACTCACACATTAAAATAAAATTATAACTGAAAATAAAATAAATTATGCATTAATCATATTCTACCACTCAATTCTATTCAAACACAATAAATTACTATTATAACTCCATAGTTCTAAATGTAACTTCCATCATTTCTTATCATATAAATAAGCATTCTCTCAATCTATCATTCTCTCATATTGACATTCTTTTACTATCTCATTTTCACATTCTCTCATTCTCTTCTACAATACCTCGAATCATTTTTCGTTTTTTTTGTTATTTTTGATTTCTTATTTTTGTTGTATGAGTTGTAAAAAAAAATGAAGTATCATTGTAAATTGTTAATGCTAAATTTTAATTTTAGAGACTACATGATATATATTTTACATTGTTCTTATTTTAAAAGATTTATCTCCTTTATCTAATTTGGATTATTATCTTATAAGTAATCATTCTCTGTTCCTCTCCCACCAATATCAAATGTTGTTATATCTCATATGTGTTGTAAGAGTTTGATTCTATATTTTAATTTAGAAAGTATTATATATATAGATATTACATTGTTCTATTTTTTAAAGATTCATCTCCATTATCTAATTTGGATTACCATCTTATAGTAAACATTCTCTCCTCCTCTCCTACCAATATCAAATGTTGTTATATCTCATATGTGTTGTAACTTGTAAGAGTTTGATTCTATATTTTAATATAGAAAGTATTATATATATTTAACATTGTTTTCAATTTTTATTTTATTTATATAAAAAAATATTTCTTTTATATTTCTTGCCTTTCTAATCTATTCATATTTATTTTTTAAATTTGCATAGTTAAATTTAAATTCACATATGTTGGTTTTAACAAAACAATCAACTTTATTTGAGAATTAGATGTTCCTATTCATTTTTAAACGATCAATGTGTAACATATAAGCATTTTGTCTTGCAATCACAAGTTCCATTTCTATTGCTTAACTCCATGGTTAAACTATAATATATATTGTCCTATTTGTAGGAATAACAACATACTTATTTAATTTATTTAAAAGAGCAGATGATTAAACGAAATAAACATTTCTCCAAATTTTATAATTCAATCAGTGAGTGTACTTATTACTTTAAAAAACTTTTACATTGAAGTTCATAAAATCATATAAGAAAACTAAAATACTATATCACTTCAAATTTGGAAGAAAACACTTGGTATTCCTTTTAAAAAAAGTCAAGACACATATAAAAATTTATTAATATTTAACTCACTTTAAAGACATTAAAGGTATTTTAACTCAAAAATAACTTCTATCCAATAATTTCATACATTCCTCCCACAAATAAAAAAATATATATATATGTTCAAGATTGTATTTAAATATTACATAATTTTTTAGTTAGCTAAATTTATAGTCACATATATACAATATATATATACATAAGAAATTATATTACTTATTAACACCATAATTCGACCCATTATTTGCTTAACTCAATATTGGTTTCAAAGCCAACTAAAGAAAAACAGAAACGATCTTATTGATATTAGACCAAAACATGGGCATACAAACATAATCACTTACACGGAAGATATTTTTTAAAAATAACTTATTATTGCAACATCAACGTATGAAGGGTTTACATAAGCAGTTAATTAGAAAATCTATAATACAATAAATGTATTGGAAACAATATCAGTCAATGATAAGATTAGATCCTCAAAAGCAAGAAACAACATCTTCATAATTCATAAAAAGTAAACGCCACAATTATACACATCTGAACGAAATGGTATAAACATATAGTATATAAATAAAAGTGACGGCAAAGCCCATATATGCCTAATTAAAACGAAATAATACAAAAGAGAAAACGAAAAAGACCCAAAAAAAAACAAGAAAATGCCAACTACACCACAACCCACGCGTTGCGTGGGGAAGCACCTAGTTTCAATAAAGCTACTCCTTCTTGTAAAATTGAATGGCAATTTGAGTAAATAGAAGGAGGATTTCGGACATTTTCCCAAACGTACTTCTCTTTTAATTATATAGAGATTTCGAGTGAAAATTTTATGGTAATGATTTAACGGTATAATATAAAAGTCATAAATAATGACTAAAATGAATTAACCAAATTAGTTAAATAAAATATTTGTTGTATATATAAAAATGAAAAATTGATTTAGTGACAATAAGAAAATAATGTTAAAGATATATAAATATAGGTTAATTCAGATAATCAAATTTGAAAAATATTCACATAAAAGAAATTTAAATTATTATTTTATCAAAATTTATAAAAATTAATAAGAGAATCAAGAAGAAAGAGCTCATAGCTGCAACCAACCAAATTGACTAAAAGGTAAATCTATGAAAAATTAGAAATCACAATTAATTAATACTTGAAAGAGATGATCGATACAGGTTAGATAGAAAACGACACCAAACAAAGGTTAGATGGATGAATCAATAAATAAAACAATCTAAATTTTTTAACAAAGAAGAGTGAATCAATTTGTCAAAAAAAAAAAGAGTGAATCAATGTTGCTTAATAAATTGAAAGAAAATAATACTCAGAATTAAAATTTGGAGGTGTTAAACAATACTCAAAGAACAAAAACTCTTTTCAAGGTCCGTAAATATATATATATATATATATATATATATATATATATATATACAAAGAGGTGTGAAACAAAAATGTGCGAAAACTAACAAATGTGAACATTGAAAGTTGGGAGCACGACGAAGAAACACAATTGTTGGATCAAAATATTGCAACTTTTAAGATCATTAACAAATCTAAATAGTTAGATGAGATAATAAAAACAATCTTATCTGTTATATTCAAATTGACCCCTAAAAGTGAGTTTGCTATAATATATAAACATATAAATCTATGATTTTATTTATTAACTTGTAAGTTTAAAAAATACTCAGAAAACAATAAATTCGAAAATTGTTTTTGTATTTTATAAAAGTTTATCTAAATAAACAAAGATGTGTAAAATATAAAAGTGTTAAACATAGAGGTTTGAATAAACGTAGAAAAATTAATAGGTGGGATTTTTGAAAGATGGGGGTACGACGAAGAGATGCAAAATATGAAACTAAAGACGTGTGAAACAAAAAGGTGTGAGACAAAATGTGTTAAAACTAACAAGTGCAAACATTGAAATCAAGGGGTACGACGAAGAAACACAATTGTTGGATCAAAACACTGCAACTTTATATAAACAAAGAGGTGTAAAACAAAAAGGTGTGAAAACTAATAGGTGCCTACATGGAAAGTTGGGGGTGGAACGAAGAAACACAATTGTTGGATCGAGTCTTTGCAACTTTTGAGATCATTAACAAAGGGTGAGATTTTTAATAATACTTAAAGAAATCAAAATCCATAAAAATCTGTATATATATAAAAACAAAAAGGTGTGAAAACAAAGAGGTTTGAAACAAAAAGGTGTGAAACAAAAAGGTGCGAAAACTAACAAGTGCAACCATTGAAAGCTAGGGATAAGACGAAGAAACACAATTGTTGGATTAAAACATTGCAACTTTACATAAACAAAACAGGTGTAAAACAAAAGGGTGTGAAAACTAACGGATGCCAACATAGAAAACTGGGGGTGCAATGAAGAAACACAATTGTTGGACAAAAACTTTGCAACTTTTGAGATTATTAACAAAGGGTGAGATCATTAATAATACTCAAAGAACAAAAGCTCTTTTCAAAGTCCATAAAAATATGTATATATATAAAAACAAAGTGTGTGAAAACAAAGAGGTGTGAAACAAAAAAGTGTGAAACAAAAAGATAGGAAAACTAACAATTGCAACCATTGAAAGCTAGGGGTACGACGAAGAAACACAATTGTTGGATCAAAACATTGCAACTTTATATAAACAAAGAGGTGTAAAACAAAAGGGTATAAAAACTAACGGATGTCAACATGGAAAGTTGGGGGTGCAACGAAGAAATACAATTGTTGGACCGAAACTTTGCAACTTTTGAGATCATTAACAAAGAGTGAGATCATTAATAATATTCAAAGAACAAAAACTCTTTTCAAAGTCCATAAAAATCTGTATATATGTAAAAGCAAAGAGTGTGAAAACGAAGAGGTGTAAAACAAATAGGTGCGAAAACTAACAAGTGCAACCATTGAAAGCTAGGGGTATGACAAAGAAACATAATTGTTGGATCAAAACATTGCAACTTTATATAAACAAAGATGTGTAAAACAAAAGTGGTGTGGAAACTAACGGGTGCCAACATGGAAAGCTGGAGGT
Organism: Camelina sativa; assembly: GCF_030686135.1. Lineage (NCBI taxonomy): Eukaryota > Viridiplantae > Streptophyta > Magnoliopsida > Brassicales > Brassicaceae > Camelina > Camelina sativa. The sequence continues at coordinate 16,096,504 of NC_141894.1, read as the reverse complement.
GCAACGAAGAAACACAATTGTTGGACTGAAACTTTCCAACTTTTGAGATCATTAACAAAGCGTGAGATCATTAGTAATATTCAAAGAACAAAAACTCTTTTCAAATCCATAAAAATCTGTATATATATATATAAAAAAAGAGGTGTGAAAACATAGAGCTGTGAAACAAAAAAGTGTAAAAATTAATAGGTCCGATTTTTAAAAGATGGGGGTACGACGAAAAAACACGATTATTGAAAAAACAAAACTTGCAACTGTTGGGATCATTAATAATTCTAAACTGTTAGATGAGATAATAGAAACAATCTCATCCGTTAGGTTAAAGTTTAAATCCAAAAGTGGGTTTGCTATTATATATAGATATAATGTTTTAATACAGTTTATACTAGAATAGAGCACATGTTGAAATTTCTTTTGTTTATTTTGTAATTTTCAAAACATCATATATGTGATTATTTTATTTTTAAATATTTTTTGTTTTGTGGAAAAAAAAAAAAAAATTTGGATGTAACACTATGTCATGAAATCATATGCTGAATATGACTTATGAAAATATATATATTTTATAAAATCTATTCTAGTAGATCTAGATTTTTACCGCGATATATCGCGAGTTAAGTTGTGTGATAAAAAAAATGTTTGTTAATTTTATTTGATTTGTTTACTGTTTAAATTATTTTTTTATCAACCAAACATATAACTAGAAAATGACTCCGAAGTTGGTTGCCGAAACAGGAGGATAAAAGTTTACAAAGAAAGTTTCAAAAATTAGAGACAATCACATTTGCCATTATTGCAGATTCCAGCTCCCTTGGGACATCTTAGGTTACAATCAACATCTCTTTTGCAAGGTGGGGCTTGCATGAAGGTCCTGGTGGTGCCGATGTAGTTTGAACTTCCGGTGACAACTTCGAATTTCTTGTCAGCTCTTGTTAGTTCCCTTGCGTCTAATCCAGTATCTATTCATTCATCATTCGTAAGGGTTTAAACTTTCTCTCTAGTAATAATATTTGTGCCTCTAAAGCTATAGAGTAATTCAAATGATAAACCAATTAAGGTAACATGTTTTAAAAGAAGTATATGCTAAAAAAAAAAAAAAAAGGTATATGTTTTCTCAGACCAAATGACTCAAGCCCATTAAATTCAAACAAGATATCAATGCAATATCGATCATTACTATGATTTCACCCGCGATACACCGCAGGACTAAACATTTTAAAATTCTCAAATGATAAACCAATTAAGGTAACATGTTTTAAAATTGTTTTCTCAGACCAAATGACTCAAGCCCATTAAATTAAATGAATCGACAAGTAGAAATCTCTTAGTTACGGTTTTTAATTAATGATAAATTAGTTGAAGGTTAAAAATGGATCCATCCATAGTTGAAATTATTTTTTCTGAAAATTCCTCAAAAAAACATATAAGTTGCATATTGAAAAAGTTTTTGTTTTGGTCGAAAAGATTAAATGTGCTTCTTCTTTTTTTCTGTGGGAATGGATTACGATCTTTATATTACTCCCTCTGTTTCATAAAAAGTGTCATTTTGACACATTTCACATAAATTAAAAAAGATACTAAAATATATATATATATATCCTTATTTAATAAGTGTTTAATGAGTTAATTTAGTTATAGATTAAGGGCAAAACTAGGAAATATATTGTAATAGAAATATAAAATAATGCATTGGAATTGTGGAATGACACTATTTGTGAAACAAAGAAACATCTCTAGAATAGCACACTCTTTGTGAAACAGTGGGATTATAACACTTACCAG